>NC_072412.2:28811421-29114452 GCF_028858775.2 Pan troglodytes
TATACAACATCATGCTCAATAATAGCAGACTATCTGTTATTTTCAAATGCACATTAAATATTTATAAAAAATTGCTATAAGTGAAATCAGAAATCAAATATTGACACGTGTCAAAGAACTTAAGTCATATAAAAATTTTTCTTCTATTAAATGCAATTAAACTAGAAATAACAAACATAACTAGAAAATCCCTACATGTTTGGCCATTAAGACATAAACTTCTAAATAACCCACCAGTCAATGAAAATATCACAATGAATATTTTAAAATATTTTAAATTGAAAAATGTCAAAAATGTTACATTTCAAAACTTGTAGGATATAGCTAAAATGTTGTTAGAGGGAAATCTGTAAGTTTATATGCATATGTTTGAAAAGAAGAAAGGTGGATATTCAATTATTTTTACTTATTGATTTATTTTTGAGACGGAGTCTCACTCTGTTGCCAGGCTGGAGAGCAGTGGTATGATCTCGGCTCACTGTAACCTCTGCCTCCCGAATTCAAGCGATTTTCCTGCCTCAGCCTCCCAAGTAGCTGAGACTACAGGTGTGCACCACCACGCCCAGCTAATTTTTGTATTTTTAGTAGAGACGGGGTTTCACCATGTTGGCCAGGATGGTCTCGATCTCTTGACCTTGTGATCTGCCCGCCTCGGCCTCCCAAAGTGCTGGGATTACAGGCGTGAGCCACCGTGCTCAGCTCAATTATTTAAATAACTGTCATGAGAAAAAAAAAGAACATTAAAGTAAACTCCAAAATTATGTAAGGAAGAAATAATAAATGTAGCCACAAGACTTAATATAATAGAAAATAAAATAGAGAGGAAAGACAAAATAAAAGATAGATTATTTGAGAAGACTAATAAGTTGATGAACCCATGGCAACACTGATTAAGAAAAAAAGAGAAAAGATGTAAAGAATCAATGAAAAATAGAAAAGCAGAAATACCACAGACCTCATAAACATGAAAACACCATGAGAAGATAGCATGAACAACTTTATTTACTTATTTTAACTTTTATTTTAGGTTCAGGGGTACATGCGCAGGTTTGTTATATTGACAAACTTGTGCCATGGGGGTTTGTTGTACAAATTATTTCATCACCTAGGTACCAAGCCAAATACTCAACAGTTATTTTTTTCTGATGCTCTCCCTCCTCCCACCCTCCACCCTCAAGTAGGCCCCAGGGTCTGTTGTTTCGTTCTTTGTGTTCGTGTGTCCTCATCATTTAGTCCCACTTATAAGTGAGAGAATGTGGTATTTGATTTTCTGGCTGCTTTAGTTTTCTAAGGATGATGGCCTCCAGCCCATGATGAACAACTTTAAAACAATATTTTGAAAATTTAGAGGAAATGTTTAAATTTGTTAGATAAAAGTATAACTTACCAATATTGGGACAAAAATAGAAAATCTGAAAGCCACATAAGGATTAAAGAATATGATCTATAAAACCCAATAGCTTTGCCAATATATTCTTCTGGACATTTAGGAAAGCAATAATGCTAATTTATAACAAACTCTTACAGAGAAAAACCAAAGTAGGGATACTCTACAACAATTAGGTCAAACCTTCTGAAAAGGCTGTTGGTGTCAATCAAAAATGATTGAATATCAGCGATTGCATATGGGTCAATCTAATAGTTTTATGATCCATCACAAAATTGATACAAAATCCCAATGAGGATATTTTAAGAAAGGATAATACAGCATGACCAAGTTAGGTTTTGTTGAGGCCAAGAGAGAACTCTGAAAATCAACTGACAGAGGCAGATGAAGAGGAGAAAAGGCATACGAATATATTAATGTGCAGGGAGGGGGAGCCATCCCAGAGAGATTAACCCACCACCCAATGGGCCAAAGGGGTACAGATGCTTACATACCCTTCTTCTTAGGGGAAAGGAAGATAGGAAAGTGTGGATGATTTTAGGGGGATAGTAAATGATTTTTAGGGGAATTCAATGAGACTGAAAAACATAATGGCCTGGGACAAAGTTAGCTGGGCTTGCAGAGCAGATAGTGGTTTGTGACAAGTCTGTTCGGGCGTGTTGACAGACTTCAGTGTTTCTTCCTGCAATATAAGTTCAGTTTATAAAACTCAGGGAAGGGAGCAGAGGTCATTATTTTCTTCTTTGGTGAGCCCAGACTTCAGGCAGATAAGGGAAGTTCAGAGAACAACTCCATCCTGTGCTTTGGGAGAGACAGAGGATTGAGAGACAAGATGGGGGAAGCCCAGAGAGGCCTTGAGGCTTCTTGTTCAGTTCAGCATTTCAAGGCATCATATTTTGGGGTATCAGTTTCTGAGCCCCAATGGTTTATTCTAGAAAGTTAATTTAAAGGGGGTAAAATCTATGTAATTTACAAAATTAACAACACAAAGAAGAAAAATGACAAAATCAACTCAATGGACTTGGAAAGGGTATTTGATAAAACAACACTTATTCATGATACAGGAAGGAAGTGGGGGAAAAACTCTTGGCAAAGTAGAAATAGAAAGAAACTGATAAGTTGTATCCACCAAAAACCTACAGCCAATATCATACTTATTGGGCAAGTGTTGAAAGCTTTTCTTCTGGTATCAGGGATCAGACCAGGATGCTCATCATCACTATTTCTATTAAACATTTTACTGGATATTCTAGTCAGTACATAATGTGAAGAAAAAGAAACAAATTATAGAAAGAAAGAGAACTATCATTATTCAGAAATAATATTAAAAAATTATATCCCTAAAAAATCTAAAATAATCTGTATTTAGAACTAATGTTCTAATAGTTCCACTAGAATGATTAGATTTTATCTAATATATAGTATGTATTAGATTATATATCATTTATTAGATTTTATCTAATATATATAAAATATATCTAAATAGATACAGGATCTTAAGGTAGAAGGTTCGGATATTGATTTGAGAACTACTTTTTAATGTAGGTTTTTACAGCTACAAATTTCTCTCTGATCACCACTTTTGTTGCATTCCGTAAGTTTTGGTATGCTGTGTTTCATTTTCATGGCACACAATGTTTTATCTAATATATATATAAAATATATCTAGATATATATATGTCTATTAGATTATCTCTAGTTTCATTGCATTTCTGTACACTATCCATGAAAAATCATGTAATAACATCTTGTATCTTTGAACTAATTTATTAGTTCTAATAGTGTGTGTGTGTGTGTGTCTTAGCACTTTCTATATATAAGATCATATCGTCTGGAAATAAAGATAATATTACTTTGTCTTTTTCCACTGGATATCTTTTATTTCTTTTTCTTGACTACTTTGGGTAGAACCTACAATACCATTTTGAATAGAAGGGGTGAAAGCAGACATCTATGTCTTATTCCTGATCTTAGGGGAAAGGCTTTTAGTCCTTCGCCATTACGTATGATGTTGACTGTAGATTTTGCTCCTTTATTAGGTTGAGGACGAAGTTCCCTTCTATTCCTGGTTGGTTGTTTTATGATGAAAGGCTGTTGGAAGTTTTTCAAATGCTTTTTCTTAGTTTATGAGATGATCACATAATTTTTGTTCTTTATTAATTTTCACAAGTATTTCACTTTAGAAATAAGTCCTACTTGGTCAGTGTGTATAATTATTTTTATTTCTTGCAGATTTAGTTTGTTACTATTTTGTTGAGGATTTTTGCATTTATATTAATAAAATATATTGGATATAGGTTTATTTTCTTGTGATGTCATTGCCTGGTTTGCTATCAAGGTAATACTGGCTTCACAGAATTGAGTTGGGAAGTGTTTCCTCCTCTTATATTTTGGAAGAGGTCATGAAGGATGGATGTTAATTTTTCTGTAAATGTTTTGTAGAATTTACTCACAGAGTCTTCAGTTCTGGGCTTTTCTTTTTTGGAGGTTTTTGGTTACTGATTTAATCTCTTTACTTATTATAGGTCTATTCAGATTCTCTATTTCTTCTTGAGTCAGTTTTGGTAGTGCATTTCTAGGAATTTGTCCATTAGTAGGCTATCAAATTTGTTGACACACAATTGCTTACAGTAACCTATTTTTATCCTTTTTATTTCTGTGGTGTTAGTGGTAATGTCCCTGCTTTCACGTCTGATTTTAGGAATTTGTATCTTCTTTCTTCTTCCTCATTCTAGATACAAGTTAGTAAATTTTGTTGATCTTGTCAAAGAGCTAACTTTTGGTTTTGTTAATTTGGGTTTCACTTTCTCTTCTTTTTCTAGTTTCTTAAGGTAGAAGGTTGGGATATTGATTTGAGATCTACTTTTTAATGTAGGTTTTTACAGCTATAAATTTCTCTCTGAGCACTGCTTTTGTTGCATCCCCTACGTTTTGGTATGTTGTGTTTCATTTTCATTTATCTTAAGGTATTTTCTAATTTTTATTGTGATTTATTCTAAAACCCATTGGTTATTTTGGAGTATGTTGTTTAATTTCGACATATTTGTAAATTTCCCAAATTTCCTTTTGTTACTGACTTATAGTTTGGCACCACTGTAGTCAGAGAACATTGTTTGAATTAAATTATGTTAAATTTATTGAGTCTTGTTTTATGGCTCGACATAGTTTATCCAGGAGACCGTTCCACTGCCACTTGAGAAAATATATATTCTGTTGTGGTTGTGTGGAGTATTCCATTGATGTTTATTATGTCTAGCTCACTTATTTTATACACACACACACACATTATATATATAATATATAAAATATTTGGCCAGGCGTGGTGGCTCATGCCTGTAGTCCCAGCACTTTGGGAGGCCAAGGTGGGCAAATCACTTGAGGTAAGGAGTTCAAGACCAGCCTAGCCAACATGGTGAAACCTATCTCTGCTAAAAATACAAAAATTAGCAGGGCATGATGGCATGTACCTGTAATCCCAGCTACTCAGGAGGCTGAGGCAGGAGAATCGCTTGAGCCCAGGAGGCAGAGGTTACAGTTAGCTGAGATGACATCATTGCACTCCAGCCTGGGCAAGAAAAGTGAGACTCCATCTCAAAAAAAATTATATATATATAATTTAAAAATATATATATAATATATATAATATATAATATATATATTATATAATATAATATATAATATTTATTATATATTATAATTATATAATATATATAATATATATAATATATAAATATATATTATATATTATATATAAAATATATAACTATATATTTATATATTATATATTATATATATTATATATATAATTATATATATTATTATATATATAATATATATAAAAAATATATATATTATATATATTATATATATATAAATAACTATATATAATATATAGTTTATATTTATATTATATAGTTTATATTTATATTATATATAATATATAATATAATTATATACATTATATAATATATAATAGTTTTATAAATATATTTACATATGTAATTGCCATAGCCTTTGTTACTTCCTAAGTGACTAAAGCAAATTAAGGTATTTGGCCTCTTGTCCTTGGTTCCTTAAGCAGCTTTGGAGTGCCTCAGAGTAATAAAGGTGAAAGAGTCTTTTGTTATAATGTTGGGGTGCTTTATGCCTCAGAGGAAGACCTTGGAAAGCAGAATCTCTCTCTGACCTTCTGCCTTCCTTCCGTCTGTCCTTTATTCTCTCCAAGGGAGTAATCTTTCCCCACCTTTCTGTCTTGTAGCTGACCATGAAGAAGTTATCTGCTCTACCTTGGTTGATTGTGGGTTATAAGACCCTTATTTCAGAAAGGGTTCTGCCCTATGATGCACAGAGAGGCCAAGAAGAATCTGAACAGATAGACCTGCCTGGGTTTGCCCACTTAGTCTGTTAGTATTAGATGATAACTTTTTGTTCAATCACATTTCTACCTGGTTGTCTGTGCTTCAGCTGTGCCTTTCTAATGAAGTCTCCATAAAAGAGGCAGGAGGACAGAGTACGAGGAGCTTCCAGACAGCTGAACATATGGAGGTTCCTGGAGAGTGGCATACCGGGGGATGGCATGGAAACTCCACGCCCTTTTCTATACCTCACCCTATGCATCTCTTCATCTGTATCCTTTATAGTATACTTTATAATATCCTTTATAACCAATTGGTAAATGAAAGTAAGTGTTTCCCTGAGTTCTGTAAACCACTTTAGCAAACTAATGAAACCCAAGGAGGAAATTGTGATAACCCTGATTTATAGCTAGTTGGTCAGAAGCACAGGTCAAAAATAACCTGGGGTTTATGATTGGCATCAGAAGTCGGGGGCTGTCTTGTAAAACTGAGGCCTCAAATTGTGGGATCTGATGCTATCTCCAGGTAGATAGTGTCAGTATTGAACTGAAGGACACCCAGCTGGTTTCTGCTGCAGAACTGATTGCTTTCTTGCTGTGTGGGGGAAAAAACTTCATACATTGTATTATGAGAACAGAAGAAATGCAGTTTGTGCTTTTACTTCACAGTAATATTGTTCAAGTCTTCTGTTTTCTTGTTGATGTTCAGTCTAGTTGCTTTATCCATTATTGAAAAGTGGGTTATTTTTATCTCCAACTGTGATTGTTGAATTGCATGTTTCTCTATTCAATTCCATCAATCAGTTTTTACTTCACGCATTTTTGGGCTTTGTTGTTAGGTGCTATCTTTGTGCTGCTGTAACAAAGTACCACACACTGGATAATCTATAAATAATAGAAATTTATTTCTTACAGTCCTGGAAGCTGGGAAATCTAAGATCAAGGTGCTGAAAGGCTGCATGTCTGGTGAGGGCTGCTTTCTGCTTCCATGATAGCGCCATATTGCTGCATCCTCTGGAGGGAATGAATGCTGTGTCCTCAACATTGCTCTCTTTATCTTGGATCCCTTTTATAATGGTGCTAATCCCACTTGTGACGGTTGAGGTGACTTAATCACCTCCCAAAGGTTACAGCTGTTAATACTGTTGAATTGGAGGTTAAGTTTCAACATGAATTTTGAAGGGGACACCACCATTCAAACCTTAGCAGGTACACATATGTTTTAATTGGCATATCTTCTTGATGGATTGATCTCTCCTTTTTTAAAGGGACAAAGTCTTGGTTCTTGCTCTGTTGTCCAGGCTTGACTGTAGTGGCACAACCATGGCTCACTGCAGCCTTGACCTCTTGGGTTTAAGTGATCCTCCAACCTCATTCTTCTAAGTAGATAGGACTACAGGCAAACAACACCATGCCCAGCTAATTTTTAAATTTTTTTTCAAGAAATGGGGTCTTGCTATGTTATCCTGGCTGATCTCAGACTCCTGGGCTCAAGGAATCCTCCTGCCTTGGCCTCCCAAAGTGCTGGTGTTGGGATTACAGACATGAACCACCACACCCAGCTGGATTGACACTTTTAACATTATAAAATGTCCTGTGTTGCCTCTAGTGCCAAATTTTGTTTTAAAGGTCTGTTTTGTCTCATATTGGTATAGCCACTCCAACTCTCTTTTGATTATCATTAACCCAGCATATTTTCTTCCATCCTTTTTCTTTCAACCTATTGTGCCTTTAAATCTGAATTTTGCTTCTTGTCAATAGCATATACTTGGATCATATTTGGTTTCTTAAAAAATCTATTCTTCTAATTTTTATGTTTTGATTGGACTGTTTGGTCCATTTATATTTAATGTAATTACTAGTGAAAGAGTTTTTGACTGCCATTTTAAAATTTATTTTCTTTGAGTCTTACATCATTTTTGTTTTTCTATTTCTCCATCACTAACTTCTTTTGTGTTAAATAGATATTTTCTAGTATGCCACTTTATTTATTATTTTCCCCATGTGTTTTTATTTTCTTAGTAGTTGCCCTGAAGATTATAATAAAATCTTAATTTAAGACAATCTAATTTGGGTTAGTATCAACCTCATTTCAGTAGTCTAGAAAAATTTTCCTCCATTATACTACATTTCCTCCTTCCTTTTGTACTTTGGTTGTCATACAAATTACATCTTTGTAAATTATAGGCCTAACAAGATAGCTTTATAATTATTGCTTTGTGCATTTATCTTTAAATCAGATAGGAGATAAAAAGCTCAAACCAAAACATGTTTATGCTGTCTTAGTATTATCCACGTAGTGTCCTTCTCTGGTGTCCTTCATTTGTTAACTTAGACGTTAGTTACTGTCCCATCATTTCATCCTGAAGAACTCCTTTTAGTATTTCTTGTAGGTCAGATCTGCTAGTGATGAATTTTCTCATTTTTTGTTTAACTCCTTCATTTTTGAAGGACAAATTTGCTGCATATAAAATCATTAGTTAACAGTGTTTTTCTTTCAGCACTAAGGAAGCTTAAAAGAAAAAAAAAAAAAGGCCTGGCATGGTGGCTCATGCCTGTAATCCCGGCACTTTGGGATGCCAAGGCAGGCAGATCACTTGAGGTCAGGAGTTCGAGACCAGCCTGGCCAACGTGGTGAAACCCTGTCTCTACTAAAAATACAAAAACCAGCCAGGCGTGGGGGCGCATGCTTGTAATCCCAGCTACTCAGGAGGCTGAGGCAGGAGAATCACTTGAATCCGGGAGGTGAAGGTTGCAGTGAGCTGAGATTGTGCCACTGCACTCCAGCCTGGGTGACAGAGTGAGACTCTGTCTCAAAAAAAATTGTATATATATATATATATATATATATATATATATATATATATATATGTATACTTGAGATGTAATGCCTGAGAGACAACAGGAAATTGTGAGCAAATATATTGGTAAATATAAATAAATATATATGCTATAAAATAATGAAAGTAATGTCTAATTTAGGGTTGGGGGTAATAGACTAGAATCCATATCCTGAAAAAAACTGGTCAGGAGATCAGAGTTGAATAGTGCTTAGTGGTTAAGAGAATGAATGCTAGAACCAGATTGCCTTGATCTTGACTCTGGTCCTTATTATCTGTGTGATTTTGGGCAAGATGTTAATTACCATCTCTCTACGTCTACTTCTCTTGATATGGGAACAGTAATAACATTTACCTCATAAGGTATTGTGATGGTTAAATTAGTTATTATGTGTCAAGGGCTTGGATCAGTGTTCAAACATAAAAACTGCTTTAAAATGCTAGCTATGATTCTTATTAAAGCATTCTGAAGTCCTTATGTTGCCAGGTAAAATACACAAACACATAATCATGGTAAGAGACTTTAGCAAAGCTCTTTTGACAGTGATGATTGGCAAAATGAAAATAACGTTAGCAAGCTTGTTTTAATTGATTCATATAAATCTTTGTATCAAACTAACTCAAACTGTATAGGCTTTTCAAAATTTGTTTATTAGTCCACAAGATAATTCCCAGAAATCAAAATCAAACACTGCTGTTGTCTTCCCAATGTCTATGCCACCTTTCTTTTTTTTTTTTTTTTTTTTTTTTTGAGGGACAGAGTCTCGCTCTGTCACTCAGGCTGGAGTGCAATGGCACAATCTCGGCTCACCGCAACTTCTGCCTCCCAGGTTCAGGCGATTCTCCTGTCTCAGCTTCCCTAGTAGCTGGGATTACAGGTGCACACCCCCATGCCTGGCTAATTTTTTTTGTATTTTTGGTAGAGACGGGGTTTCACCATGTTGGCCAGGCTGATCTCAAACTCCTGACCTCAGGTGATCCGCCTGTCTCAGCCTCCCAAAGTGCTGGAATTACAGATGTGAGCCACCGCGCCTTGCCTGATACTACACAATATTAATGTGGATGTGAAGACATAGTCACTCTCATTCACTGCTAATGAGAGTACAAATTGGTAGAGCTGTTTGGAAGGCAATCTGTCAGGATCTAACACAATTTCAAATGCACGCCATTCTAATGCAGCATTTTCACTTCTAGAAATGCACGCTGCAGAATATTTTCACACACACAAAAGTACACGCACAAAAGTGTATATGCTGCTTATTGCAGTACTGCCTGTGAGAGTAAAAATCTATGGACCTGAATGTCTGTAGTAGAGAGAGAGGGGGAGAGAGAGAGAGAGAGAGAGTGTGTGTGTGTGTGTGTATGTGTGTGTGTAAAGAGTGATGGAGAGAAAAAAGAGGAGACTGTAATAATTGAATATTCAAATTGCTTTGCAATTACTTGGGCAATGACCTTTTTTCTTTTACTTTTTTTTTTTTTTGTGACAGGACAGCTTGGCTTTGTGGGTAAATATACCACAAGAGGGCTTTTATGTTTTATAACATATACTTCTATACTGTTTACACTTTCCAAGTCATTTAAGACAACAAAAAAAGCAGTCTTCAGTATTGTGTAATATGGTCTCATTTGTGTAAAATAAGTCTACAACACAAACAGGTACATATCTGTTACATATTATAAACATCTAAGAAAAATACACACTGAACTGTGAACAGTGGCTGCCACCTGGAAGTGGTGGGAGAGGAGACTGAGAGATCTTAACTTACCTACTACAGTTCTGTTTGATGTTGCTACAAGCTTGGAGCTTTAGCAATTTATAAAATGAGTAAACGAATAGGCACTTGCCAATAAAAGGAACGAGAGAGAAAGGCAGTAGCTTTCAAACTCAGAGGGGAGAAAAGGAGGTGTTTTTAAGGCTGGGGTAGTGTGAGCAGACAGAAGAGGAATGGCTGCAAGGCGGTGGAGAATGCAGGGAATCAATGCTGCCACATCCTACAAGGGGGTGGGGGAGAATGCACTCAACTGCACAGTGGAGGAGAGATGTAAGGAAGAGAGAGTGAGAAGAAATGACGATTTTGACACTGGCTATCTGTGAGAAAACAGACAAGAGTTGGTTAGCAGCTACTAAGGGCAGAAGGTATTGATTAAATACTATAAGAAATTGAAGACATTCTCATTTTTAGATGTGTACTCCTAATCTCTACTGGTGAAAACCAAAATTTTTTTCAGTTAGCAATATGTTCTTTAAATCAGGGGTCCCCAGTCTCCAGGCCACAGACCCGTCCATGGCCTATTAGGAACCAGGCCGCACAGCAAGAAGTGAGTGGTGGGCGAGTGAGTGAAGTTTCATCTGTATTTATAGCTACTCCCCATTGCTCACATTACCACTTGAGCTCCACCTCCTGTTACATCAGCAGCATCCTTAGATTCTCACAGGAGCGCAAACCCTATTGTGAGCTATGCATGAGAGCGATCTAGGTTTCATGCTCTTTATGAGAATCTAATGCCTGATGATCTGTCACTGTCTCCTGTCACCCCGAGATGGGACTATTTAGTTTCAGGAAAACCAGCTCAGGGCTCCCACTGATTCTATATTATGGTGAGTTGTATAATTATTTCATTATATAATACAATGTAATAATAATAGAAATACAGTGCACAATAAATGTAATGCACTTGAGTCACCCTGAAACCGTCCTCCCTACCCTGCCCGTGGAAAAATTGTCTTCCATGAAACAGGCTCCTGGTGCCAAAAAGATTTGGGACCGCTGCTTTCAATTATGGCCACATGCCACTTGTACCTCAGCTACAGTGATTCATAATGACTGACCCTTCAAAGCAATGTAATCTCTGTATCATTTTCTTTTTCTGCAGTAGGGCTTGGGATTAGCCATTGCCATAGAATGGAGTGAATAACAGAGAAGAGAAACTGTGACTAATTTAAGAGTGATAATCATACAATTGCAATTTGGAGAAGATTGACCTGAAAGAACTGCAGAGGAAGCATGCTCTTTGTGTAAGAAATCCTTAAATTCCACACAAAATCTATATAGTCTTCCTGGACATGATGCATAAGGAAATCCTAAGACTGCATGCCGAGTTTAACCAATTAAACTGGAATAAACTGGAATGAATTTGCATTTGGGAAGTAAAACACTATCCAAGGGGCATAAGAACAGCTGGGTTCCTACTGAAGGAGACACATATGGTGTTCATTGTGGGGTTTTGCTTCTTATTCCCTTTGAGTAAGAATAAAATGATCTTATTTTTTGCTCTTCAAAAATCTTCTCTGGTTATTTTTCTGGTGTCATTGGCTGGCATATTCTGATCCATAGGAAGAAAAAGGGAGCAGAGATGAAGTCTTCCTCTCCTACTGCCTCTGGGCAGAGGTGAAGAGCTTTTGAAGGCATGCACCATGAGGTTATGAGACCCACTCAGCTAGACATATGTTTTGGAAGATATGTGTGTTACAGCAGCTTCTTATGTAACTAACTAGTAGCGAAAGCCTTGCACTTTGGGGACTATTTTGTTCTTATACTTATCTGTTCAACCACAAACAGGCATAACTTGATTCTCTAAAAAAGTGGACATTTGAGGTTCTAAACTAGGGAGAGCCAGTCGAGGTGGCAGGCGTCTGTAGTCCTAGCTAATTGGGAGACCAAGGTGAGAGGATCACTTGAGTCTAGGAGTTCAAGACCACTCTAGGTGACAAAATGAAACCTCTGTCTCAAAAATAAATAAGAAAAATTTAAAAATAAAATTTCAATGAGAAGAACTCAGTGAGTCTCTATTAAGCAAATCTGGATATCAGTGCATATCAAAGCACTAAATATTTGAGGTGTATCTTGCAGGAACCTAATACATAAAATTAGTAATCTTGTGTATTATCTGTTTTCACACTGCTGTAAAGAACTACCTGAGGCTGGGTAATTTATGAAGAAAGGAGGTTTAATTGAGTCACAGTTCTGCGGACTTAATAGGAAGCATGACTGGGAGGCCTCAGGAAACTTACAATCATGGCGAAAAGTGAAAGAGGAAGCAAGCGCCTTCTTCACATGGTGGCAGGAGAGAGAAAGAGTGAAGGGGGAAGTGACACACACTTTTAAACCATCAGATCTCATGAGAGCTCAATCACTATCACAATAATAGCAAGGGAGAAATCTGCCCCCATGATCCAATCACCTCCCACCAGGCCCCTCCTCCAATTCAACATGAGATTTGGTCAGTGACACAAATCCATATCATATCACCTTGATAATGAAGACATCATATTGCCTAAAATTTTAGAGTCATAGTGGATTATCCTTCCTTTTTTTTTTTGATACAGGATCTCACTCTGTAACCCAGCACAGTGACACAGTCTTGGCTGACTGCAACCTCTGCCTCCCGGGCCCAAGATGGGACTTGAGCCTACCTCAGCCTCCCAAGTAGCCGACACAGGCAACCACACTGGGATAATTTTTTGTAATTTTTGGTAAAGATGGGGTTTTATCATGTTGCCCAGGCTGGTCTCAAATTCCTGGATTCAAGTGATCTGCATGCCTTGGCCTCCCAAAATGCTGGGATTACAGGCATGAACCACCACACCTTGCCTATCTTTCCTTTTAAAAGGTAGATTTTCAGGTAGAAATTTGCTTCTATGAAAGGCGTGAATCTGAAAACTGTTCTACCAATAGATGGTCAAAATTTACTTTGAGATTTTGACATGTCCTCTGACTCTCTAGGCTTCAGTAATTTTTCTTTCTTTCTTTCTTTCTTTCTTTCTTTCTTTCTTTCTTTCTTTCTTTCTTTTTCTTTCTTTCTTTTTCTTTTAGATGGAGTCTTGCTCTTGTCACCCAGGCTGGAGTGCAATGGCGTGATCTTGGCTCACTTCAACCTCTGCCTCCTGGGTTCAAGCGATTCTCCTGCCTCAGACTCCCAAGTAGCTGGGATTACAGGCATCTGCCACCATGCCCAGCTAATTTTTGTATTTTTTTTAGTAGAGACGGGGTTTCACCATGTTGGCCAGGCTAGTCTTGAACTTCTGATGCCAGGTGATCCACCTGCCTTGGCCTCCCAAAGTGCTAGGATTACAGGTGTGAGCCACCACGCCTGGCTGCCTCAGTAATTTCTAACGTCCATTCCAGCTTAAAAAATTTTATTTCAATAGCTTTTGGGATACAAGTGATTTTGGGTTACATGGATGAATTATATAGTGGTGAATTCTGAGATTTTACTGTCCTTCCTTGATGAACTTGATCTTGTATGTGAGCCGAGCATAGCAAATTAAGCAACACAATTTTATTCAACAGAATTGTGACAATGAAAAGTAATATTGGCAAAGGCTCAGTTCTGGAAGCATTCTCATGTATTGCTGGTAGATGTTTGAACTGTACAAGTGTTTTTGGAAAGCAGTCTGACAGTATTACACTGATTAACTCATATCACGAAAAAGCAGCACACCAGCGGGTGCAGGCAGAAAGTGCCCCCTCCCATGGGCACTTCAAAGCTGTCTTATGGTTTCCTTTTTTGTCTCCACCTAAAATCCCAGGCAGTGTACATAACCTTTCCCATCACTTTGAGGTTTTTAGAAATCATCACTTTTATTCACAAAACAGTCTCATGTTGACATTTGTAATGTCCAGTCCTGGTGTAAACATCAAAACTCCGGGTTCTACTTGTAGCTTCTCCCAGCCCAGGCTGGTGCTGGCCACAGACAGGGAGTGGGCTTGCTTCTCCACTCCTGCAGCCTGGCCCAGGTTTCTGATGCCTCTGGATTAGGAAGTCAGGAAACGATTTGCTTGTTTGCGACAGTTATGAGCTGGGGTTGGACACACTTTGGATTCTGTGGGTCTTTAGAGTCAGCGTCACCCCACCCCCCAAAATACATTTTCCTTGGGGTTTTACCACTAGGAGCCCCCAGTTGCTATTTCCGTGATGTGCCAAGTGCTGCCTACATGGCCACTTTTAATTTCTTTCTCTGCATATATGGGGTTTTCCAGAAACACTCCCTGTATTTGGATCCATCTCTCTCCAAGAACTTATATTCTTTTAGTTTCCAACTTTTAGTTTAAGTTCGGGGGTACAGGTGTGGGATGTGCAGGTTTGTTACATAGGTAAATGTGTGCCATGGAGGTTTACTGCACAGATCAACCCGTCACCTAAGTATCAAGCCCAGCATCCATTAGCTATTCTTCCTGATGCTCTCTCTCCCCCCACCCACCTTTCCAACAGGCCCCAGTGCGTGTTGTTCCCCATCCCCCACAATGTGGTCTCATCATTCAGCTCCCACTTATAAGTGAGAACATGCAGTATTTGGTTTTCTGTTCCTGTGTTAGTTTGCTGAGGATAACGGCTTCCAGCTCCATCCATGTCCCTGCAAAGGACATGCTCTCATTCCTTTTTTTGGCTGCATAGTAGTCCATAGTGTATATGTACCACTTTTTCTTTTTGCAGTCTGTCATTGATGGGCATTTGGGTTGATTCCATGTCTTTGCTATTGTGAATAGTGCTGCAATGAACATATGCATGCACGTATCTTTATAATAGAAAGATTTGTATTCCTTTGGGTATATAAGTAGTAATGGGATTACTGCGTCTTATGGTATTTCTGCTTCTGGGTCTTTGAGGAATCGCCACACTGTCTTCCAAGATGGTTGAACTAATTTACACTCCCATCAACAGTGTAAAAGCGAGGAAACTCTTGAGTAAGATTCACAATTGCTCCAGGCCACCTCTGTCCTGCATAGACTACTTCTAGTCCACAGGAAGCACCCACAGTTTCCTGTCCCCTGCATCAGTGGAAGTGTGGTGCAGGCCAATACAGTTTTTCACTTTGCTGCCTTAGGGGACTGCAGTCAGCCCCTCACCTGGAGAATTATTTTGGGGGCAAGAGTTAGAAACCCTTTATTGTGATCTCAAACTTCAGGGGACACATCTGTAGTTCTCCCTATGGTCTCCTGAAGCTCTTCTCACCAGTTTGAGATGGGGGGAAAGGGCCCTCCTCCCTGCCTCTTTGGGCCATGAGAAGGAAACTGCCACAGCCCTCCAAGAACTCTCTCCAAAAAAGCCTCCCTCAGCCCCAGCCTCTTCTACCCTCTGGCTCTTAAGTGGGTGTTGCCCTCTGGCTTTTGAAACCAGCCCTTACTCCATCCTTTGCAAGCCCTGCATATTCTGTTGCAGGACCCTGTGGAATGGGAAAAGCATCACCACTTCTTTACTCTGACTCCTGGAACCTCAGGTTAGAATTGAGCCTTGTTTTGCATCTTGTTAATTTACATTCTCCTTACTCAGTCATCCCACTTTTTTCAGAATCTATTTTATAAAAATAAAAGTACTGGTATACAAAGATATTTACAGAGACAATATTTGTAGTAACAACAACAAAAAGGGCTGGGCATGGTGGCTCACGTCTGTAATCCCAGCACTTTGGGAGGCCAAGGCAGGCAGATCACTGGAGGTCAGGAGTTCAAGACCAGCCTGACCAATATGGTGAAACCCCATCTCTACTAAAAATACAAAAGTTAGCCAAGTGTGGTGGTGAGTACCTGTAGTCTCAGCTACTCAGGAGGCTGAGACAGAAGAATTGCTTGAACCCAGGAGGCAGAGGTTGCATTCAGCCAAGATTGTGCCACTGCACTCCAGCATCAGCAACAGTGAGACGTTGTCTCGAAGAAAGAAAGAAGAAAGAAAGAAAGAAAGAAAGAAAGAAAGAAAGAAAGAAAGAAAGGAAGGAAGAAAGGAAGAAAGAAAGAAAGAAAGGAGGAAGGAAGGAAGGAAGGCAGGCAGGAAGGAAGGAAGAAAAAGAAAGAAACAAAAGAAAAGAGAAAGCAAGCCTAACTCTCCATCTATAAAGGAAAGGTGGATGTGCAATTAACCCATGGTGTGTTCATACAATGGACTATTAGGCAGCTATTACACACAATGAGTTACACTACCTGTATTACCTGGAAGGATATTAATTATATACTAGTTGCAGAGAATAAAAGAAATTGCAGAATAATGTTGTTTGAAATGCTTGTTTCCCAGTGCTGTAAAGAAACAGCACTTGAACATTAAATTTAATTTGCTCGGCAAGGCCATTTTTATACTTTCTGCAGAAAGGGTACACTCGCCAGCAGTTTTGCCATGAGAGTACACTGAACAAAGGAGACAGGGTCATTTATAACCTGATGTGTCCACTCTACTGCTGTGTCTGGTTTCCATTGGCTGGAACAGGACCTCACATTCTGTATTTGTCCCGATTGGCTAGCAACTTAGAACTTTTTAAAAGAGGCAAAGGTAGAGGAGAACAGAGGAAGGAGGAAGTAACTTGTGGAATGCTGAGAAAGGTAAAAACACCTTCAAATAAGGAAGAGGAACAGGCTATGACCTAATGCTGGCTTGGACTAGTATAAGCATGACAGGACAAATATTTAAGCTAAATTGTGGGAGCTAAGAACATAAAGTACGTTGATTTCTTTATCATGGCTAGCAGATATTTAAGAATGTTAGCACAGGTCTTTGAATAAATTTTGCTTCTAAAAGAAGTTACTATTTATTCCTAATTAAGTGGGGAGGAAAGTCTTTGAAGAGGAACCTCTACTTTACTTTTTACAATGTGCATAATGTGATCCATTAAAAAACACGCACACTTTACTTATTTGTGTACATTTGAATGAGTGTGGAGCAGGGTGGGAAAGGATGTACCCAAGATATCAATATTGGTCATCTTAGTGGATAGTAACACAGCAAGAACAAGGAGAGCATCTTTACTTTGTATGTCTATTTTAAAGTTGTTGTGCATATTACTGCATGCATTTTGGGGGATTAAAGAATAATATAATAAAGAAAAAGTAAAGGAAGAAAATGAAATTTGATAAAACTATAAGAAGAAATTGCTCAGAAAGTGTTGAGTTCTAAAAATTATTCAAGGAAGAGATAATTCCAACATTATAAAAACTATTACAGAGTAGAAAAAATGGAAATCTTCTAACATAATTTTTGGAGGCTAGATTTACCATGGTACTAAAACTAGAAAGGAAAACTAGAGGCCAATTTCAATCGCAATTGACCGTCCCTGCAAAAAAAATCCAAAATAAAACATTAACAAACTGACTCAAGTTATTAAAAAGATAAGACAAGGTGGTCAAATTAAATTATCCAGTAATTGAAGGTAGCTTCACATTAGAAAATCTATTAATATAATACTAACCTTAACAGATTAAAGGAGAAACTATAAATGCTGAAAAATAATTGTATAAAATTCAACAATTCCTTTTTTTTTTTTTTTAAAGAAAAATAAAGGCTCTTTAGTAAGTTGGGAATATACAGACCCTTCCTTCAACTGATGCACCATGCTGGCTGTATTCCCTGGGCCCGTAAGTTCCAGTTTTCACTCATCTGCAGAGACCCTGGCAAAGGTTTCTACTCTCCTGGTGGGTCCTCTGGTTTCCTCCTGAAACTAACAGGAACCTCACCAAGAAGCTGGAGGAAAGAGGAGAGTGGGTCAGGGTATTTGTTTCTGGATCTCCTCCCTGCAAGGTCACCTGAGTAGTTGCTGGAGCTCTCAAGGCAGTGGACTCCACAGACTCTTCCTTCTGCATTCTGGCACATGTTCCCTCCTCATCCCTCTCCCTTAGAGGTGTTGCAGTGCAGCTGCTCCTGAGCCCTGGATTGCTTCTCTATCCTTTGTGGTACCCTTTACCTGAACCTTTGTCAATACAGCAAATTCTTGTTATTGGAGGTAGATGTGTACTACAAAATCACTACAAACACTGAATTAACAAATACCAAATCATCACTCCTAGAGGAAATACAAGGTTAGGTACCTGTGAGCCTCTGGTCAAATATTTTCATTAACCAATTGATACATAACCTTGCTTTCTATGTGTTTCTTACACATATTTAATCTATATCATTGACTCATTAACATTGAACTTACAGCCAACAGCACTATAACTCATGCCTGAATGAAGCTTCTCCAACACACCTATTTTCTCCTTAAGGCACATCATAGCCTTTGAGGACTAAACTCTGATTTTTTTTTTTTTAATCTTGCAGAAATTCCTATCTAAGGAGTCTGGGGAATCATGTCCTACAAACCACAAATTCTCATCAGATGGGTTTTATTTAACCTTGTATATCGTGATTTATTTTCCAATGTAACTCTGGAATAACAAGAAAGAAAATCAAAATGTTCTATTCCAAAACATGTTTCTCTGCCATATCTTAAACTTGTCCTGCAAAGTGTCTTGTGGGAAAATCTACATTCTATAGAGAATCCCCTTTGTTTTCCTTCCTTCCTTTCCAAATCCAGGAGATAATCAACCAAGAGTCAGGCACGCTTTTAAGTCCAATAAGAAACATTTTACAATCTGCTGTCTCTAAAGTCTGCTATCTGAGAGCTTCCTCTGCACAACAAAACTTGGTCTCCACAATCCTTTATCTTAACCTGAACATTTCTTTTCTATTGATCCCAGGTCTTCCAGTAAACTCAACAAATTGTCAACCAGAAAATGTTTAAATTTACCTATAGCCTGGAAGCCCCCGCTTTGAGTTGTCCCACCTTTCTGAACCAAACCAATGTATTTCTTAAATGTTTTGATTCATGTCTCATGCCTCCCAAAAGTATATAAAACCAAGCTATACCCCAACCACCTTGGGCACATGTTCTCAGGACCTCCTGAGAGCTGTGTCATGGGCCATGGTCACTCATATTTGGCTCAGAATAAATCTCTTAAAATATTTTACAGAGTTTGACTCTTTTCGTCAACACCTTCTTTCACTAAATAGACAGCACCTCAGCAATGTGTTTCGGGGCCATTTTAAACAGAAAAATCACAAGAAAAAGCACAGAAATTCAAAACATGTGGTACTAGATAAACCACGAAAAAATGCATGCTTACTTATGAGAGCTTAAACAACAAGGCAGATGTCGCCTTGTTTGACATCAGCTGGGAAGATGCACTTTGGTGACTCCATTTGTTTTTCACCATTCTGTGTATTAATGTTCATGAATTACTGAGAAAGTAAGGTGGTTATTGGTAATAGGGTTACAAATAAATTTTAACAAGTAGGTAAATTTGCAAACATAGAATCGTGAATAATGAGGATCTACTCTTTATAAACAAACTCTTCTCAGATTATGCTATTTCAAAATGTTATCAATTTCTTATTTGGAGTCTGATGTAATAGGTATATATGACAGAAACCTATTGCAAATACCATAATAAATGATGAAAAATTAGAAGCATTACTGTTAATGGAACAAGGAAAGGCTGCTGCGTCATTCACTGTGCTGGACATCCTTAGCCAATGTGATAAGGAAAAAACAAAAACATGAATATTGACAAGAAAAACCAAAAATGTATTTGATTTAGAATGATATAATTATCCACCCATGAAGTCCAAGAAAATAAATTAAAACCCTATTTAACATATAAATGTGAATGTGAATGCATATAAAATCAACATATGAAAAGTAATAGCTTCTCACTTTGCTTACCAAAACCATTAGAAATTGAAAAAATAATTGCATTTACACCACCAATAAAACCTCTAAAATTCCTAGGAATAATAAGCAAAATATAACACTCATAAGGATAAAAAAAACTTATTAAAGAAAAAAACTGAATAAATGGAGAGTTGTACCACGTTCCTAATTTGGATGACTCAATATTTTAAAAATGTCGATTGTCCCCAAATTAATCTATAAATTCTTTGCAATGCCACTCAAAACCTCCTCCCCATCTCAAATCTTACAACACATGTCAAATGTTTTTACATTTTTATTTGGAAGAGAACATGTACCAGACCAGCAAAGTCCATTTTGAAATAGGAGACTAAGGAGGCTATCAAAGTACACTATAAGTTATAATAATTTAAAAAGTGTGACATAAGGGGGGAAATAAAGAAATCAATGTAACATAATTTAGAGTCTAGAAACAGACCTATGTATATATAGAAATTTAGTAAATGACAAAGGTCGCACTTGGGACCAGTAAGTAAAAAATTCAATAAATGGTGTTGGAAAATAAATGGTGCAAGAAGGTATTTGCAACATATATAATATGAGACAAAGAATGAATATACAGAATATATAATCAATTCCTACAGATCAGTAAGAGAAAATGCAAAAGAAAAGTGGACAAAGAATCTGAAAAGACAATTTAGAGGAAAACATGCAAATGACCAGCAATGGAAGGAAAAGATCCTCAATTTCAAAGCAATCAGGGAAACGCAAATTAGAGCAGCAATGAGATATCACTTCCATCCATCAGTTTGGCAAAAACAGAAGAGACTGATCTTAGCAAGCATTAATGAGGAAGTGGGGAAACAGTAGTTTCCTGCATTATAAGTGGCACAGCTCTTTTGAGGTACAACATGGCAGTAGAAATTAAAATGTTAAATATACATACCAGATGATCCAAAAATCCACTTCTAGTTATCTAATGTGGAGAAATACTTGCATATAAACTCGAAATATTGATTGTAGCAGTGAAAAAAATGGAAACCAACTTAAATGTCTATTAAGAATGGTTAAATAATCTGTTATACTTTTATACTATGGCTCATTGTGGCAATTTTTAAAAAGCTTGATCAATATATATGAGCACTGAAATATATCTAAGACATATACTGTTAAATTTAAAAAGTATATTGTTGGGAAATACCATGTTATGTAATATACTATGCTAAATTTAAAAATCTACACAAAACTGTTTACTTCTATTTTTGCCTATGTTGGTATCTATGTAAACACATTTTAAAATATCTGTAAGAATACACCCCAGACTCCTGGGCAAGATGGCCGAATAGGAGCAGCTCCAGTCTCCAGCTCCCAGTGAGACCAATGCAGAAGGTGGGTGATTTCTGCATTTCCAACCGAGGTACCCAGTTGATCTCAATGGGACTAGTTATATAGTGGGTGCAGCCCATGGAGGGTGAGCAGAAGCAGGGTGGGGCATCACCTCACCTGGGAAGCACAAGGAGTGGGGGAACTCCCTCCCATAGCCAAGGGAAGCCATGAGGGACTGTGCCATGAGGGACTGTGTTACCTGGCCCAGATACTACGTTTTTCCCAAGGTCTTCCCAACCCACAGTCCAGGAGATTCCCTCAGGTGCCTATGCCCCAAGGGCCCTGGGTTTCAAGCATAAATCTGGACAGACACCGAGCTAGCTGCACGAGTTTTTTTTCATACCCCACTGGTGTCTGGAATGCTAGCAAGACAGAACTGTTCACTCTCCTGGAAAGGGGGCTGAAGCCAGGGAGCCAAGTGGTCTTGCTCAGTGGAAACCACCCCCACAGAGCCCAGCAAGCTGAGATCCACTGGCTTGAAATTCTCGCTGCCAGCACAACAGTCTGAAGTTGACCTGGGAACTGGAGCTTGGTGGGAAAAGGGGCATCCACCATTACTGAGGCTTGAGTAGGCAGTTTTCCCCTTACAGTGTAAGCAAAGCTGCCAGGAAGTTCAGACTGGGTAGGGCCCACCACGGCACCTCAAAACCTCTGTAGCCAGACTGCCTCTCTAGATTCCTCCTCTCTGGGTAGGGCATCTCTGAAAGAAAGGCAGCAGCCCCTGTCAGGGGCTTACAGATAAAACTCCCATCTCCCTGGGACAGAGCACCTGGGGGAAGGGGCAGCTGTGGGTACAGCTTCAGCAGATGTAAACATTCCTGCCTGCCAGCTCTGAAGAGTGCAGCAGATCTCCCAGCACAGCTCTCGAGCTCTGCTAAGAGGCAGACTGCTTCCTCAAGTGGGTCCCTGACCCCCATGCCTCCTGATGGGGAGACACCTCCCAGCAGGGGTCGACAGACAGCTCACACAGGAGAGCTCCTGCTAGCATCTGGCAGGTGCTCCTCTGGGACAAAGCTTCCAGAAGAAATACCAGGCAGCAAACTTTGCAATTCTGCAGCCTCCACTGGTGATACCCAGGCAAACAGGGTCTGGAGTGGACCCCCAGAAAACTCCAGTAGACCTACAGAACAGGGGCCTGACTGTTAGAAGGAAAATTAACAAACAGAAAGCAACAGCATCAACATCAACAAAAAGGATGACCACACAAAAACTCCATCCGAAGGTCACCAGCAGCAAAGACCAAAGGTGGATAAATCCTCGAAGATGAGGGAAAACTAGTGCAAAAAGGCTGAAAATGCCAAAAACCAGAATGCCTCTTCTCCTTCAAAGGATCACAACTCCTCGCCAGCAATGGAACAAAACTGGATGGAGAATGAGTTTGACAAATTAACAGAAGTAGGTTTCAAATGTGGGTAATAACAAATGCCTCCAAGCTAAAGGAGCATGTTCTAACCCAATGCAAGGACACTAAGAACCTTGATAAAAGGTTAGAGGAATTGCTAACTAGAATAACCAGTCTAGAGAAGAATATAAATGACTTGATGGAGCTGAAAAACACAGCACGAGAACTTCGTGAACAATACACAAGTATCAATAGCCAAATTGATCAAGCGGAAGAAAGGATATCAGAGATTGAAGATCAACTTAATGAAATAAAGCAAGAAGACAAGATCAGAGAAAAAAGAATGAAAAGGAATGAGCAAAGCGTCCAAGAAATATGGGACCATGTGAAAAGACCAAACCTGCATTTGATTGGTGTACCTGAAAGTGACGGGGAGAATGAAACCAAGTTGGAAAGCACTTCAGGGTATTATCCAGGAGAACTTCCCCAACCTAGCAAGATAGGCCAACATTCAAATTCAGGAAATACAGAGAACACCACAAAGATACTCCTCGAGAACAGCAACCCCAAGACACATAAGCATCAGATTCACCAAGGTTGAAATGAAGGAAAAAAATGTTAAAGGCAGCCAGAGAGAAAGGTTGCGTTACCCACAGAGGGAAGCCCATCAGACTAACAGAGGATCTCTTGGCAGAAACTCTACAAGCAAGAATAGAGTGAGGGACAATATTCAACATTCTTAAAGAAAGAATTTTCAACCCAGAATTTCATATCCAGCCAAACTAAGCTTCATAAGTGAAGGAGAAAAAAAATCCTTGACAGACAAGCAAATGCTGAGAGATTTTGTCACCATCAGGCCTGCCTTACAAAGCTCCTGAAGGAAGCACTAAATATGGAAAGGAACAACCGGTACCAGCCACTGCAAAAACATACAAAATTGTAAAGACCATCGACACTGTGAAGAAACTGCATCAACTAACAGGCAAAATAACCAGCTAGCATCATAATGACAGGATCAAATTCACACATAGCAATATTAACCTTAAATGTAAATGGGCTAAATCCCCCAATTAAAAGACACACTGGCAAATTGGATAAAGACTCAAGATTCATTAGTGTGCTGTATTCAGGAGACCCATCTCGTGTGCAAAGACATACATAGGCTCAAAATAAAGGGATGGAGGAATATTTACCAAGCAAATGTAAAGCATAAAAAAGAGCAGAGGTTGCAATCCTAGTCTCTGATAAAACAGACTTTAAAACCACAAAGATTAAAAAATACAAAGAAAGGCATTACATAACAGTAAAAGGATCAATGCAACAAGAAGAGCTAACTATCTTAAATATATACGCACCCAATACAGGAGCACCCAGATTCATAAAGTAAGTTCTTAGAGACCCACAAAGAGACTTAGACTCCCACACAATAATAATGGGAGACTTTAGCACCCACTGTCAATATTAGACAGATCAACAAGACGGAAAATTAACAAGAATATTCAGGACTTGAACTCAGCTCTGGACCAAGTGGACCTAATAGACATCTACAAAACTCTCCACCCCAAATCAACAGAATATACATTCTTCTCAGCACCAGATAGCACATATTCTAAAATAGACCACATAATTGGAAGTAAAACACTCCTCAGGAAATGCAAAAGAACAGAAATCATGACAAACATTCTCTCAGACCACAGTGCAATCTAATTAGAACTCAGGACTAAGAAACTCACTCAAAACTGCACAACTTCATGGGAACTGCACAACCTGCTCCTCAATGACTACTGGGTAAATAAGGTAATTAAGGCAGAAATAAATAAGTTTTTGAAACCAATAAAAAGAAAGACACAACATACCAGAATCTCTGAGACACATAAAGCAGAGTTTAGAGGGAAATTTATGGCACTAAATGCCCACAGGAGAAAGCTGGAAAGATCTAAAATTGACACCCTAACATCACAATTAAAAGAACTAGAGAAGCAAGAGCAAACAAATTCAAAAGCTAGCAGAAAACAAGAAATAACTAAGATCAGAGCAGAAGGGAAGGAGATAGAGACCCAAAAAACCCTTCTAAAAATCAATGAATCCAGGAGCTGGTTTTTTGAAAAGATTAACAAAATAGATAGACCACTAGCCAGACTGATAAAGAAGAAAAGCGAGAATATTTACATAGACACAATAAAAAATGATAAACTGGAGATCACCACTGATCCCACAGAAATACAAACTACTGTCAGAGAATACTATAAACACCTCTATGCAAATAAACTAGAAAATCTAGAAGAAATGGATAATTCCTGGACACAAATACCCTCCCAAGACTAAACCAAGAAGAAGTTGAATCCCTGAATAGACCAATGTCAAGTTTGGAAATTGAGGCAGTAATTAATAGCCTACCAACCAAAAAAAGCCCAGGACCAGATAGATTCACCGCTGAATTCTATCAGAAGTACAAAGAGCTGGGACCATTCCTTCTGAAAGTATTCCAAACACTAGAAAAACAGGGACTCCTCTCTAACTCATTTTATGAGGCCAGCATCATTCTGATACCAAAACCTGGCAGAGACACATAAAAAAAGAAAATTTCAATATCCAATATCCCTGATGAACATCGATGCGAAAATCCTCAATACAATACTGGCAAACTGAATCCAGCAGCACACTAAAAAGCTTACCCACTACGATCAAGTTGGCTGCATCCCTGGGATGCAAGGCTGGTTCAACATATGCAAATCAATAAACATAATCCATCACATAAACAGAACCAACGACAAAAACCACATAATTATCTCAATAGATGCTGAAAAGGCCTTCGATAAAATTAAACACCGCTTTATGCTAAAAACACTCAATAAACTAGGTATTGATGGAACATATCTCAAAATAATAAGAGCTATTTATGACAAACCCACAGCCAATATCATACTGAATGGGCAAAAGCTGGAAGCATTCCCTTTGAAAACCAGCACAAGACAAGGATGCCCTCTCTCACCACTCCTATTCAACATAGTATTGGAAGTTCTGACCAGGGCAATCAGGCAAGAGAAAAAAATAAACGGTATTCAAATAGGAAGACAGGAAGTCAAATTATCTCTGTTTGTCGATGGCATAATTATATATTTAGAACCCTATCGTCTCAGCCCAAAATCTCCTTAAGCTGAGAAGCAACTTGAGCAAAGTCTCAGGATGCAAAATCAATGTGCAAAAATCACAAGCATTCCTATATATCAATAATAGACAAACAGAGAGCCAAATCATGAGCAAACTACCATTCACAATTGCTACAAAGAGAATAAAATACCTAGGAATACAACTTACAAGGGAAGTGAAGGACCTCTTCAGGAAGAACTACAAACTACTGCTCAAGAGAAAAAAGAGTTCCCTTTCCTAGTCAAAGAAAGGGGTGATGGACGGCACCTGGAAAATCGGGTCACTCCCACCCGAATACTGCGCTTTACCGACGGGCTTAAAAAACGGCGCACTACAAGATTATATCCCACACCTGGCTCGGAGGGTCCTACTCCCACGGAGTCTCGCTGATTGCTAGCACAGCAGTCTGAGATCAAACTGCAAGGCGGCAGCGAGGCTGGGGGAGGGGCGCCCGCCATTGCCCAGGCTTGCTTAGGTAAACAAAGCAGCCTGGAAGCTTGAACTGGGTGGAGCCCACTACAGCTCAAGGAGGCCTGCCTGCCTCTGTAGGCTCCACCTCTGGGGGCAGGGCACAGACAAACAAAAAGACAGCGGTAACCTCTGCAGACTTAAATGTCCCTGTCTGACAGCTTTGAAGAGAGCAGTGGTTCTCCCAGTATGCAGCTGGAGATCTGAGAACAGGCAGACTGCCTCCTCAAGTGGGTCCCTGACCCCTGACCCCCGAGCAGCCTAACTGGGAGGCACCCCCCAGCAGGGGCACACTGACACCTCACACGGCAGGGTACTCCAACAGACCTGCAGCTGAGGGTCCTGTCTGTTAGAAGGAAAACTAACAAACAGAAAGGACATCCACACCAAAAACCCATCTGTACATCACCATCATCAAAGACCAAAAGTAGATAAAACCACAAAGATGGGGAAAAAAACAGAACAGAAAAACTGGAAACTCTAAAAAGCAGAGCACCTCTCCTCCTCCAAAGGAACGCAGTTCCTCACCAGCAACGGAACAAAGCTGGACGGAGAATGACTTTGATGAGCTGAGAGAAGAAGACTTCAGATGATCAAATTACTCTGAGCTACGGGAGGACATTCAAACCAAAGGCAAAGAAGTTGAAAACTTTGAAAAAAATTTAGAAGAATGTATAACTAGAATAACCAATACAGAGAAGTGCTTAAAGGAGCTGATGGAGCTGAAAACCAAGGCTCGAGAACTACGTGAAGAATGCAGAAGCCTCAGGAGCTGATGCGATCAACTGGAAGAAAGGGTATCAGCAATGGAAGATGAAATGAATGAAATGAAGCGAGAAGGGAAGTTTAGAGAAAAAAGAATAAAAAGAAATGAGCAAAGCCTCCAAGTAATATGGGACTATGTGAAAAGACCAAATCTATGTCTGATTGGTGTACCTGAAAGTGATGGGGAGAATGGAACCAAGTTGGAAAACACTCTGCAGGATATTATCCAGGAGAACTTGCCCAATCTAGCAAGGCAGGCCAATGTTCAGATTCAGGAAATACAGAGAACGCCACAAAGATACTCCTCGAGAAGAGCAACTCCAAGACATATAATTGTCAGATTCACCAAAGTTGAAATGAAGGAAAAAATGTTAAGGGCAGCCAGAGAGAAAGGTCGGGTTACCCTCAAAGGGAAGCCCATCAGACTAACAGCGGATCTCTTGGCAGAAACCCTACAAGCCAGAAGAGAGTGGGGGCCAATATTCAACATTCTTAAAGAAGAGAATTTTCAACCCAGAATTTCATATCCAGCCAAACTAAGCTTCATAAGTGAAGGAGAAATAAAATACTTTACAGACAAGCAAATGCTAAGAGATTTTGTCACCACCAGGCCTGCCCTAAAAGAGCTCCTGAAGGAAGCGCTAAACATGGAAAGGAACGACCAGTACCAGCCGCTGCAAAATCATGCCAAAATGTAAAGACCATCGAGACTAGGAAGAAACTGCATCAACTAACGAGCAAAATAACCAGCTAACATCATCATGACAGGATCAAATTCACACATAACAATATTAACTTTAAATGTAAATGGACTAAATGCTCCAATTAAAAGACACAGACTGGCAAATTGGATAGAGAGTCAAGACCCATCAGTGTGCTGTATTCAGGAAACCCATCTCATGTGCAGAGACACACATAGGCTCAAAATAAAAGGATAGAGGAAGATCTACCAAGCAAATGGAAAACAAAAAAAGGCAGGGGTTGCAATCCTAGTCTCTGATAAAACAGACTTTAACCCAACAAAGATCAAAAGAGACAAAGAAGGCCATTACATAATGGTAAAGGGATCAATTCAGCAAGAAGAGCTAACTATCCTAAATATATATGCACCCAATACAGGAGCACCCAGATTCATAAAGCAAGTCCTGAGTGACCTACAAAGAGACTTAGACTCCCACACATTAATAATGGGAGACTTTAACACCCCACTGTCAACATTAGACAGATCAACGAGACAGAAAGTCAACAAGGATACCCAGGAATTGAACTCAGCTCTGCACCAAGCGGACCTAATAGACATCTACAGAACTCTCCACCCCAAATCAACAGAATATACATTTTTTTCAGCACCACACCACACCTATTCCAAAATTGACCACATACTTGGAAGTAAAGCTCTCCTCAGCAAATGTAAAAGAACAGAAATTATAACAAACTATCTCTCAGACCACAGTGCAATCAAACTAGAACTCAGGATTAAGAATCTCACTCAAAACCGCTCAACTACATGGAAACTGAACAACCTGCTCCTGAATGACTACTGGGTACATAACGAAATGAAGGCAGAAATAAAGATGTTCTTTGAAACCAACAAGAACAAAGATATAACATACCAGAATCTCTGGGACGCATTCAAAGCAGTGTGTAGAGGGAAATTTATAGCACTAAATGCCCACAAGAGAAAGCAGGAAAGATCCAAAATTGACACCCTAACATCACAATTAAAAGAACTAGAAAAGCAAGAGCAAACACATTCAAAAGCTAGCAGAAGGCAAGAAATAACTAAAATCAGAGCAGAACTGAAGGAAATAGAGACACAAAAAACCCGTCAAAAAATTAATGAATCCAGGAGCTGATTTTTTGAAAGGATCAACAAAATAGATAGACCGCTAGCAAAACTAATAAAGAAAAAAAGAGAGAAGAATCAAATAGATGCAATAAAAAATGATAAAGGGGATATCACCACCGATCCCACAGAAATACAAACTACCATCAGAGAATACTACAAACACCTTTATGCAAATAAACTAGAAAATCTAGAAGAAATGGATAAATTCCTCGACAGATACACTCTCCCAAGACTAAACCAGGAAGAAGTTGAATCTCTAAATAGACCAATAACAGGATCTGAAATTGTGGCAATAATCAATAGCTTACCAACCAAAAAGAGTCCAGGACCAGATGGATTCACAGCCAAATTCTACCAGAGGTACAAGGAGGAACTGGTACCATTCCTTCTGAAACTATTCCAATCAATAGAAAAAGAGGGAATCCTCCCTAACTCATTTTATGAGGCCAGCATCATTCTGATACCAAAGCCTGGCAGAGACACAACCAAAAAAGAGAATTTTAGATCAATATCCTTGATGAACATTGATGCAAAAATCCTCAATAAAATACTGGCAAAACGAATCCAGCAGCACATCAAAAAGCTTATCCACCATGATCAAGTGGGCTTTATCCCTGGGATGCAAGGCTGGTTCAATATACGCAAATCAATAAATGTAATCCAGCATATAAACAGAGCCAAAGACAAAAACCACATGATTATCTCAATAGATGCAGAAAAGGCCTTTGACAAAATTCAACAACCCTTCATGCTAAAACTCTCAATAAATTAGGTATTGATGGGACATATTTCAAAATAATAAGAGCTATCTATGATAAACCCATAGCCAATATCATACTGAATGGGCAAAAACTGGAAGCATTCCCTTTGAAAACTGGCACAAGACAGGGATGCCCTCTCTCACCACTCCTATTCAACATAGTGTTGGAAGTTCCAGCCAGGGAAATTAGGCAGGAGAAGAAAATAAAGGGTATTCAATTAGGAAAAGATGAAGTCAAATTGTCCCTGTTTGCAGACAACATGATTGTATATCTAGAAAACCCCATTGTCTCAGCCCAAAATCTCCTTAAGCTGATAAGCAACTTCAGCAAAGTCTCAGGATACAAAATCAATGTGCAAAAATCACAGGCATTCTTATACACCAACAACAGACAAACAGAGAGCCAAATCATGAGTGAACTCCCATTCACAATTGCTTCAAAGAGAATAAAATACCTAGGAATCCAACTTACAAGGGATGTGAAGGACCTCTTCAAGGAGAACTACAAACCACTGCTCAAGGAAATAAAAGAGGATACAAACAAATGGAAGAACATTCCATGCTCAGGGGTAGGAAGAATCAATATCGTGAAAATGGCCATACTGCCCAAGGTAATTTACAGATTCAATGCCATCCCTATCAAGCTACCAATGCCTTTCTTCACAGAATTGGAAAAAACTACTTTAAAGTTCATACGGAACCAAAAAAGAGCCCGCATCACCAAGTCAATCCTAAGTCAAAAGAACAAAGCTGGAGGCATCACACTACCTGACTTCAAACTATACTACAAGGCTACAGTAACCAAAACAGCATGGTACTGGTACCAAAACAGAGATATAGATCAATGGAACAGAACAGAGCCCTCAGAAATAATGTCGCATATCTACAACTATCTGATCTTTGACAAACCTGAGAAAAACAAGCAATGGGGAAAGGATTTCCTATTTAATAAATGGTGCTGGGAAAACTGGCAAGCCATATGTAGAAAGCTGAAACTGGATCCCTTCCTTACACCTTATACAAAAATCAATTCAAGATGGATTAAAGACTTAAATGTTAGACCTAAAACCATAAAAACCCTAGAAGAAAACCTAGGCAATACCATTCAGGATATAGGCATGGGCAAGGACTTCATGTCTAAAACACCAAAAGCAATGGCAACAAAACACAAAATTGACAAATGGGATCTAATTAAACTAAAGGGCTTCTGTACAGCAAAAGAAACTGCCATCAGAGCGAACAGGCAACCTACAAAATAGGAGAAAATTTTCGCAACCTGCTCATCTGACAAAGGGCCAATATCCAGAATCTACAATGAACTCAAACAAATTTACAAGAAAAAAACAAACAACCCCATCAAAAAGTGGGCAAAGGACATGAAAAGACACTTCTCAAAAGAAGACATTTATGCAGCCAAAAAACACATGAAAAAATGCTCATCATCACTGGCCATCAGAGAAATGCAAATCAAAACCACAATGAGATACCATCTCACACCAGTTAGAATGGCAATCATTAAAAAGTCAGGAAACAACAGGTGCTGGAGAGGATGTGGAGAAATAGGAACACTTTTACACTGTTGGTTGGACTGTAAACTAGTTCAACCATTGTGGAAGTCAGTGTGGCGATTCCTCAGGGATCTAGAACTAGAAATACCATTTGACCCAGCCATCCCATTACTGCGTATACACCCAAAGGACTATAAATCATGCTGCTATAAAGACACATGCACACGTATGTTTATTGCGGCACTATTCACAATAGCAAAGACTTGGAACCAACCCAAATGTCCAACAATGATAGACTGGATTAAGAAAATGTGGCACATATACACCATGGAATACTATGCAGCCATAAAAAATGATGAGTTCATGTCCTTTGTAGGGACATGGATGAAATTGGAAATCATCATTCTCAGTAAACTGTCGCAAGAACAAAAAACCAAACACCGCATATTCTCACTCATAGGTGGGAATTGAACAATGAGATCACATGGACACAGAAAGGGGAATATCACACTCTGGGGACTGTTGTGGGGTTGGGGGAGGGGGGAGGGATAGCTTTGGGAGATATACCTAATGCTGGATGACGAGTTAGTGGGTGCAGCGCACCAGCATGGCACATGTATACATATGTAACTAACCTGCACAATGTGCACATGTACCCTAAAACTTAAAGTATAATAATAAAAGAAAAAAAAAGAAAAAAAAAGAGAGAAATAAGAGATGACACAAACAAATGGAAAAATATTCCATGCTCATGGATAGGAAGAATCAATATCGTGAAAATAGCCATACTGCACCCAAAGTACTTTATAAATTCAATCTTATCCCCATCAAGCTACCATTGACTTTCTTCACAGAATTAGAAAATAACTACTTAAAATTTCATATGGAACCAAAAAAGAGCCCGTATACCCAAGACAATCCTAAGCAAAAAGAACAATGCTGAAGGCATCATGCTACCTGACTTCAAACTATGCTACAAGTCTACAGTAACCAAAGCAGCATGGTACTGGTACCAAAACAGATATATAGACCAATGGAACAGAACAGAGGCCTCAGAAATAACACCACACATCTATAACCATCTACTCTTTGACAAACCTGACAAAAACAAGCAATGGGGAAAGGATTCCCTATTTAATAAATGGTGTTGGTTAAACTGGCTACCCATATGCAGAAAACTGAAACTGGACCCCTTCCTTACACCGTATACAAAAATTAACTCAGGATGGATTAAAGATGTAAACATCAGAACTAAAACCATAAAAACCCTAGAAGAAAACCTAGGCAATGCCATTTAGGACATAGGCATGGGCAAAGACTTCATGACTAAAACACCAAAAGCAATTGCAACAAAAGTCAAAATTGACACATGGGATCTAATTAAACTAAAGAGCTTCTGCACAGCAAAAGAAACTATCATCAGACTGAACAGGCAACCTACAAAATGGGAGAAAATTTTTGCAATCTATCCATCTGACGAAGGGCTAATATCCAGAATCTACAAGGAACTTAAACAAATTTACAAGAAAATAACAAACAACCCTATCAAAATGTGGGTGAAGGATATGAAGAGATACTTCAAAAGAAGACATTTATGTGGCCTACAAACATATGAAAAAAGCTCATCATCACTGATCATTAGAGAAATGCAAATCAAAACCACAATGAGATACCCTCTCATGCCAGTTAGAATGGTGATCATTAAAAAGTTAGGAAACAACAGATGCTAGAGGGGATGTGGAGAAATAGGAACATTTTTACACTGTTGGTGGGAGTGTAAATTAGTTCAACCATTGTGGAAGACACTCTGGTGATTCCTCAAGGTTCTAGAACTAGAAATACCATTTGACCCACCAATCCCATTACTAGGTATATACCCAAAGATTTTAAATCATTCTACTATAAAGACACAAGCACACATATGTTTATTGCAGCACTATTCACAACAGTGAAGACTTGGAACCAACCCAAATGCCCATCAATGTTAGACTGGATAAAGAAAATGTGGCACATATACACCATGGAATACTATGCAGCCATAAAAATGGATGAGTTCATGTCCTTTGCAGGGACATGGATGAAGCTGGAAATATCATTCTCAGCAAAGGAACAGAAAACCAAACACCGTATGTTCTCACTCATAAGTGGGAGTTGAACAATGAGAACAGATGGACACAGGGAGGGGAACATCACACACTGGGGCCTGTCGCAGGGTAGGGGGCAAGGGGAGGGAGAGCATTAGGAGAAATTCCTAATGGAGATGACGGGTTGATGGGCAAATCACCATGGCACATGTATACCTATGTAACAAACCTGCACGTTCTGCACATGTATCCCAGGACTTAAAGTATTAAAAAAAAAAACCACTCCAAATTGGTAAGCTGATGCTACCTGTGGGGAGGTAAATGCGAATGGAAGGTGGTCATGAAACCCTTACCTTATTTTTTATTTTAAAATTTAAAACATTTTAATTGTGGTAAAAAACACATAAAATTTACCATCTTAATCATTTTCAAGTATACAGTTCAGCAGTGTTTAGTGTATTCACTTTACTGTGCAACAGATCTCCAGACTTTTTTCATTTTGAAAAACTGAAATGCTGTGCCCGTTGAACAACAAACCCAGGCCGGGCACGGTGGCTCATGCCTGTAATCCCAGCACTTTGGGAGGCCGAGGCAGGTGGATCGTTTGAGGTCAGGAGTTCGAGACCAGCCTGGCCAACATGGTGAAACTTTGTCTCTACTAAAAATACAAAAATTAGCTGGGCATGGTAGAGGGTGCCTGTAATCCCAGCTACTCAGAAGGCTGAAGCAGGAGAATCGCTTGAACCTTGGAGGTGGAGGTTGCAGCGAGCCAAGATGGTGCCACTGCACTCCAGCCCGGGCCACAGAGCAAGACTCTGTCTCACAATACATACATACATACATACATACATACATGCATAAATACATAAATAAATAAAAAATAAAAAACAACAAACCCCAATTTCCCCCTCCCTCCAGCTCCTGGTGACCACCATTCTATTTTCTGATTCTATGAATTTGACTATTTTAGACATCTCATATAAATAGAATCACATAGTGAAACCCAGATCCCATCCCTAATCTTCCTAACACATAGTATTTGTCTTTTTCTGGGTGGCATATTTTACTTAGCACAATGTCTTCACTTTGCAGCATGTGTCAGGATTTCCTCCTTTTTTAAGGCTGAATAATATTTCATTGTATGGATACACCGCATTTCATTTATTCATTCATCTGTCAATGGATACAATAGCCCCCCTTTGGCTATTGTGACTAACACTGCTATGAATTTGGGTGTGCAAATATAAGTTTGAGATCCTGCTTTCACTTCTTTCGGATCTATAGTAATCCCTGCTTACTTGTTCCTTAAGATACATTGCAAGACTCCCAGAGGCTTCCTGAAACTGCAGATAGTACCAAACCCTACTGTGTTTTTTTTCCCTGTACATAACATACTTATGATCAAGTTTAATTTATAAATTAGGCACTGTAAGTGATTAACAGCAATAACTCATAACAAAACAGAACAGTTATAACCAATATGTCAGTATTACTACTATGGCACTTTGGGGCCATTATTAAGTATAATAAGGATTAAACACAGCACCACCGAGATGGCTATTAAGTGACTCATGAATAGGGAGTGTAGACACTGGACAAGGAGAAGATTTATGTCCTGGGTGGGATAGAACTGACCTAGCGGGATTTCATCACACTACTCAGAATGACAAGTGATTTAAAACTTATGAATTGTCTATTTCTGGAATTTCCCATTTAACATTTTCAGACTAAGGTTGACCATGGGTAGCTGAAATCACAGATAAGGGGAAACTACAGTATAATCGGTACTGAGATTGCTGGATCATATGACAGTTCTACTTTTAATTTTATGGAAACCACCATACTGTTTTGTTTTGTTTTGTTTTTTTAAATTGAAACGGAGTCTGGCTCTGTCACCCAGGCTGGAGTGCAGTGGCACAATCTAGGCTCACTGCAAGCTCCGCTTCCCGGGTTCACGCCATTCTCCTGCCTCAGCCTCCCGGCGTAGCTGGGACTACATGTGCCCGCCACCGCGCCCGGCTAATTTTTTTGTATTTTTAGTAGAGACAGGGTTTCACCATGTTAGCCAGGATGGTCTCGATCTCCTGATCTCGTGATCCACCCGCCTCGGCCTCCCAAAGTGCTGGGATTACAGGCGTGAGCCACTGCGCCTGGCCATGCTGTTCTTATTTTATTTTTATTGTTTGAATATTTTACAACAAAAATATATTTATGCATTATTTATGTAATTAAGGGTAAAGGAAAAAATTAATCTAGACAGATGTAGTTCAAAGCAGACCAAGTACCAACAAAATAGTGGTTTTGGTGACAGCTAGGAATAGGCAGGTTTGGTGGTCGGTGGTCTACCAAATGGCCAGTGAACTGGAAGTACTCAATACTAAAGACCGAGCATTTAATTAGCATTACTAATTGTTTTGTTATTCACAAATATCCACTATCCTTGCCTGTGGGAGGCTTATAAGTCCCCACCTAACAGTGGCCATATGAGTTGCTTTGGCCAATGAACCATGAGCAGGAGAGCCTTGCACCCATTCCAGGGAGATGTTTTAGGAGCAGGGCCATGATTTCCATATCCTCCTTCCCCTCTGCTGAGTTAACCAGCCATGTCCCACACACAGGCTGTGATGGCAGTCCCAGGCCCAAAGGGAAGGTGCGTTCAACAGAGCTGCAGCCAAACATTGACGCACAGGAAGTGTGAATGAGAAATCGAATTTGGTGGTTGAAAATGACTGGACTGGCTGGGGGCGGTGGCTTAGGACTGTAATCCCAGCACACTGGGAGGCCAAGGTGGGTGAATCCCTTGAGCTCAGGAGTTCAAGACCACCCTAGGCAACATGGCAAAACCTCGTCTCTAAAAAAAAAATACAAAAATTGGCCAGGTGTGGTGGCTCACACCTATAATACCAGCATTTTCGGAAGCCGAGATGGGCGGATCAACTGAGGTCAGGAGTTTGAGACCAGCCTGACCAACATGGAGAAACCCCGTATCTACTAAAAGTACAAAATGAGCCAGGCATGGTGGTACACGTCTGTAATCCCAGCTACTCAGGAGGTTGAGGAAGGAGAATCACTTGAACCCGGGAGGTGGAGGTTGCAGTGAGCTGAGATCGCACCATTGCACTTCAGCCTGAGCACACAGCGAGACTCCAGCTCCAAAAAAAAAAAAAAAAAAAAAAATTAGCCAGGTGTGGTGGTGAGAGCCCATAGTACCAACTACTTGGGGGGCTGAGGCAGGGGGATTGCTTGAACGTGGGAGATCAAGGCTGCAGTGAGCCAAGATCAAGCCCCTGCACTCCAGCCTGGGTGACAAAGTGTCTCAAAAAAAAAAAAATTATGGACTTATTTTTTTGATCCCACAGGACACTCTGGTCTGCCTCATGCAAGCTGTCTACTCAGACCTTCTCATCTCCATGAGGACTGTGAACTCGGAGTGGGAAAAGGGATCTGTAAACCAGAGGCCTCCTCCGCTCCAGGAGCTCTCAGTCTTCTGAAGGTGGGTACACGTCACCCCTAGGCCAGGAAAAATAGCCTACACCATAATGTGTCCACATGGCATTCCAGGGATGCGACCTCACTGCCCATGACTTGGCCTCTCAGAAATTATCCAGAGCCCTGTCAGCCTGAAAGGGACAAAGAGCATTGCCCTGAACACTCCCTGGTATGTTGAACACTTCCTTGTATGATCATCAGGACAAGCTTCAGACATAGGAGGAATACAAGGAGTATTCTAGAGGAGGCTACACCCCGTTCTCTCCCATTAAAAACCTTCTCACGTTAAGGCAGAGAAGTAGTAGCTCCGTCTCACGAACTGTCTTCCAAAATGCAGTGTTGAGAGAATTGACCAATGTGTGAGGCTAGAAAGGGCAACCAACCCATTGTCTCCGGAGCAATGGCAGGCACAGCGTGTGGCAGCCGCTTCCAGAGTGCCCTCTGTCAGGAGAAGAAGGACGATCAGCTTCGCTCTGGTAGAGCGACATCTCCCTGCTTTGCTTGCAGTTTTACCTGGTTGGCACCAGTCCTATTAAAGGGGAAGGTGAAACTGGGCTCTGAGTTTAGCCTCATCCCGTGGAAATGGCTAAAAATTTCCCTTTCTATTCATTTGTTGTCTTAGTATTTTTTTTTAACCAGAGAACTATGCAAGAAAAGTATTTTAGACAAGCTGTGGCAAAAGAAAACTGAATCATTACAAGGATTAATCATCACTGGCCAAAAAAAAAAGCCTGATGTTAACTCCATGAAAGCAGGTATGAAATCAAGGGCATCAGGCTCTCCTGGCTAATGTTCTCATTTTTCTGGCCTATCTCCGGCTGGCCTGAAATGGTGACACAATTACTGAGAAACGATGACAGATCCAAACATGGTGCAAATCCATAGGACTTTCGGTTTTCTGAGATTCTGTGAAACGGACATTTGTTGAAGCAAGTGTCAATTCTCAGATCTCAGTAAAAACATTCTAAGAATATGGTTTTACTGTCTCTAATGAAATGTACGATGTCAAAGCTGAGGCCTACGAGGTGGGTGTTTTCTCCTGACACTCGATGCCTGTAGGCAGTGGTGGGAGTTCCCCTAAGTGCACTAGTCAATTAGCCCTTCTTTAATGAGCATTGTCCAGTCTCCCTTTGAAGACGAGGGTGCTCTAGGGAGGAGAATGGTGCCCGGGTGCAAGGAATTCAGAATTCTGCACTCTGACTTCAGCATTAAGGAATCTTGGGCAAGTCATAGCATCTCTGGCCTCATTTCTTCTGTCTATAAAATAAGGGCAATATAATTATGGCCCATATATTATATTATCTGATTTGTTAGGACAAATGTCATGACCACATCGGCATGAAATGTGGATGAGACTGAGAAGTACATCAGAGACACTTAATCAGGATGGTGAAAGAAGAGAATGATTGGAATTGGAGCAGAAACACCTCACCCCCTGCTCTCCTGGCCAGCCGGTGGGGAGCAGGGGCAGGGAGCAGAGATTGGTGGTGGAGCCATTTTGAAAACATTACTGTTTGCAAACAGTTCAAACATGAAATGTACGGTATATTTGGCTATATCTATGTTGACTTTTTAGTAAATTGCATAATATATGTATGATTCTAGATGCCATATATTATGATTTTAGATAGATAGATAAAGAATATGTTTCAGTTGTTCTTACTTGATGCTTTTATTGTGTTTAAAATTTTTCAAGTTAGAGGAATCCTGTGGATGGTATTAAGGAGAAAAACCCAAACTACATGGGTCTGCTTCTGATATTTTCATTAATGAATTATTTCCAATCTCCATCCTGGTGCCTCAATGTGGGGAGCAGAGCCAATGAGCAGTTCTCTCTTTAAACATGGGGAGATAAGAGGCATCATTCTGGCATGGGTTAGCCATCCCTTTGCATCTGAACCTTTTCGAATTGACACATAAAGCTGATGCTAGCAGTTAGCAGAGTGCTGCATCCTTGTAAACAGAATTTCTTTTTTTTGAGACAGAGTCTCTCTCTGTCACCCAGGCTGGAGTGCAGTGGCCCAATCTTAGCTCACTGCAACCTCCACCTCCTGGGTTCAAGTGATTCTCCTGCCTCAGCCTCCTGAGTAGCTGGGACTACAGGTGTGTGCCACCACGCCCAGCTAATTTTTGTATTTTTAGTAGAGACGAGGTTTCACCATGTTGGCCAGGATGGCCTCAATCTCTTCACCTTGTGATCCGCTCGCTTCAGCCTCCCAAACTGCTGGGATTACAGGCGTGAGCCCCCGCACCCGGCCCATAAAGAGGATTTCTATGCCATTCTAGGTATGACTACAAACTGAGAGGAAGCACATGCTTTCACACCTGGCACCAACGTACAGGCATATGAACATACTGTGCATTATTTACATTGCATTTTTCCAAGAAAACAAACAATAACAACAAAAACCTGAAGGAATAATTAGCAAAAACAAAAGTGTGTGTATGTGTGTGGAGAGGGATGGGTCATTGTCATTTGGAAAAATCTTAGTGCGTTTCTTATGTATACCCATTTGTGAGCATTCTTTAGCTTATCTACATTAAATCAACTTGGGCTTCATCAACTCTGCTGGAAAAAGAAGATGAAACACACCTTGTGACCACCAGCAAGGGATCTAGGGGGGACAGATTTTTTAATTACATCATTAATTTCCAGAGACACAGCCATTGTTCTTGAACTCACCAAACATAAAAATGCACTAGAGAAAAGGTAATTTCAAGTGCTAATAAAAAGAAAACAAAAGGTTTCATTCACCAGCAATCTCTGCTTCCTTTGATTTACAGTTTTCAGAAAGCAACAGTGTCATTGAACTACAGGGTCACAGAGCCGCCTCCCGGTGGAACGCTGATTAGATGGCCTTCCCTGACGTACATTCAGTAAATGAGTGGATGACAGCCAACTCCTCATCACCCAGCCACAGCGGACCTGGTGATCCTGGTGAACGTGTTCACAGGAAGTAGGGCCAGTCACTGCATGGCTGGTGTGGGTCTGCGGCACACAGAGCACTTGGCTGATTTTATTTCAGACATCCTCTGAACTGATACCCTCTTGCCAAAGGAAGAAAGCATTACTGCAGATAACACAAAATGGTAATTAATCAGCCCAAGGCTTTCCTTAAATCCCTTCTCTCTACTTCCTGAGAGGCATTTTCTGGAATTTCCATCTGCATCACACAGGACAACTGCTACATTAGTTACTGGGTTGGCCACAGAATGACGAAGAGCAGTTGTCACTTCTCTTGGAATTATGGAGTAGACTCCACAAGGGAGGAGTTCACAGGGCACTTCACTGTACTGGCCATGTTTTATAGCTTGAGCTGGGTGATGAGAACATGAGCGTCATATTATTCCCTAGCCCTTTTCTTACATATCTTAAATATAGCATAGCATATTCTTTCTAAGAAAAGTAGACTCAAATATGAGGGCTTTGGGAGCTAATTCAGTTCTCATAAATTATTTATGTCCGTATGCCCTTTTTTGCTCCAGACAAGAATTATTTCATGCAATTAAAATTTTCTCCACTCATAGAAGTATTTCTTGCTATAATTTAAATGATAAAGATATACATAAAAAAGAAATAGTAAGAGGAAAGCACTATTTTTTTTTTTTTGGCAGGGGCTGGGGGGGGCATGATCCCTGTTCCAGCTTCACGCCCCTCATCAAAGATAGCCAATCTCTCTGGCTGAGTGTATCTTCTTCCAGAACATTTTCTACTTCTATAGGTACATATATTTCCACATTGCACTTCCGAATGTAATGTGAGTTTTTACTCATGCATCTTGTTCATCTTTTCTGGGCATTGATCACTTAAGGTGGGCAAGAAGCAAGGACTAACGTCCTGGGCTACAAGGGACAGGAATGTTTGGAAGGAAAACTTTCATGATTAGAGAGACAGCTATGATCTTAATGGAAAAATTTTGATGGGAATCTCGACGTGTTAAACTTGCCCTAGAATCATGTGCTCAGAGACTTGTGCAAGACATTCCAAGTGTGGGAACAGAAGGGCGACAGTCACCAGCTGGGGTCCTTGGGACCTTTTTGTTAGTTATGCCTGGAGAACCAGCAGGTCTCTTGGCTCGAGGGCTGAGTGCTGAGACAAGGGCCATTCATCTCAGAGCGTCAGGAGTTGGGTGTTTCCTGGCTGAGCAGAAGCAGGGTCACATGTGAGGAACAGAACTGTGGTCCTATGGTCCTGACCTAAAGAGGGGTCCCTTTTTATCCCTTGGGTAGTCATGGAAGATATAAGTATCAAATCTTGGCAAGCCTGCCACTTTATGGCTGCTTTGAGACAAAAGCTCTTTTTCTACAACTCCTTGGGAATGAGAATCTCCAGCAGAAAGTGGGACTCATCATCTGTCCCAGTGCATGCTTGGACACTTGCTGTGTGCGGGCACAGGGCACTGAGAGTCAGGCTGCCCCTTGTCAGGCTGTGAGCATCTCCCATCACTTGGTGCTTCCTTACTCTTCCTCCACACCTTTCTTTTCCTTCTTTGTGTGTCTCACATGAAATCCTTTTGTGCAGATTTTTTTTCTCTTACAATCTTTTAAAATTGGGGATAATAATTCACATGCCATAAAATTCACCATTTTAAAGTATATAAGTCGGCCAGGTGTGGTGGCTCACACCTGTAATCCTAGCACTTTGGGAGGCTGAGGCGAGTGGATCACCTGAGGTCAGGAGTTCGAGACCAGCCTGACCAACATAGTGAAACCCCTTCTCTACTAAAAATACAAAATGAGCCGGGCATGGTGGTGTGCACCTGTAATTCCAGCTACTCGGGAGGCTGAGGCAGGAGAATCACTAGAACCCAGGAGGTGGAGGATGCACTACACTCCAGCCTGGGCAACAAGAGTGAAACTCCATCTCAAAAAAAAAAAAAAAAAAAAGTCTATCTTTCAGAGATCTTAGCGTAAACTCATTCCTTCAGCAGAGCCTGCTTTTCTTTTCGGTGCTGCATACTGTTCTCTGCCATGGCTCTTTTGGGGTGCAGTGTTCTTCCTGCATTTGTTTCCCTCTGACAAAGATGAACTAGAACAAAGCAGGAGCTCTGCTTTCCCTCCAGCTGCCTCTGTCCCCATCTGCAGTTGGCAAGGATGCCCCTGCCTGCAGTCCTACCATTGATTGGCATCTGACTGCCACTGGCTCTCCATATGCTAAGAGCACACTCCAACCTGTCTCATGATATTTGAGGGAGAGAAGGCACTAATAATTCACGTAGACTCCATTGATTTTTGCCATCTTCTCGGTTCCTCTAACTCTCTCTTTTTCCCTAGAGACGCTGTTAGGAAACTAGCTAACAGTCCTTGAAGCCAAACTGAGTTTCTGAATTTATTGCCTTCCTAAAATAGTGGGAAAAAAAAATCAAGAATTGGGCCTCAAGAAAATCACATACTAGCAAATTATGTTCCTGTCTGATTGTGTTGTAGAAAAAACCGGGTTCTTGTCACACAACCAGGAAAATTTAGACTCAGACACCTTGTAGGGTGAGTAGGGCAGGGTTTATTGGGTGAAAAGGAGAAAAAGAAAGAGGAACTCTCAGCAAAGTGAGAGTCCTGCTGGCAGGCCCCCACCTTACAGATTGAATCCCAGGCCACCACACAGAGCTCCCAAGAGGCCAGGCTCCTCCCCAACTGTAAACAGGGTGAACTTTCCCTGGCTCCATCCCCTTCCCCCAGCACGCAGGTGGGCATTACATAGAGAGCATCAGTCGGGAAAGGGCGGGCTTCATCCAGGACCAGCAGTTCGGTTTTTCAACCTTCAGGCTGTTTTAGGCTTGAAGGTGGAGTTTTGCTGGAGATGTTGACTATCTCCTGTCTCTATCAATAGTGAAGCAGTCTGGCAAATCCACACCTTCAGGGATATGATGTGTGCTGAGAAAGGCTATTCTTTGATGTTAAGAAAATAATGGGATGGCCCAAACAAGTGAGTATCTTTCCCTATGAGAATAGAGAGTTCAGGAGACATAGCCAGGCAATATCTGGTATTTGTCTGATTTCACTGCACAAAATGATCATCCAATGGCCAGAAATAACTATGGGTGCATACAACTTTATGAGAATACAATAAAGAGAATTCCAAACTCACAAAATATTAAGAATTAAGGAGTATTCATTTTCCAAAAACAATGATGCATTTTTGTGCTGCTGAAATTTTGTTGTACTGGATGTGGCTGACAGCAAATGGGTCAGAGACTGCAGAGATTTCCCTGCTGATAATTTTTACACTCGAATATGGATACCTCAGAATGTAGAGTAGGATGAACCCTCAGAAACTCAGGACCATATGGTTGTGTGATTACCCAGGATTATGGGCAGGTCAGAGTGGATTTTTGTATTTTAAATTGATGTTGCTGGAAACTTCCCCCATAAAGGCTAATGAAAATCATATCTCCTGGAATTCTAGTAAAGTTGAGAGGTGAAGAAAGATGGTAAATTAGCTTGACTAGTTCAGACTGCTGCTTCTCTACCCACGGAACCCTGAAAAACCACCAGGCAGGAGACTTCTGCTCACACGGCCTCATAAATGATGGCATGTTGTGAATCGCCTTCCCCTGGCAGCTTAGGAAAAGCAGAGAGGGCAGGTCCCATCCTAAGCTCATTCAGCAGGTCTTGAGTTGGATAGAAGCCTCTGAAGTTTCCAGAAGCTCCCCAATGATTCTGAACCTCGAATACAATACACCAATATTTCAGAACCTCGAATACAATGAAAACAGTTTACATTTGAAATCAAGTAGGCATGAGTTCAGCTTTAGAGTCCTGCACTGGGTGACCTTGAGCAAGTCGCTTCTCTCTGAGCTTCAGTTTTCTCTACATTACCTGTCTTGCAGGGCTATTGCGAGGATTCAGTTAATGGATGCATTAAGTGTTGTTCTCAGCACTTGCCACCTCGTGGTTGATTAGTAAACATAGCTCCCGTATTAGTCTGCTTGGACTAACTACTGTGACAAAGTACCACGATTTATTTTCAAACAACCACAATTTATTTTCTCATGGCTCTGGAGGCTGGGAGTCGAGGATCAAGATGTTGGCAGGGTTGGTTTCTCCTGACACCTCTCTCCTTGGTTTGCAGATGGCCACCTTCTTGCTGTGCCTCATGGGCTTTTTCTCTCTGTCCACATCCCGTGTCTCTTCCTCTTCTTATAAGGGCACCAGTCTTATTGGATTAGGGCCCCATCCTATGACCTCATTTAACCCTAATCATCTCCTTAAAGGCCCTGTCTCCAAATACAGCCACATGGGGGTTAGAGCTTCAGCCTATGAATTGTGGGGGCCACAACTTAGTCCGTAACATTTTCCTTCACCCTATCCTTTTTCCTATTCTCCTTCCCATTCCCATTAGCATCTGCAGTAGTTTATGAATGAAGTATCTTTAATTCAAAGGAATTCTTTTATAATAATTATTTGATAAGAGCTCTGATTGAAGGTAAGAGTGAGGAGGGGGTAGGGGTATTTTGCTCAAGGCACGGGCTTTGTGGAAAGCCAGAACCCTAAGCCCTCCAAGAGACTCAACTCTTACCTAAAGGATTTGATTACTCTTGCTAGTTCAACTTCTTTTGAACTAGCAAAAGTTTCTTTTGAACTAAAAGAAAATAGAGATGGAGAAGGCACAGAATTCTCCTCTGTCTGAATTCTGAGTCCTTGCATTTCCAGATTTTGAAGGTTGGTTTGTTTTACTCTCTTATGATACATCAGAGCAGAGTAAAAGAAAAGTCCTTTCACATTTCCTAAGTGGAAAGCGTAACTTTGTGGCATATTATTTCTTGACAGAGTGGTTACTGAGCACCTATTTTTAGAGGCTGTAATATTCTGTTTCAGACATGTGAGTCTCTATCCCAGGCATACTGTCTCTCCCTTCCCTGTCCCCAAATGTCTCCTTCGTGGTTGCATGCAAAGTTCCATAAAGGCTGGCAGCCTCAGAATAGAATTTGTGATGTGAATTGTGTTCATTCTGATGTTACATGGCAGCACCTTACTGTCCCAGAATCCATCCTTTATATAACTGGCAACACACTGAAGTGATTCAGTCTATGAATCACAACCACTGCATTGTTCTCTTATTCATATTAGAATGAATTAAGTTTTCTGGCTGACTATGAATTTTACTGCTTTTCTAATTTCTCACCTTCCTTGGCTGTTTGTTTTTTCCCATGAAACTGAAGCAGCCTTCCAGAAATATATGCATTTATCATATATATATATATATTCATATTTCTCTGCTTGATTTAAAATGTGCCACTATGATTACTCTGAATTGTAAATGACAAATTGAAAGGAGAAGGCTGGGAAAAGTTACTTATTTATAGTAATGTAATGCATATTTTTCTGTGATAACTTAGGCAGAGATTAAGGCCTAAGGTATGGCATTAATTAAGGCCTAATCTCTGCCTAAGTTAGGAGCACTTCAGATGCATTATCATCCAGACAGTTCCAATCACTCTAGTGGCCTACAGCAGTTGAAATAACCTTACTCTTTGCTCCTCTCATTTCTTGTTTGCCCCATACTTGGGGAAGGGGTTATATGGTTAAATCCTAGAATGTCAGAGCCCGAAGAGCTCTTAGCATCTCTGAATCCAATCTCCCCTCTTTCCTTCAACTTTTAATTAAACCAAAGTCAAACCACATCATTTTCCAGCACCCCCTACCCTGCTGTGAAGCAGCGTGCAATCTACTGCTCTTGGGTTCAGTTGTATGACTTGCTTTGGACAATGGAATGTTAACAGATATAGTGTGAGGAGAATCTTGGAAAATGCTTATGTAATTGGGCTGCTCTCCGGTACTTCCGCTAGTGCAAGGAGAATGTATCCGGGCTAGCCCATTGATTTCAGGGGGGATAAATGAGACATATGAGCAGTATTGTCAGCAAAGCTTCCTTAGCCCAAGACTAAGGCAGAGCTCCCCAGCTGACCTGCAGATAATTGAGTGAACCAAGCCAAGATCAGCAGAGCCACCTAGCTTAGCCCAGCCCAACCTCAATCCACCAAATTCCAGACAACTCACAGATACATAAGTTATAAAAATAAATGGTCACCACTTACAAGTCATTAACTTTGGGGAGGCTCATGATGCAGTATTTTTGTGGCAATAGCAAATACATTAAGTTGTGTCACTTGTTTTCTCTTGTCATCTGCCAGATCTCTCTGTTTGAAAAGTTCTTTTCACATTTTGTAATTTATAAGTAATATGTAGGATGATACTTCTAGACTGTGTATATTCATTCACATTTTATTCATTTATTTTAGCAGCTATTCATGATCCTTATCTGAATTAAGTATTACATTGGGAATCGCAAACTGCTGATTTTTCTATTATTCCTTCTGTATTAATCAGCTAAGTGTGCTTTTGTAAAGAGCATTTCCTTGCCCACTTTTTATTGTAGTACAAGTAAAAGCTCATGGGTTCTCTTTTATTCAATAAGCTGTAATCCATTACTATAATCCATTGTTATTAATCCATTATTATTCTTTTTGATGCCCAAATTGTGTCAAGTTTGGCCAGTGGGAGCTCCTTCAAGTCAGCTTTTGGGTCCTTTCCACATGTTCCCTTTAGTCTTTAAGCACTTTCTGCCTTTTGGCAATGTGAGATACCCTCTGTTGCTGGATTTAATTTGCTAGTCTTTTGTTCAGGACTTTTGTATTGGTGTTCATGAGAGAAGCTGATCTGTAGTTTTCTTGTAATGTCCTTGTCATGTTTTTGTATCAAAGAATTGGTCTCACAATATGAATTGGGTAGTGGTTCCTTCCTCCTCTATTTTCATAGAAGAACTTGTGTAGAATTGGTATTATCTCCTCCTTACATATTTGGTAGAATTCATCAGGGAAGTCACCTAGGACTGGGGTGGCTTTTGTAGAAGGGCCTTGTCCTTCAAATGCTTTCTCTTTGTAGTCTTCATTTGATATTAAGGACTCAGCCACTGCTCCGTTTTTGCTTATATTTGCACAGTAACTTTTGTCTGTCATTTTCCTTTTAACCTTTCCCAGTCACTTGGTCTAATAATGTACATTTTGGGCAGTATATGGTTGAAATTTACTTTTTGCAGGTTATAACTTCTTGTGTTCTCTGGGACTTTGGCTTCTCTGTCATTGCCTGAGTTCTGTCTTGAAGTCTCGTCTATGTTCTTCCCAGCCTTGTTAGTTCTTCTAAATATGCATTCCCAGTTGGTGGTCTTTTCCTCTCTATCCCTGACAGCCTCAAATTACCATTAGCTCCACCTGCACATGGCCCCACTGTTACTAGCTTATTCAAAATTAATCTCAGAGCCCATAATAGGGCCCAGCCCACAGGTAGGTGTTAATAAAGATTTATTTAATGAATGGTGATAACTATGGCATTAATTAGGATCAAGTTTATTGGTTAAAAAAAAATAGAAAACCCAAATATCAGTGGCTTAAAAGGATGATTTATTCCTTCCTTATATGAGTCTTTAGGCCTCTAGGCATTTTGTCCAGAGTTTGGTTCTATAAATCCTCAGAGACATAGGCTCCTTCTAAATTATTATTCTGCCATCCCTAGAGTATACATACTTCTCATCCTCATAGTCTAAGATGGCCCACATCTGAGGCCACAGGATGGAAGAAAGAATGAAGAACCAGCAGAGGTCATGTTCCAGGAGTCTGTTAGAGAAGGTTCCTGGAATCTGTCACATACACAGCACTTCGACTTAGGTATCATTAGCCAGAATTTAGTCACATGGCCACACTTTCTATGAGAGAAGCTAGAATGTGTTGTCTTAGTCTGGATAGCAATGTGCCCAGCTTAAATTGTATTACTAGAGAAGAGGGGGAAATGATTTCCTGGGGAATCCTTAGCAACTGGAGAAGACTAAAGACCTGAAGAGGCGTAGCATATTTGTGGAAACAACATGAAGTGTGATGGAGCGGGATCATAGCATGAACGAGGCAACATGGTAGATTCACTAAAAGGATAGGGAGGGGCTAGACTTAGACAATAAGGCTTAGACTTTGGATATTATCCTGTGGACTATTTTTATTAGTCAAGGTCTTGAGGGAAATAAATGGCACTCTTGAAAGGGGTGAAATGTGTTTAACGAAGGGACTATTTAAAAAGTGGGCAGGATTGAGAAAAATGAACAAGGGATGTGAAGTGCTCCAGGGCCAGCAATAGCAGGAACTGCCAGGACTGCCAGGGCACATGGACAAGCGGTTACTGGAACCCAACAGGTGTGGTTGTAGGAAATGGGTCTCAGATAAGAGCTGTGCCTTTGGGAAAGGAACATTGTTACTGCAACATATACCCTGAAAGCAGAAATGGTGACATAACTTGCAGGGCCCAGTGCAAAATGAAAACGAAGGCCCCTTGTTCAAAAATTAGTCCGAGTTCCAAGATGGCAACAGCAGGCAGTTAAACCAAGTGTGGAGCCTTTCTGAGCATGGGGCCCTATGCAACTGTACAGGCTGAGTGACCATGAAGCTGGCTTGCCTGCCAGAGAAGATGCTGGAGGAAAAACACCCTAAACGACTCTGTCTTCCAGCCCTCTGACTCTTGCCAATGGCTCCCTTTGCCCATACCCAAGTAGTAGTCAAAATCGAGGAGCCTGATTGAAGCCCTCCATGATGGTCAGGTGCCGGAGGGGAGTGAACAGCGCATCTGGAGGAGCTGGGGAGATCTAGCTCCACTATGGAGGGCCATTAGAAATTTTTAAGCAGAATGGCATGTCCAATTTATTTTTAGAAAGAGCTTTTTGGCAGCAGTGTGGAGGATGGACTGCAGAGCCTGGAGGCAGAAAGACCAATTAGGAGGCTATTATGATAATTCTATAGTTTTTTTTTTTTTTAAATCACAACTCACAGAAAGAAATTCATTTTATATTTATGTCAGTAACCAGTGACAGATACATACATATCAAGGAAACCCAAAGTCTATGAAACAACATAAATCCTTACTCAATGTAACAATACTTAACCTTATTAGAAGCAAAGTGCTCTGGTTTTGTTTTAAAAAAAATGCTGGTTCCAAATCACAAAATTGATTCTATGAATCAGAGCTTTTGATTTACAAAATATTGGTCTAAGTAGTGCACTAAGCAGAATAATGCCCTTCCTGCAAGATGTTCACGACCTAATTCTTGGAACCTGGAAATATTTGAACACTACATGGTTGACTTTTATATACATAGCAAGACCTAATAAGTGAAAATGTTCCTTCATTTGGCAAAGGGATTTGGCAGATTTGATGATGTTAAGGACCTTGCCATGGCGGTTACCCTAGATTATCCAGGCAGGGCCAATGTAATCTCGAAGGTTCTTACAGGCGACAGAGGGAGCCAGGAGAGTCAGAGCCAGAGAAGATGTAATGAAGCAAGCAGGGTCCCGGTGACACAGCAGGCAATGGATAGCTTGGATGAAGCAGAAGGGGATCAGGAGCCGAGGAAAGTCGGCAACCTCTAGACGGCAGAAAATGTAAGGGAACGGATTCTCCTCTGGAGGCCCCCAAAGGAATTCAGCCCTGCTGACACCTTGGTTTTAGCCCAGTGAGATCCACAAGACTTCTGACCTCCAGAACTGTGAGATGGTAAACAGGTGTTGCTTTAAGCACTCAAGTTTGCAGTGATACGTTACGGTAGCAATATGAAACTAATACGTGGAAGGAGATGAAGACAGCCTGGAGAAGGCAGTGTCAGTGTGGGAGGGATGGAGAAGAAGGGGCCTAATATTCCAGCAGGACTTTTTTCTCTTTTTTCTCTTAAGATCAAGGACCACAGCCCCAAGACAAACCATGGTGTTTCTTCCCTTCAAGTTTTATATTCTAGGGAAGTTAAAATGAGTATCAAAGACTTAGAGGGGGACAAAAGTCTGTTTTAAAACTGTTTTAGTGACATGAATGTATGGACTAAGGGCAATTAGCTGAATGTGCAGTACCTGTGAGCTAATCTGGAAAACAGAAGGAGCCACCTACGTGTTTGTTTGTTTGTTTGTTTGTTTGTTTTTTTACTTAGTTTTAGCTGCTTGAGGAAATGAACTGAATCAGCAAAGCTCTCACAGACAGTTCTATGTAGAACCCACAAAGCAAAGCAAACATTATTGATTTTTCCAGAAGTGAAAGAAGAAACTGCTACCATGTAGAAGGAGTCATCGGACCCACAGTGAAACTAGGAGATGAGTGATTAGTAAAAGGGGCAGATGAGCAAATGAGTTAGCACAAAACTGGTTGTATCTATTGTTGAACGCAGGACAAGCAAATCAACAATTGAATCCGGTAATGATGTGCTTCTAGTAAGGTTATTCATATTTATAAGTGTAATGATCAATTCATAAGTATAATTGTTCTGAAAGCACAAATCATCTGAAAAACAAAACAAAACCAGAAAATATAATTTAAAATAAGAAATCATTTACAACAGCAAGAGAAAATATAAAGTACTTAAGGAAAAAAATCCAAAGATGTCCAAGACCTTTACCTAGAAAATTATAAAACTTTGTAGAGGCCACACTCAATGGCTCACATCTGTAATCCCAGCACTTTGGGAAGCTGAGGTAGGAGGATTGCTTGAGGCCAGGAGTTTCAGACCAGCCTGGGCAACATGGCAAGACCCTGTTTCTACAGAAAAAATTTTTAAAAGTTAGCCAGGCTTGTGGCACACACCTGTAGTCCCAGCTACTCTGAAGATGGAGGTGAGAGGATCGCTTGAGGCCAGGAAGCACAAACTGCAGTGAGCCATGTTTGTGTCACTGCCTTCCAGTTGGTGACAGAGAGAACTCTTGTCTCTAAAATTAAAATAAAGGAAACTTTATAGAAAGACATAGCAAGACCTAATAAATGAAAAATAAGTTCATGTTTGTGGATGGGATGACTATTGCAAAGATGCCAATCTCCCTCCAAATTATTCTATATGTTCAGTGCGGTAGAATTCAATGAGTGTGAGTGTTGAGTGTGTGTGTACTTTAACAAGATGACCCCAGACTTCAAGCCGACCAGCAAAGGCAAAAAATTTATGGCACTATTGGAAGAACTGACCTTTCAGATATCTCCCTTTTTCTAAGGCTCTGTCAATAGGACTATGGCATAGAGGCAGGAAAAGGTACACAGACTCACAGGACAGAGAGCAATGGACCCTGCACCTGTGTAACCTTGATCTATGACAGAAGTGACGTTATAGCTCAGAAGCAAACAGTGGACTATTCAGTAAGTAGCAATGGGACAACTGACTGTCAATATGAAAAAGCATAAAAATAGACCTAAATGTGAAAAACAAAACTTTAAAACTTTTAGAAGAAGACTATAGGAGGATATTGTTATAACATCAAGGAAGGGAATAAAGTCCAAAGCATATACACAAAACAAAAAGGAAAACATAGATTCATTCGATTATACTGAAATTTAAAGCTGAAGTATAACAAAAAACACTGTAAACACCACAAGAAGGCCAACCAAGCCTGGGAGAAAAATTGTAAATACAGATAACTAATCATGGAGTACTGCCCAGAATATATTAATAACCCTACATATCAATTCCAGCCAACCAACCCAAGAGATAGGTGGGCAATGGGTATATACTGGCAATTTACAGAAGAGGAAAACTAATAGATGGTAAATATACAATGACATGCTCAACTTCACTAGTAATTGAACAAACCAAAGCATATAAGAGATGTTATCCCACTCTCATCAGTGTTTCCACTTTGTATCCCACTCTCGTGTATCTCATGTGTATGAGAGTGTATCCCACTCTCATGCAAAAATGTTTAAATGTGACAGTATCAAGTGTTGGAGAGAATGTGGGAAACAGAAACGTTCATGCTATCCTAGTAGGAATGTAAATCGGTAAAAACATTTTGGCAAACAATATGATGGTATCTGGAGAAGTTGAAGAGGTGCATATTCTATAACCCAGCAACTCTGCTCCTAGAAATGTTCCCTACAGAAACTCAAGCATGTGTACAAGGAGACTCATACCACCCTCATTTCAGCATTGTCTATACTGGAAACCACAAAATATCCATCATTAGGAGAATCAATAGTGACATATTCATCCAAAGAAGTACTCTAAGGTAGTCAAAAATGAATTAACTAGGGCCTTGTGCATGTTAAGTCTTTTTTTTTTCTTTTTTCTTTTTTTTTTTGGAGACGGAGGCTCACTGCAACCTCTGCCTCCTGGCCTCAAGCAATTCTCCTGCCTCAGCCTCCCAAGTAGCTGGGATTACAGGTGCACGCCACCACGCCCAGCTAACTTTTGTATTTTCAGTAGAGAAGGGGTTTCACCATGTTGGTCAGGCTGGTCTCAAACTTCTGATCTCAAATGATCCACAGCCTCAGCCTCCCAAAGTGCTAGGATTACTGACGTGAGCCACTGTGTCCAGCCTCAACAATAAGTCTTAAAAAACATAGTGTCAAACAGAAAGTAAAACTGTAGTAAAATACATATTAGTAAAATAGCATGCAAAACAATCCTGTATTGTTTATCTATACAAACACATGTGTGAAGATTATGAAAAACATCCATAAGAATGGTAAGTCCAAACTCAGAACAGAAGTCAGGTTCAGGAGGAAGGGAGAAGAATGGAATGCAGGTGGGTGGGAATACACAGGAGGCTGATCTGTAAGGTTTTATTTACAGTTGATACTCATTATTGTATTTTATGCTTGTTACTGATACTTTTTTGTATGCTTGAACAATTTTATTTTAAAAACTCCAACCCTCTCGTGTGGCAACAAAGCCACTCACCATCTTCCCCTCTCTAAGGCATCTTTGCCAACCTTTGCAGGCTCCCCCCTACTGCTCCCCATGTACCACTGGGCTCTGGATGTACCAAAGTTTTGGGTCATTTCCTGAGTGTGTCTCTTTTCTTTATGCCCTTGCTTACTGCCTCCTCTCCCTCTAATGCCTTCCCTCTAAACCCCACCTGGAAAGCTATTCCTCCTAGATTCATTTCATGTGTCATCTCTGGAGTGAACGGTGCTTATTATTCAATGTCATGTCTCTTGAATGTGCACAGGACTCATCTGGAGATCTTATTAAGGCTGGTTGTGGTTGCTCACGCCTGTAATCCCAGCACTTTGGGAGGCCAAGGTGAGAGGATCATTTGAACCCACAAGTTCAAGACCAGCTTTGTCAACACAGCAAGAGCCTGTCTCTGCAAAAATAAAAATAATAAAACTAGCCAAGTATGGTGGCATATGCCTGCAGTCCCAGCTACAATCAGGAAGATTGTTTGATCCCAGGAATTCGAGGCTGCGTGAGCTATGATTGCCCCACTGCACAGCAGCCTGGGTGACAGATTGAGACCCTGTCTCAGAAAAACAAAAAACAAACAAAAAGAAAAATGCAGGGTCTGAATCGGTAGGTCTGGTTGGGGTCCCTGATTCTGCATTCCTAATGAGCTCTCCGGCAGTGCTGATGGGGCGGTTTGTGAGCAGCCAGATCCTCATGGCCCCACCTTCTTCCTGGACTCCCACCAGCTCCTCTGTATTCCCTTCTTGCAATATTCATTGTGTTGTTGTGGGCCTGTTTTTTGATATCTGTCTTTTAAATGAAACTAGTAAGGATAGTAACTCCAAAGAGTAACATTTCTGCCCTGCACTTCTCAGTATTACCAGCACCCAGTATTCATTTGTCAAACGTTTGAAACATTCCAGTGTTGAAAGTACAATTGTATTTTGTGCCTCAGGTGAAACCTTATTAAGTCTCTTAAAACAGTTCTGTTTAAGTTGCGCTTTCTATCCCAGGCCAGTGGGAACAGGTATGCAGAGCTGTCAATGCATATTGTCTGCAGATCAGGTCTGAATAAGTTCCTAATTACAGTGCTCAGTAGGAGGGGAGAGCTGGAAAAATGTTCTGAACCCTAGGGCAGAGAAACCTTCGAGTTCCGGGGATTTAGGGACTTAGTCACAAGCCAGGATTTTGCTGTCAGCACTAAGATAGCTTATAGGAGGTTTGCAGACCTGCTGTAAGTATAATAAAAAATAAATAAATAAATAAATAAATGAAGCGGCCAGAGAGAAAGGGCAAATGAAGCTGCCTGAAGATGAACTGGAGTGGCCTGGCCAAGGTTCCGCTCCGGCAAGCCCTCTCTGTTGGCTGAGAGCCCAACCAGCTCCACCTGTGAGAGGCGGCACAGCCAGGCAGGGTGGAGCCAAGTGCAGGCTCTCACCTGCCCGCGATTCCAATTCTGGCGCTGCCACTTGGCGGCTAGGACATCTTGGGCAACTTGCTTCACCTTTCTGGGCCTTCGGGTGCCAGATTTAGAAAATGAAATATTGCATGAGACGTATGTATACCAGCAAAGTGTTACTGGTTTGCCTGAAATTCAAATATAACCGGATATCTTGTATTTTATCTGGCAAGCTTATCTAGACCTCACTCCCTTCGTGTCTAAAATGGACATAGTATAGTACCTACCTCCTAAGGTTGTGAGGATGAAATGATTCTATAGATGTAAAGTGCTCAACATACAGTGTGGCTCCAAGGAAATGCTCAGAAAGGTAACTTTCCTACCACTTCCTCACCTCATGATCGACATCTGTTGCCAGAATTGTTCCTACAAGTTCTAACTGTCACCCTAATTCCAATTTCTCCTCCCTTTCACTTCTTCTCCACATGACTGCCAGAGATAACATTTGAAAAGATCAATCTGGGCCAGGCACGGTGGCTCATGCCTGTAATCCCAGCACTTTGGAAGGCCAAGGAGGGTGGATCATCTGAGGTCAGGAGTTCAAGATCAGCCTAACAACATGGTGAAACCCCATCTCTACTAAAAATACAAAAAATTATCCTGGTGTAGTGGCGTGTGCCTGTAATCCCAACTACTCGGGAGGCTGAGGCAGGAGAATTGCTTGAACCCGGGAGGCGGAGGTTTCAGTGAGCTGAGATCGCACCACTGCACACCAGCCTAGGCAACAGTGAGAGTCTGCCTAAAAAAAAAAACAAAAAAGAAAATATCAATCTAATTGTGCACTTTAAATGCTACTCAAAATCTTCAAATGGCCCTTACCCACAGGATCAAATCCACACTTCTCAGTCTGGGGTGGCCTTCAAGACTTGGATTCCCTCCCCTTTTCAATCCCTCCCTTTTAAAATTTTTTTTAGAGACGGGGTCTCATTCTGTCACCCAAGCTGGAGTGCAGTGGTGCATTCACAGCTCACTGCAGCCTGGAACTCCTGGGCTTAAGGGATCCTCCTGCCTCAGCCTCCCAAATAGCTGGGACTCCAGGCACCTGGCTCCCATTCTAATCTCTATGCCCACCACCTCTCCTGCTCAGATCCCATGCCATGTCTGTCTGTAACCAACTCTCTCCTGCTCTCTGTCCTTCCTTAGTGGCTCCCTGTGCCTAGAATCCCTTTCTCCCCTTGGCCCCTGAGAAACATCTGTCCATCCTTTGGAGTTTTGCTTAAGATTGGCTCCTCTAGAAGCTTCCCTAACACCACCACTGAGAGCCTCACCAATTCCTCACCCGGCTCCGCATCTGGGTTCTTAGAGTGCTTTTTACAGACATTTGCTCCTATCATTGTATTTGAATTATTTTAATTTTTGTGTTATGTTTCTCTAACAGTATAACATGTGTGTGTCAATTTTTGTCCACAACATGGAGCTTTTAGTTAGTATTTGAAGAAACTTAGTCAGGAACCCATACATGAAGAGTGGTTAGCAAACATATGAAAAGCCCTAAAAGGAGTCCACAGCCCAGACGGGCTGCAGCGACTTCAAATATCCTCATCCGAATCTGCACCGGAGGACCTGCTCTTTGGGTAAGGGATGCGGAAAGTAATTTTCCACTTACAGAATGGGTGGAGTTCAAGCTACATGGTGGGCCAGAAAGACTAATACAGGCATCTCTGCCCTTTCATGGGTAGAACAGAGCACACTCAAGGTCTAAACTCGGCTCATCCCTGGGCCTTCCACCTACAAGAAGCTTCTGCCATTGATTTGATTTAGTTGACCTATTGTCAGGATACAGTCGCATTTGCCTTTAGTGAAGCTTTCCTGCAGGGTGTTTGTTGGAGGGCCTGAAAGAACAGAGATTGAAGTCACCAAAATGACAGAACAGGTTGAGTGACCAGCTCTTTACCGGCTTGCTAATGAAAGTTGATTCATGTTGTGGAATGGGGCCTATAATTTGCTTTCATTGTAACGCTTTACTTTGTAGTGAGGCGGTTGGACCGAGGCATCTGAGGGATTCCCCTAATCATTGGAAACCATCATCATCCACCAAAAAGGACCTGACACTCATAAGCCAAATTGGTTTAGATCAGTTTCTTTTATCTCTCCAAGTAAAGGTGAGCTGGAGAGTAGGGGCCTGTATTGATCACCTTTGTGACTAGCCCCTGGCACTGCCCTTGCCCCACTGGAGGTGCTCAGCAAGTGCTTGTTGACAGAACAAGGGCACCCTTGAAAGACAGAAGGCCAAAGACCCTTTATTGCTGAGCCAAGCTTTGAAACATTGAGGACAAACTCAGACATCTGATTAGAACCATCGATGATCAGGCTGAAAACACATAAGATAACAAAGGATACATGAGAAAAGTTCCTTTTGATAGCTTTTCATTGAAATTTATTCCATAAGAAATAGCTTTCCCTCTTGAGAATTCATAGTGCATATCATCAAATTTGCATTTAAAGGCATTGAGGTATTTTTGTGGTAATATTTATAATAGCACAAATATGGAAACAATTTAAATGTCCAAACATTTGGCTCAATTGTGGACCATCCATTTAGTGTATTATAGAACCATTAAACTTATTGGGAGCTGAGCTTCCCAATGGCAGTGGTTCTCTGCTCTGCATGACCCCTTTTTGAATTTTCTGCTTTCTTATTAAGAACAAGATTCCCCTTTGCTTCTAAAATAAATCCAATCAGTCAAATATTTACCTTTATTTTAAACTATATTTCTTTTTAATGTTTTTATTATTTATTTTATTATTATTTTTTATTATACTGTACCAATGTTAATTTCTTGTTTTTGACAAATGTACCATAGTAATGAAAGGGGTTAACATTAGTGGAAACTGCATGGGAGGTATATGAGAACTGTGTGTACTCTATTTGCAACTTTTCTGTAAAATTAAAACTATTCCAAAATAAAAAGTATATTAATATTTTAATTTATATTTATTAATATTTAATTTTAAAATTTTATTTTAAAAAGAAATATATTATTAATATATTTCTTTTTAAAATAAATATATTTCTTTTTTAAATAAACTTTTCATTTTGGAATAGTTTTAATTTTACGGAAAAGTTGCAAATAGAGTACACACAGTTCTCATATACCTCCCATGCAGTTTCCACTAGTGTTAAACCCTTTCATTACCATGGTACATTTGTCAAAAACAAGAAATTAACATTGGTACAGTATCATCAGTGAAAATCCAGGCATTATTTGTATTTCACCAGTATTTCTACTAGTGTCCTTTTTCTGTTCCAGGATCTCATCCAGAATCCCACATTACATTGAATCATCACGTCTCCTTAGTCTCCTCCAACTTTCTCGGTCTTTCCTTGTTTATCTGCACCCTGGCAGTTTTGAGTGCTGGCCAGGTATGTTGTAGAATATCTCTCAATTTGGGTTTGCTTGATGTTTTCTCATCATTAGACTAAGATTATGGGTTGTGAGGAGGAATACCCAGAGGCATAATCCTGATTCTACTTTGTCACGCATTTGTTTACAAAATTTGACACTGCAGAAGCAGCCTCCAAGATGATGAACACCTCCTGGAACTCATTCCCATGTACAGTCCCCTCGCATGAATTAGGATTAGTCTGTGGCTCTCATAGACTACTGTGGAAGTGACAATGTGTGACAGCTGAGGCCAGGTCATAGAAGGCATTGCAGCGTCCTCCTTGGTTTTGCAGGTAGGATTCGCTCTGGGGCAAGTCAGCTGCTGTGTTGTGAAGACACTCCAAGACAACTGTGGAGGGGACCCACCCTGCCAGCCACGTGAATGAGACTCCCTGGAAGCAGATCTTCCAGCCCCAGTTGAGCCTTCAAGTGACCACAGCCCTGACATGTCTGACTGATCCTCATGAGAAATCTCAAGCTAGAGCTATCAGTCCACCTGTTTCCAAAGTCCTGGCCCGCAGAAACTGTGACAGAAAAGAAGTGCTTATTATTTATATAAGTTACTAAATTTGGGGATAATTTGTTACACAGCAATTAGATAATGAATACAGAAACACTCAGAAAAGTATTCGAAAAAACAAAACTTCAAATTTTACAATTCCAAAATAAACTCATTATAACTTGAATATAATCCCTTCTTTTAATGCTTAACCGTACTTAAACTATGTCTTTGTATAATTTAAAAAAATAAAACTGGGATCATAATTTAATTTCACTTTTATATACTGACATTTTCCCCACTTAGTGTGTAAATAAATTGTAGATAATTTATCCATGTTATTAGAAAATTCTTCAGAAATGTAAGTTTAATGGTTCTATAATATACTAAATGGATAGTCCACAATTCAGCCAAATCATTGGACATTTAAATTGTGTGAATTTGTGCTGTTATAAATATTACCACAAAAAAATACCTTTGAAAGGGACAATACAGGAAACTGCTGGGAGCACAGGTTGGAAGCTCATTTTGTGTAGGCATGTTCTAATTCTGCCCCTCCCTAGCTCTACAGCTTTGAGCAAGTTCCTTGGTATCTGTGCCTTGTTTTCCTCTCCTATAAAATAAGGAATGAAGTACCTTTGCTGGTATTTACTATTATTTTTTGTGGTAAAATTTACATGACATTTACCATTTTAACCCTTTTTAAGTGTACAATTTAGTGGTATTAAGTACATTTTCATTGTTATGTAACCATCACCACCATCCATATCAAAACTCTTTCATCATCCCAGACTGAAACTCTGTACCCATTAAATAGTAACTCCTCATTCTCTCCTCTACCCAGCCCCTGGTAACCACTATTTTACTTTCTGTCTTTATGAATATGACTAATTTGAGTACACTATTTGTCCTTTTTGATCTAGCTAATTTCACTTAATATAATGTCATTTTTAAAATGCTGAATAATATTCCATTATATATCTTGTTTCATATATTATAGAACTATGTATATATAAATTGCATAATTATAAAAATTATATACAAAGGGAAAATTATATGTATAAATATATATATAAAATATGATATATACACCACTATGTATTTATACCACACACATATATGTATATTTATACCACTTGTGTGTGACCTCAGCTATCTCCATTGCCTGCATCACCCTGGCTAACCAGGATTCCTGAGTCTGTACACGTGACCAGTTCATTCCTACCACAACCAGCATTTGAGAAAGCCAGCGCACTAAGACTATAACCAAGGAATCTCACAGAGTCTACATCACTCTCCTGCCACCCTTGTCAGAACTGGTGCTGGTACCCACTGTTGAGAGACTTGAGGACAGATCACATCTCTGGATCCCTTGCAGGCATTCCCCAACACCAGCTTGGAGTGTGACAGCCCCACTGGGCAGCTAGACCCATAGGAGTAGCAATGTCCCCAGTAGTCTGGCTCTCAGGGACTCCTACTTCTAGGGGAAGGGGGAATGCACCACATCAAGGGAGCAACCTGTGGGACAAAAGAATTCAGAGAGCAAGCCTTGAGTCCCAGAATGTTCCGCTTGCAGAAAGTTTCTTTTAGTAGAGGCACAGGTGCAGCGCTGGGCTCAGCGGGAAAAGTCTGTGATTTTTATCCTAGCAGTCAGGCAGTAAGGCTGAATCAGTAATTTTTTAAAAACTGCACACAAACAAAAGAAAAGCCCAGTTTCAGATGGATTCACAGCCAAATTCTACCAGGCCTTTAGAATTGGTAACAATCCTACTGAAACTATTCCAAAAGATTGAGAAAGAGGAACTCCTCACTAACTCATTCTATGAAGCCAGTATCACCCCAATACCCAAACAAGGAAAGGACATAACAAAAAAGAAAACTACAGACCAACATCCCTGATGAACACAGATGCTAAAATCCTCAACAAAATACCAGCAAACTGCATCTAATAGCACATCAAAAAGACAATACATCATCATCAAGTGGGTCTCAGCCCAGAGATGCAGGATGGTTTAACACACATAAGTCAATAAATGAGATACATCACACAAGCAGAATTAAAAACAAAAACCATATGATCACCTCAACAGGTGCAGAAAAACATTTGATAAAACCCAGCAAACTTTTATGATAAAAACCCTCAACAAACTAGGCATAGAAGGAACATACCTCAAAATAATGAAAGCTGCATATGACAAACCCACAGCCGACATCATACTAAATGGGGAAAAGTTGAAAGCATTCCCCATAAGAACTGAAACAAGACAAGGATGCCCACTTTCACCACTTCTATTCGACATAGAAGCCCTATCGAGAGCAATTAGGCAAAAGAAAGAAATAAAGGCATCCAGATTGGAAAAGAGAAATTCAAACTATCCCTGTTTGCTTAATAATATGATCTTATACCTACAAAACTCTAAGGACTCCTCCAAAAAATTCTGAGATTTAATAAGTGAATTTAATAAAGTCTCAGGTTACAAAATCAATGTACACAAAGCAGTAGCACTGCTATACACCAACAACAATCAAGTTGAGAATCAAATCAAGAGCTCAATCCCTTTTACGATAGCTATAAAAAAATGCCTGGAATATACTTAACCAAGGAGGTGAAATATCTCTATAAAGAGAACTACGAAACACTGCTGAAAGAAATCATAAATGACACAAACAAATGGAAATATATCTCACGGTCATGGATTGGGAGAATCAATATTGTAAAAATGACCATACTGCCCAACGCAATCTCCAGATTCAATCTAATTCCTATCAAAATACCAGTACCATTTTTCAGGGAATTAGAAAAAAACAATCCTAATAGCCAAAGTGATCCTAAGAAAAAGAACAAATCTGAAACAATCACATTACCTGACTTCAAATTATACTACAAGTCTGTAGTTACCAAAACAGCAAGGTATTGATATAAAAATAGATACCTAGACCAATGGAACAGAGTAGAGAACTCAGAAATACAGCCATATACTTTGTTGAACTGATCATCAACAAAGCATACAGCAACATAAATCAGGGAAATGATACCCTATTCAATAAGTGGTGCTGAGAAAACTGGATAGCCACATGCAGAAGAATGAAACTAGATCTCTATCTTTCACTTTATACAAAAATCAACTCAAGCCGGATCAAAGACTTAAGTCTGAGACCTGAAACCATAAAAATTCTAGAAGAAAACCTAAGAAAAACTCTTCTGGACATTGGCCTAGGCAAAGAATTTATGACGATGACCCCAAAAGCAAATGCAACAAAAACAAAAATAAATACATGGGACCTAACTAAACTAAAAAGCTTCTGCACAGCAAAAGAAATAAGTAGTAGAGTAAACAGACAGCCCATAGAATGGGAGAAAATATTTGCAAACTTTGTATCTGACAAAGGACTAGTGTCTAGAATCCACAAGGAATTCAAAGAAATCAACAAGAAAAAACCCACAAATAATCCCATCAAAAAGTGGGCAAAGGACATGAATAGACATTTCTCAAAAGAAGATATACACATGGCCAATAAATATAAGAAAAAATGCTCAACATCACTAATCATCAGGGAAATGCAAATTAAAGCCACAGTGAGATACCACCTTATCACAGCCAGAAAGGCCATTATTAAAAAGTCAAAAAACAATAGATGCTGATATGGATATGGTGAAAAACATGTACACAGCTGGTGGGAGGGTAAATCAGTACAACCATTATGGAAAATAGTATGAAGATTTCTTAAAGAACTAAAAGCAGATCTACCATTCAATCCAGCAACCCCCTACTGGGTATCTACCCAAAGGAAAAGAAGTCATTATATCAAAAAGACATCTATATGATATTTATCACAGCATAATTCACAATTGCAATGGAATCAACCTAAGTATCCATCAATCAATGAGTGGATAAAGAAAATGTCATATATATATATATACACACACATATACACACACACACACCATGGACTATTTTTTACTTTTTTTTATTTTTGAGATGGAGTTTTGCTCTTTTTGCCCAGGCTGGAGTGCAATGGTGCGATGTCAGCTCACAGCAACCTCTGCCTCCCAGGTTCAAGTGATTCTCCTGCCTCAGCCTCCTGAGTGGCTGGGATTACAGGTGCACATCACTATGCCCGGCAAATTTTGTATTTTTAGTAGAGACAAGGTTTCACCATGTTGGCCAGACTGGTCTCGAACTCCTGACCTCAGGTGATCCACCTGCCTCGGCCTCCCAAAGTGCTGGGATTACAGGCGTGAGCCACCACGCCCGGCCAATACCATGGACTATTACTTGGCTATAAAAAAGAACAAAATAATGTCTTTTGCAGCAACTTGTATGGAGCTGGAAGCCATTATTCCAAGTGAAGTAACTCAGGAATGGGAAACCAAAAATGGTATGTTCTCACTTAAAAGTGCGATCTAAGCTGTGGGTATGCAAAGGCATACAGAGTGGTATAATGTACTTCGGAGGCTCAGAAGTGGATGAGGTACAATGTCACACTACTGGGGTGATGAATGTACTAAAATCTCAGACTTCAACACTGTACAATTCATCCATGTAACCAAAAAACATTTGTACCCCAAAAGCTATTGAAATAAATTTATATACATATATAAAATGTAAAAGTTCTGCTCATCAAAAAGCGCTCTTAAGAAAATTAATAGGTAAACCATAAATTGGAGATATATATGGGACAAACACACACACACATATATATACTTATCTGACAAATGATTTATATTTGAAACATACCAAGAACTCTACAACTCAGTACTAAAAATATTAACAACCCAATAAGTGAATAAGTAACATCACTGTGATCCTGGGTCCAGGTTCAACTTACGTCTCTGGAGGCTAAAGAATGAAAGTTGAACTATACTGTAAGAAAATCTCCTCCATCATCGGCAAGGCTCTTTAACGTTTTTCAAAAAATAGCCATGTCAACTCAAAGTACAGTATTGCTATTCCAGTAATCTTTGGTTCATTCTCAATGGGTCTCCAAAGAACTTTACAGATATTAATCAGATAATCTTCCCTGTTTCCTTAAGAGTCAGATGAGGGAGTGAGCAGCCTAATCCCATAAAAAGAGAAAACCAAGGAAATGCCAGTCGCTGAGATGCAGCTGGAGGCAGAGCCAATAACCCAATTCTTGGCCCCTGGCAGATGGACAAGATGCATTCTGTGAGTTGAGCAATGGATCAGCACTGTGATTAAGTAAGAGCTGTCTTTCCACCCTTCCTGATGCACGCACCCAGCCTCTCCCTCTGCGGACAGTTATTAAATAATGCCTCCCTCTCTAGGAGAGTCGGGGCTTGCTTTACTGCGGGATCTGGCTTAAAAGTTTCGCCCTGCCGACTGCCTCTGGGAGCCTCCAGTGACTCATTTCCTGCTCCTGGGCTTGTGCTGTAGCTCGCAGCGATGACCCCGGGGTCTCCACTCCTTCGCCATCGCTGTTTCCTGGCCTCCCACAGACTTCCAGGACTCCACCCAAACCTTCCTGGGTGCATTCCTCATCCCCGTTCCCATCCACCCTGGGCAGGACTTGAAGTTGCCAGAGCAGTAGCAGTCAAGTCTCATTGCCAAGGACCAGTGTCATCACTCAGCATTGACGGTCTCACCAACATTCAGGCCTCCGCGCTTCGTTTCTGCTGATACCCTCACCTGGAATGCTGTTCCCAGTCCTCCTCAGCTCCCCCAGTAACGTCATTCACCAGCCTCAGCATCCAGATCCTCCCTCTCCTCCTCTGCCTCCTGCAGACCCTCTTTATTAGTGCTTGGGAACTTGACAATGTGCATACCTTAACAGAGCCCTTTGACCTCCTGGGAAACGAAAACAGGCAACAAACTGTAAACACAGAATAAGACCATATCAAATACAGAGAAGTGCTATGAAGAAAACAAAACAGGCTCATTGACCAGGGAAGGAGTGGGAGTATTTATTTAGACCACATAGCCTTGGAGGAGGTGATGTTTGAGTTGAGACTTGAGTGAGGAGATGGAGCCAGCCCTGCAAAGGTCTGAGAAAAAGTGTATCTGATGGGAGGTGGAGGTTGTTCAAAGGCCCTGGGGTAGAAATAACTTGGCATTGGAGGAAAGGGAGAAAAAAGCCATCTGATAGGGGAGGAGGTGCGTGAGGGGTGAGTGGGTCAAGGCGAGAGGGTTTATTCAGGACTGCATGGGAGCTGATGACAGGGAGGTTCCCCCCCAATTGCTTTCTGTTGGTGGAGTGAGGATCAGACAAATGCCTCGTGCGCTGGGTCCTGTTACGTTGCAGTAGTGAGGACGTCACTTGCAAGAAGCATTTGGTCCTTTCTTCCCCAGTCCCCAGTTAAGCTCTCCTGGCTGGGCCTTCTGTCAAGTATTCTGTGGGCTGCACTGGGCTCTTTAGTTGGGTAGCAATTATTAATAGTTCCTGTTCAGAGCACTCTGCAAGAGAGTGGCAGATTGAGAAGGCAACGTGTAGCTTGAAGCTCTTCCAGACCTCCAGGACTACTGGTAGGAGACAATGGCAGAGCCCGTCATCATAACTTCTTTCCTCCTGGCTCCTTAGATCTAGAAAACCAACCTTGCATTATTTTACACAAATTAGACGATCAAGGCAAAGTCTCTGAGTGACTGAAAATGCATTTGCAATGACAAGAGAGGTGAGAAAGTGCAGGAGTTCATGGGGTGGAGGTGATTATTTCACAGTTCTGTTTCCAATCCCTTAGCCCTGGGCTTTGAGGGATCTGATAAAGGGGTGGAATTGGCCAATTTCCTTCCTCTTAATAATTAGAACAGCCTTCACAAAGAATGCTTGCTGAACACACACTGAGAGCCAGGCACAGAATGTTCAGCAGTTTACCTGGGAAACTTGTTCAGTCTTCACAACTGCTCACTTTTCAGATGAAGCTCAGAGAGAGTAAGGAATCTGGTCACTGTCATATCACTGGCCAGTGGCAGGTCCAACGTTTAAACCCAGTCTGAATCTAGATTTTAAGGCCTGACACACTGTGTGTCCTGCCTCTAAGTGGCTATTACCGTTCCTTATCTATTCCTGGTTGCCAGACACTCACTGAAGCATGGGCTGAAGCACTTTGAGCTTCTTCCATGCCTGGCAGCTGCTCTGAGGCTGAGCCTGTCTGTGCAGAGCTGCTGTCCCTGGAGGTGCTGGCCTGCACTGTCAGAAGGAAAGCCAGAGTGGAAGGCAAATCCAGGATTGGCAGAGCCGGGACAAGCCCTTTGTATGTTCCCCTTGGGAAAAAACATGAGGACATTGCATTTTTTAATAAATGAGTTTAGCCAAGCCTCTTTTTTTACTCCATATCCAGGAATACCCAAAGTTCTCTAGATGCCTCTTGACTGCAGAAGGGGAAATTTCCCAGATGTTTTCTGAAAGTCGACTCTGTCTGTCATGTGATGTGCTCCTCAAGGCTGAGCATTTGGTTTGCAGGCAGTGGGGACCAGCTAGGGACACCTTCACGGGTGCATTTTCGCATGCAATGACAGAGCTGAAGTGGTCAGCAAAATTAGCTTAAAATAAGAGCCCGATGCTACAACAAGGGGCAACCTTGATGAAGGCAGTTTGCCCCGGACAGTTCCATGGGTTGGCTATCCCTGTGAAAATGTGCATCCCCCGGAGGCTGACCTAGCATGGCAGGCCTGGGACACTGATGTGGGTCAGTGTAGTGGGTTGAATCATGGCCCCCAAAAAGACATGGCCAAGTTCTAACCTGTGACTGTGACCTTATTTAGAAAAAGTGTCTTTACAGATGTCATTAAGTTAAGGATCTTGAGATGAAATCATCCTGGATTTAGGGTGGGCCCTAAGTCCAATGACAGGTATCCTTATTAAGAGAAAGTTGGGAGAGATTTGATGCACAGGGGAGAAGGCTGCCTGAAGAAGGAAGCAGAGACTGGAGTGATGCAGCCACAAGCCAATAAGCCTGGAGCCACCAGGAGCTGAAAGAGGCAAACTGGGATTATTCCCTAGAACCTTCAAAGGAAGTGTGACCTTTCTGATACCTTGATTCCCAACTGTTGACTTCCAGAACTGTGAGAGAATGAATTGCTGTTGTTTTAAGTCACTCAATTTGTGGTCATTTGTTACAGTAGCCCCAGAAAACTAATAAAGAGAGCACTGCTCTTGTCTTGGGCCTGTTTTACTATTTATACTTCCCCCACCCCAGAGTAACAAGTTATGCAGTTACAGTGAGAAATGCACTGAGAAGGGGAGGCCACCACCTGCTCAGGGCATTCTGCCTCTGTAGACAGTTCCAGGGCAGAAAATCAGATGCTGGTGTTGGTCGACATTCAGAATGTTCTCCTGGCCCAGGTGCTGGGAGGGAATCTCCCTCCTGACTCTGGGGACAGACTTGCTGGGTGGCTTCTGGAGGTTTAACCAGCACCCCAGCTCCCTGTGTGTGGGGAGAAGGGGAGGTGAGCCTGGCTTCCCTGACTTCCTCCCTTCTCTCCATGCCTTTGGCCTACAGAGCAAGCCATCCTGTGGATTCTCACTGCCCTTCTCTAAACAGGGCATGGCTAGGACCCCTCATACTCTATTATCACCACAGGCTGCATTTCCTCCTTGAGTCAGCTTGAGTTTTGGATGTTTCCAATGTCTTTGGTGACATGTTTACCAATAATTCTTCTTAGTTATTTCTCACAGATGGCTAATCCTTTATGGGTAAATTTTTCTAGTTTCACTCTAAGAACATTTTCCAAGTCCTTGAGAAGCAAGGGAGGCACCACATGGCCAAGACTCACACTCTCTGGCAAGAGGGCTGGTGGTGCTCAGGGAACTCCACAGCCACTAGGAGAGCTGGGCCCCTAACGTGAGCTGCAGAGCCATAAACAAGATGCAAAGCAATGGCCTTTGGTTGGTATTTAATATCAGGAAGATTCATCCTTACTACTCTTTTTTCTCTGTGTGAGTGGATAAGTGAGTATGTGTGTGTGGTGTGTGTATTGAGATGTGGGTCAGACACTAGCCACCACAGTGTTTGGCTTTCTCCAGCTGTAAATATAAGGAAGAGACTTTGAAAGTCTCATTGTTTTTTCCTTTCCATTCTAAAATCCTAAGACCCTATGGAACATGTCTCAGGAGAATTTAAAACAAAAAATAAGGAGTTCACAAGCACTTTCAACTGTTCAAGCTTATGCGGGAACTCTAAACCCACAGGAAGAAGAAACTTTTCAACTACTTCTCATTGATTCACTGTTATAACACCCGACCCTCTCAGCAGAATGTGCCACTGTGAGGGACTTGCACTGGACAACATCATAAGCTCTTTTGGTTTGTCCTTACAACATTTGTCCTTGAGCAACCTTGCACGTGGCAAGACTGCTTCCCACAGAGGGGATGCCTGCGGATGTGTTAGTGTTTCACTGCCAGCCCTGGGTGATAGTTGCCAGGCTTCGTCTTCTGAAGAACAGCATTCCCTTGTTTGTCTGGGTCTCCCATTGACTCCTAACTGCCCTCTTTTCCTGCTGATTTCCTTGCACACAGCGAGTATTTCCTTGCAATAAAGGGAAAAATAGACAAGTATGTGAAACACAGAAAACTATATGACGAGCAGCTCAACAGAAGATGCATTCAGCTCCATTTCTTCCATTCCTGGATTCACCTGTGGCCCCAGCAGCCCCATTTCTGACTCTCAAAACATCAAATGGACACTCTCACCTGAAGACATGGTGGCCTAAAGTGCCAGCCCTCTGTAGGAGGGTTTTGATCTCATTTTTGCTCTGTTCCTTCTTTGCTTTGTCTCCTCTGTTTTTGTGGACTTGGTTTGGGGAATGGGGTGGTGTGAAGAGGTGCAATTTCCTGGAAATTGTCCTCTCTGCCAAGCTAGTGAGACCTGCTTGGGCCTTGTCCGTACCTAGCTCTATCCGGCTGAAAGACCAGGCCAGGCACAGACTCCACTGTGTGGTGTACAGGAGTTCATGTGTAACTCTTGTTTCCAAGACTCACTAGGCAAAGGCCAGAGATAAAGCCTCAGAACACTGTGGCCCCGCTCCTGTCTGGTTTTCCCACATTCCCTCCTACTCTCACATGCCCTCTCTGTCCAGGCACTGTGTGCAGGCCCTTGGGGATAGACCAGTGAGCAAACCCAACACAGATCCTATCCTCTATCCACTCAAGGGGTTGGTTTTCCTTTTGTGATGCTGGGGAAATGCCCAAGCAGGGAACAGGTTTGTCTCCTCCCTTTGCTGAATGTGTGGATACTGGGGCTCAAGTCCTGCCCCGGCTTCACCTCTGTCTGCAATGAGGAGAGGACTCCATCACCTCCAGACAGGCCCTGGCCCCAGACCCAGCCTTGTTCTGAAGGTGTCTAGCACCCTCTGTTGGTGACCCAGACCAAATGTCCTGGGCCTTGGGTTGGGACACAGGCTGCCCCAGGGAACCTTATCAGCTCATCTGAACCCTGTGTGTTGTGCATCTGTCCAACCACATACTCCTGAGCGCCAGACTCTGTTCTAGGGGGTGAGGATATACAAATGTGCAGGGTTAATGTTTAGTTTCCTCACACGTTTCAACTCCCTTCTTTTGAAGGAGGATCCCAATGCTGGGAGATGGATCAGGAACAGGGCTCATTCTAGGTCCCATAATCCCTTTCAAAGCACTAGGCTGAGAGGTCTAAGCATCAAGAGGCCCCCTCAGTGGCTGTCCTGTGTTCCCTGGAGTTCCTGACCTCAGAGGGCAGATCCGGCCCCACCCCTGTGCTACCTGTGGAATCATGGGCTCAATTCCTCTGGGGAGACTGAAACTCCTGTTCCCCCCCATGCCTACCTTCACACACATCCTATAACTCCTCTCTTCTCCCTAAATGGGAACTCAGTGGCATTGGATATGACTGGGCAAGGGTGAGCCCCTATCAGAATCCTCCGTCTTCTTCCTTCCAGCCAAGCCATCATTGCTGGGCTCTTTATGTACCTGATGTTCCTGCTGGTCCCCCCACCAGCTCCCCTGCCATTTAAAGGCCAACGCACACACATTGATGTTCAGCAATGACTGTGGGAAACTCACGCTCCCTTTCTTGCTCCAACAAGATCATAAAAATACAGTTGTGTGCAAGAGGCTGGCCCTGCAGATCCCCGCATGTGCCACCACATCCTTCAAATGAATCAGCTGTTTCAGAGGGACCAGCCCTGAGAGGGCAGAGTGCTCATGAGCAGAAAGACAGAATGCAAGCTTTTTGTTTGTTTGTTTGTTTTCCCTTTCTGGGATTTATGTACTTTAACTTTTTTTTAACTTTTGTTTTAATAGAACAGCTTTGTTGACCTATAATCTATGTGCCATCCCATGTGCCCATTTAACATGTACAACTCAATGGTTTTTAGCATATTCACAGAGCCATGCAGCCATCACCACAATCAATTTTAGAACATTTCTCTCACCCCAAAAAGAAATCTCATACCCATTAGCAATCATTTCCCATTTCCCCCAGGAACCCCCAGCCCCTGGCAACCACTAATCCACTTTCTGCCTCTATGGATTTGCTTATTCTGGACATTTCATATAAATGAGATCACACAACATGTGGCCTTTTGTGTCTGGCTTCATTCACAAAACAAGATTTTGCTCCTTATTTTCACTGCACTTTAATCAGAGTGACCATATAATTTATCATCCAAGCTGGGACACTTTTAGAGGGAAAGGGATGCTCTTAATACTTATGCTGTGACAACCAGCATAAACCGGGGCTGCCCGGATGAGAACTTACTTCCTTCTACTGAAATGGTTAATAATCCACACCTCCCACCCACTCTGCAGCTACCTGCCTTCCCCTCCCTAAGTCAAAATCAACAAATAAATCACTCTCAGTAACCTCAGGTCTTGCCAATAACCAGAAGTTAATGTACTTCCAGAGTTGCTAATACTCTGTTTACGGCTGAAGCATGCTTATGATTTATGGGAGAAATAAGACTAGTTTCCCCCAAAGAGACGAGAACTAGCCGTTTTATTTTTCATTTTGGAAGCATGAAATTGGACTGCATGGGGTGCAAACTGTGAAAGAAAGCGGATACAGAAAACAAAGCTGTTATAACAAATGTGGGAAGGATGTTGTGAACTATGGGCCATCAGAGGGAGACTCCAGGAGGCTTAATTGGATGGGTCATGCGTCGCAGCTCTGAAAAGGGCAACGTGATTATTTATTGTTGCGCTGTTAATGCACCTGGCTCAATGTCACCTCTCACTGCGATGCTCTCTCCCAGGCTGTTTTTGACACTCTGAAAATTGCTTCAGTGTTTGTAAGTAAATACAAAATGTATATATTTTTAATTATAGGTATCTGTCGGGTGCAGATAGAAGTTAAGCCTGCTTGGCAACACCCTCTGTCACTCACTGCCGGCAAATGAGCCTGAGAAGCAATTCAGCAGCAGACATTTTTAACTATTGATTCCCTCCTGGATGCAGCAAGGCTTGATCAAATAAGGAAATCTCTCTATCACCAAACATAGTATTGAGGGCCCACCACATGCAAGATACTCTACCACACCCTGCCAGCACTGCAAACAGAATGTATTTAGGCTGCCTTGGAATGGCACCATGCAAAAGGAAAAATTATATATAGCAACCAAGAAATCATCTTTCCCTAATCTGTCTCTGATGAGACCTCTGCATCAGCCTTGAGCCTAAATTCTCTAAGAAATCCACTGATTTTTCTATGAATTGTTTGTGTTCTGAATTCACTAATAAAGCCAATTTGGACCACATATCCCAGTGTGGTCAGGGATTGTCCCATGTGGAAGGTGGTTGGGTTCTTGCTGTTTAGGGGCAGGCTCTGTCCTGGGAGCTGGATGTTGGGTCTAGACAACTCCAAGCCAAGGAGACTCCCTTGTGACTGTCCTGTTCTGGACCCCAGATGCAAATGTGCTCTGCTGGCATCCCAAGCAGCCTTTGCTTGTGTGTGTTTTGTGTCTGAGCTTATCCATCTGGCTCCCCTTCTGCCACCTTTTCTTCTATTTACACCCACCATTCTCAATTTGTCTTCCAGCTCTTTCTGAACCAATTATGCTATAGACACATTTAGTCGATTTCCAGGCCAGATGCTCAAATACATCCTCTTCTGCATTAAAGATCATCAGAGTAGGCTCCCAGCCAGCCACAGGATTTACAGATCCTTGGAATTCCAGGAGAAGTCCTCAGAAACTTTTCTGATTCGGGCACTATTCCCAAATTCATTCATTGGGGGGAAAATGGCCATTGATTTACTAACAGCGTGGAAAACATCTTACACGCAGGCCCTAGGAGCCAATCTCTCCCATAGTCAAAAGATCTGGCCTAGACTAACTGTTGCAGGTATGTCCTGATATGATATTCTGCACAAGCTCGGCCACACACCACTTCTAGTAATGGTGAGCCATGTTGGAGAAGCCTCTCAGCATTCAGGCAGACCCATGCCTCTAGCCTAGAAAACTGGATTTTTCTCATCAGCACTATTTTCCACACTTTCTTGCTGGTTCAAGTTGTTGTTGAAAAAGCCAAACTCTGTAAAATAATTTGAAGGGAATTATTCTGAGCGAAATGTGAGGACCATGACCCATGACATACAGCTCCAGGAGGTCCTAAGAACATGTGCCCAAGGTGGTTGGGTTCTAGCTTGATTTCCTACATTTTAGGGAAAGAGAAGTTATAGGCAGACATCAATCAATACATGTAAGGTGTACATTGGTTCGGTCTGGAAAGACAGGACAACTTGGAGCAGGGGCTTACAGGTCATAGGTAGATTCAAAGATTTCCTGATTGGCAATTGGTCGAGAGAATTAAGTTATTATCTAAAGACCTGGAATCAATAGAAAGGAGTGTCTCGGTTAAGATAAAGCGTTGTGGAGACAAAAGTTCTTATTCTGTAAAGTCCTATAGGTAGCTGCCCTTAGAGGCAATAGATGGCAAATGCTTCCTACTCAGACTTTTCAAAGATGTTAGACTCAACTAATCTCTCCAGGACCAGAAAAAGACCTGGAAAGGGAAGAATGTAAATTTCCCCAAGAGACAGCTTTGCAGTGCCGTTTCAAAATATGTCAAAGAAATATATTTAGAGGGAAAATACTTTGATTTTTTTCAGGGCCTGCTATCTGTCATGTGATGTTATGCTAGAGTCAGGTTGGAATTTGGTACCTTATTGCTACCAAGAGTCTGTTTTGTTAGTCTTAAGATCTTTGTTTTAATTTAATGCTGGTCAGTTGTTCCTGAATTCCAAAGGCAGGAGAGTATAATGAAGCGTATCTAACCACTGCCCCCCTTCCCATCATGGCCTAAACTAGTTTTTCAGGTTTACTTTGGAATCCCCTTGGCTGAGAGGAGAGGTCCATTGAGTCAGTTGGGGGGCCTTATATTTTATTTTTGGTTTACAGGGTGCTATTTGTACAGAGTCCTCCGTATTTTCAAGGTGTGTAGCATGTTTAAGACCATTATCTCTTGCCTCATCTTAAAAGTCCAGGAAAGGCAGCAGCACCAATGAAACGGGTATGGCATTTTAAGGAGGAAAAGCTGCTCCCTTCACCCCACCAGGGAAAGAAACAAGCCCCTTAGCTGGGACTCAGTGGAGTCCTTACAGAGCAGGTGTTCTTGCCACTGGGGCAAAAATACAAGTGCTCCAGGGTTCCTTGCTCATGGGAAAGTTGCCCATCACTTCCAGAGCCAAAGGCAGGTACCTCTTTGCCATTCATGCTCTCCCAAAGGGATCCCTGGCTTCCTGCTGAGAAGCAAGTCTCAAAATTCAGTATGCAAAAGGGCTATCTAGGCTGGGTGTGGTGGCTCATGCCTGTAATCCCAGCACTTTGGGAGGCCAAGGCGGGTGGATCACCTGAGGGCAGGAGTTCGAGGCCAACCTGGCCAACATGGCGAAACCCTGTCTCTACTAAAAATACAAAAAATTAGCCGGGCGTTGTGGTGGGTGCCTGTAATCCCAGCTACTTGGGAGGCTGAGGCAGGAGAATTGCTTGAACCTGGGAGGGAGAAGTTGCAGTGAGCTGAGATCGCGCCATTGCACTCCAGCCTGGGCAACAGAGTGAGACTCTGTCTCAAAAAAAAAGGTGGGATGGGGGGCTCTCTAATCCACTTCCAGGGGTCTTAATTCAATGAGTCCCATAAAGCCACATTTTAAATAAGCACCCAGGTGATGTCAATAGAGGGCATCTCCAACTGCCAAATGCTAGCCACCTGGTGGCATGGTCTCCCGTTATCTCCAGGCTTCTTGGCTCCAAAGACAAGTGCTCTTCACACTACCCCATAGGTTGCATGCAGACTGCTCCACCTGGTTCCCAGGTATGAAGAGTCCAGTGAAAGTCCAGGGGATCGAGGAGAGGGAGGAGCCATAGAACCTGGAGGCCAGATGGAGCACTCTACACGCAGCCTGTGGGCAGCATGAAGAGCCCCTGGTCAAACCTGAGGACAGAGAGGACAAAACCAGTCTCACCTTGACCGAAGTCACCCCAGAGGAGCCATTGGTTTGAAGGCCTGAGTAAGAGAAGGATCCAATGTCACCAACAATTGTCCCACCACCATAGGTTAACCCTGAAGGTCAAGCCTTCTAAAACTCCATCTGCTTTATTCATGATCAACATTACATTAACTATATTAAATACTACAGGTAGTACATAATGAGTGTGGAATCAAAAGGAAGCCAGGCTAAACTCGTTCATAAAAAGTGCAATTTCCTCCTCTTTTTCCCCAAGGGGAACATAGAAAGGTTTTGGCCTGGCTTTGCCAATCCTGGATTTGCCTTCTGCTTGGGCTTTCCTCGGACAGTGCATGTCTGCACCTTGAGGGACATAATATACATTTGATATTGCTTAATAAACTTTTACTCTGTGCCACAAAGTGGGGACCCTCCTTGTGGGAGGCAACAGCATGTGTGAAGACCCTGGATAAGACAGTGCTCTGATCACTTGCTCCTGAAAGTCTGTGGGGTTCACGGACTAGCAGCATCACCCGGAGCATGTTAGAAACACAGATTCTCAGCCCTCACTTCCCAAATCAGAATCTGCATTTAACAAGATGTCCAGGTGACTTGTATGAGCATGAAAAATTGAGAAGCTCTGCTTTCTTTCTCACAAACCCCTGCAAGCTCAGATTCACGGAGGCTTAAAAGGGTTACATAACTTTGGTTCCTAAAGTAATATACTTCTGGATTTTGTCTTTATGGTACATGTGCCTCAGCCCATGCCTTTTCCTTTTCTTGTAAAGACAAGTATACAGATTTCTATTAATAAATGAATTCCAAATTAAAGTGATTTCTGAAGTCAGAGCTGGCTGTGCACTGCTGCACTCTAGTGGGGAAGATCTGGAATTGCAGGTAAATGCTGACTCCCATGCAATTCAGAAGGAATTCCTGTTAGCCAAGACTCCTGGACTCCTCAAGGGAGTCTTTAAAAATCGTAAGCACACTTCTTACACCTCACATGCCTCATACCTAACCTGTGTCTGGGTTAATAAAATGGCTTTCAGACCTCAGGTACCTGCTGATCAGTGTTAACTTTGGACTGAAGGAACAGTCACAGTCAATGTTTCTTACTGTAGCCTTTGGGCATAAGCATTTGGCTCTCTCCGGTCCCTGCCACCTGTGAGGCTATACATGTCTCTGGTACATCAGCTTCTGCTACTCAGGGTCCTCAGCTCCATAGCAAGAGCCACTTGAGAATGACCCCTGCATTTTCAGGCTTTGACCGTGGGAGAAAGCAAAATAAGAGAAATGGTTTTGCCCCGCTGCCTGGGCTTGGCTGAAGTGAAGATGACTGCTTAGGCATTTCAAGGGGAATCCTTGGGGACTCTTTCCCAGGATAATTTTCAACACCCACCCCAGGGTCCCCTGGCTACCTCCCCGACCTGCCCAGCCAGAAGCAACCTCTCCTATTCCTGAGTGCTTGAAGTTCTTTGTCCTCAGCTCCTTGCACCCAGAGGTACCAGATTTACCACGAGTAATGTGAGAAGGCAGTAATCGTTCCTGCCTGCTGTCCTCTGCTGGGCAGTAAGCCTATGGGGAGCAGGGATCATCTTTGGTCACTCGGGGCAGGAGTCAATGATGTACAGAATCCTAGAGATGCATTTTATAAATGGCCAAGTCTATCCCCTTATTAAATTGCAGCCATCAGCATGCCCAGCCATAGAACTGTAAGGCCTGCAATCGCTGACACCATGGTTGGAGGCCTCCTCCGTTGGGGAAAGCCAGTCCTCTACACTGCTCTAAATATTTGTGCATCTCCTGCCAAAGTGCTCAAGGCTGATAGGGGGTGAGTGCCCAGGATGGAGCCACCGGCTAAACTGTGACAAGATGACAGTCTTCCAGACTTGTGGCCCACCATTTCATCCAGAATAAAGCATATCTGAGATTTTACTGTCTCCCTGAAGAACAATCACATGGAGTGTGATTGATTGGTTGAAGTGTGAGCTATAAGCTGGCATGGGGCAAGCCTCACATCAGCTTCAGAGCTGGAGCTCTTGGGCCTCAACCATCAGTCCACACTAATGCCATTCTCCTGGGCTTCCCAGCTGTCCTATCGAAGAGTGAGGAACCCCGTGGACTTCCCTATTCTGGACTCTGGATTTTAAACACCTTCCTGTGGCTTTAAGGAATGTCCTTCAGTCTGAATACAGTCTTGCTTAGTCTGGGTTTCTTTTGACTGTGAGCACTCTTGGAATAGTGTAAGTCGTTGTCAGGAAGCAACAGGGAAGAAAGAGGCTTGTCAACAAAACCATCAGTGTCAGATGTAGAAACTGCTGCTGTGGGAAGTGAGCCTGGAAGACCTGTCTTGAGTCTTAACTCTGTCTTTTACTAGTGTGAGTCCCTGGACAAATCTTTTACTCAGCCTTCAGTTTCCTCATCTGCAAAATAAAGACAATAATAACTATCTCACAGGGCTTCTTTGAAGAATAAATGAGAAAACGTAAATGACATTGCCTCCTGCACATTAGGCAAATGTTTGCAGGATCTGGAACCTGGCTGTTTATCACTGTGTAGAACATGGATCAGGAAGGATCCATCTTGAAGTCAGTCCCCAAGGGCTGATTTCCTGGAGCTCCATGTGGATATCATTTGAAGGCCATTTGATCCAAAGGGTGATTGTATTCTGATGTCTTTACAGGAGATCCTTGTGCAAGGCAGAGCATGAACTCCCTCAGAGAGAATCAGCAGGAGACTCATGGAAACTCAAAAGGAACCATATAAATTCCTTCTTGCCAAGCTTTTTCTCAACACAGAAACCCCTTAATTGGTCTGAATCTCATGTAAACCGATAAAAGGCAAACTACTGTTCATGCCCAGCTCTTAGGGTCTCTGTGGTGGGTGTTGTTGGGAGCAGATTAGAACTCCCCGCAGCCTTGCTACCAGGTTTTAGTTAAAGCAAATCTCAGATCAAATTCTGCTATGTGTTTGTTTTTTAAAAGCCAAACATTTATGAAAAAGGAGGCATAAAAGATTTCATACAATCTGTTTTGTAAGTTTGTTGATGTCTCAGCTCCCTGTAGTTCAGATGGACCCACCTTGTGTGAAAGAACCCCAAGGCACACACAACACCACCCTGATGCAGGCTCTTACTTTCATAGTCAGTATCAGACACTTTTGGGAGGGGTGCTCCCAAAGCCATGGCTAGACACAGGGCTCTTTATGGATTGAGCCTGAGTGTCGTCTGTGTGAGTACAGGCTCCAGATGTCACTAGATTTCTATTCTCTGTGCAGGGTGGGGTGTGTCTTTAAAATATTTTCACCAGCTCATACTTCCTGAATGCCCTTATTTTCAACAATGAGGCCCATTTCTAATATTTATAACATTAATCAGTTAGCAACTAATTTTACTCATCAATATTCTTTCAGACATTTGCCATATTTATTAATAAAGCCTCAAGTATTGCTCGAGAATTGGGTATCAGAAGCATTTGTTGCACCTGTTTCTGGAGAGTGTCATTTCTGGAGTGTGGATTCTCGAAACTACCAACTGACTTCTCTAGAATTGAAGCTTTCACTAACCAGCAACTGCATGATCTCATAGAGTTTATGCTGGAGTGTTTTCATGTTGATTACAGATACCAAAACAAAAGGATGGGTCCCATCATGAACGATGGATTCTATAAAATACTGAGTACTATTTGTACTGTGTGGCTAGCACCATGACAAGCATGGTGGAACTTAAAAGGAAAGTAGGAATCACTTGCCTTTAAGTCACGTATGAATTAGTTGAAAAGATATACACATCTGAAACAGAAGAGTGAGAGAGAGAGTATACAAAGCAAACTTCAGAGATGGGGTCATTACTGAAGACCTGGGCAACCAAGGGCAGAGGTCTTGAATTCATCTTGGGCGGTGGATGACCTCTGGACAGGCAGATGAGGTGAACAGGAAGATGCTCCAAGTTTGATGTGTGGATAGACACAGGAGGCCACCCTGCTAGTCTTCCTGTTGGAAGGTATGGCCTAAGGAAGGACCAGCTCTATGGACAACTTGGAAATTTCTCATGGTCAGGTCTGTACTGCATCCTTTGTTCTTTTGCTTTTACAGGGAACAGCTGTCTTCCCATGCCAACCCTTTCCCAAAGCACCAAAGGGCTGGCCACTCCCAAGGCTGCTTGGCTCTGTGGGGTTACTAGATGCAGCTAGCGGTGACTGTTCAAGATAGATAATTTCATTCCCATGATATATGTGTAAGGATTGACATTCGTTTTGCAAGCATTATTTATTTAGAAAAGTGTTGTTTATTAGATAACCAATGTGCCTAAAAAGAAAATTAAGTACATTTATTAAGTACATTTTAATTATAAAATTACTATAAAATTCTCAAGGGAATTTAATTAAGTTCTAAAGTCTTCTGGTAAACTATGAATATAATATTAATAGATTTAGGCCAGGCGCAGTGGCTCATGCCTGTAATCCCAGCACTTTGGGAGGCCGAGGTGGGCAAGTCACCTGAGGTCAGGAGTTCGAGACCAGCCTGGCCAACATGGAGAAACCCTGTTTCTTTAGTAGAAATACAGAAAATTAGCCGGGCCTGGCGGCATGTGCCTGTAATCCCAGATACTCGGGAGGCTGAAGCGGGAGAATGGCTTGGACTCGGGAGGCGGAGGTTGCAGCGAGCCGAGATGGTGCCATTGCACTCCCACTTGGGCAACAAGAGCAAAACTCCAATTCAAATAATAATAATAATAATAATAATAATAATAATAGATTTATAAGTAAAATAATAAGATTTGTTAAATTTGACTTAAAAACTTGAGAAAACCTGGGTTTTAGAATATGTTGCTTTAAAAAAGTGAATAATAATTTTTAACACCAAAGCCATCTTGTCTGTGTTCCAAGACTCCTCTCAGGACCATGACCAGGAGAGACAGGGGAAACCAGGCAATAAACGTCCCTAGGGGAAGATGTTTTTCTCACAGTGCTTCTCTGAGTCGTGTTCTGTCACCAAACCTGGCTTCCCCCTCTGAAGGAGAGAAGAAAAATTGTGAATTCAGTATGTTGGAGATGGCAGGTTTCACAGGCTGACCTCTACTTTCCTCGTAGAGATTAATTCCTCCCAGCCTATCTCCTAGTAATAAATGACCTCCTGTCTTGATTCCGTCTAGCTGGGCTAGTTCATCTGCTCCTGGAGCCCAAATCGCCATGACTTCTCTTCCAAACGCCGGGTCCCTACTTCACCCACTGGAGGTCCCTAGGACAGCCTGCTGTCGTCTCAAATTCAACATATCCATTATGTTCTTCTCCTGGGCTTCCTTCCTCTCTATTCTTGTCACTTGGCTGAAAACCTCAGGCATTTTCAATGTCTTTGCCACTGTCTCCACTTTCATTTAATAAGTTAGTTCTTCCTTAGAGATTTTCTTCCCTCTACCACTATTTTCTGAGGTCAGTCTCTGACTTCTAGATCACAGTAATAATTTTTTGATAGAGAGGAGAGATTTTTAAAATTAAGATATAAATCTCATATCATGAAATTTATCCTTTTGAAGTGTACAGTTCAGTGTTTTTCAGTATATCCACAGATATGTGCAACCATCACCACTATCTGTTTCCAGAAGATTTTCATCGTCTACAAAAGAAACCCTGAGGAATGGCTTTTTAGTTAGTCTTGTCATTGCTGTTGATTTTTGAACTTAATAAAATATACTAAGAGGTGGCTTGAGTGGTAAGTGCTGCTTGGGTTCAAATCCCAACAGTGCCTCATTGTCCTAAGAGCAGATGACTATGCAGTGGTTCAGGGATCCAAACCCCAGCTCTGCTATTTTTGCAACCTCAACATTGCCAGTGCCAACTTTTATCATTTATAAAATAAGAAAACAGTGGTGCAGAGTAAGAGTAAATGAACTACAGTGGATAAAATAGCTGACATGATTGGAGCAATCAAATAAGTTATTATCTTATAAACTTCTAACTCAAATACATAACTAGAATGCATCTTTTTAAAGTTTTAATTTTGAGATTTGCATATGAAGTTGCAGGAAATCATACAAGGGAGTATTCAGTCCCCTCCATGCTATCGTCTTGCAAAACCATTGAACAGTATCACAACCAGGATATTGGCATCGATGCACTCAAGATAGGACATTTCCATCACCACAAGGATCCCTCATGTTTGGTTTTTACAGCCCCCACCTGCTCATTAGCCCCTGGGGGAACTCTACTGTGCTTTCCATTTCTATAATCTTGTCATTTCCGTAACGTTAAATCAGTGGAATCATACAGTCGTTACCTTCTGCAATTGGCTTTCCTCACTTGGCGAAGCTTGCATGAGGTCTGTGCACTGTTGTGTGCATCAACAGTCCATTTACTTTCATTGCTGAGTAGAATCCTGTGGTGTGGATGTAACACATTGTGTTTAACCATTCGCCCATTGAAGGACGTCAGGGTTGTTTCCAGTTTGGGGCTATTCCTATAGTGCGTATTAATTTAGACACCACAGTTTAGAAAAGACTCTTACATAGACCTCACCTCTTCCATGCAATCGCTTTTGGGAGACAGGACATTTAATAGTTGTGAAAGGGGCTTCCTAATGTCACATAGGTGGTCTGCAGCAGGGCTGGCACTCAGATCTTCTGGGCTCCTTTACCATATCCCTCTGCTTCCTCATATAAGCTCATTCAACAAATATCTCCAGGGTACCTGAGCTCTGGGGACACAGAGAATAGGCTGCTGTTCTTATAGAGCCTGCAGTAGAGTGGGAAGCCAGACATTTGAATAAACATAACAAAGAAAGATAATGACTGTCACACTCTGGTGGGATGTGAAGAGATGTGTTTGGTGTATTTTGGGCAACTGAGCACGGTGCCTGTATGTCCTGGGCATTGGGGAGCTGGGGACAGATGTGAACGCAGTGAAGGGCAGCAGTGTGGGTGCAGTGCTGTGTCGAGCAGTTCTGCTGGGCCCAGGACGGATGCACGCTGAGAACAGGTATCCTCGTTTCTGTGACTATTCAAGTCTTACAGAGAAGCAGAGCCCCGTGTGCAGAGACCCCGAGAAACACCGCTTTCCTAAGATGGCCTCTGCAGGAGGAGGGAGGAAAAGGTGCTGAAGACATTCAAACCTCAGAGGCTGGAGATAAAGGAACTTGAGTAAATACGTTGTGGTTTAACTACCAGGCCAAAGCACAACGGCCAGACAGGAGGAATGGCAGAGGCCAGTGAGTGATCAGCACACCTGGGCAGATGCAAGGAGGTGGAGGAAGAGGACCGACGACGATGCAATGATGAGGCTCATCTGGATGTATTTGCAGTCAAACTCTATACCCAAGCTCTGGCAGGGGAAGGGGCACAGTAGGACATAGAGATGCTCATGGTGGCCACCAAGGGCCCCCACTCATGGTCTCAGACATCCCTTTTCTCACAACTGGGGACATGGCAAGGATCAAGCCCCTCAGATTTCCCAGGCACAGATGCTGCCTCTCAGGTGGACCAGAAAGTGGCCCCAACAGCACCATGCACAGGTACGTTAGGAGGTCAGTGACTCTGACCTGGACTCATTTCCAGAAGGCGTTGCACTACAGCTGCTCTTGTAGATGATAAGGCAAGAAAGAGAAGGAGGTTAAGGTGAAATAGCAAGGCTGTGAGTGCGGCTGCCAGGAGCTCAGCTCCTCTACTGGGGAAGCGAGGTCCAGGCAGCGCAGAGCAAGGGTTTCTGCTGTCCTGAGGCTTCTGCCCTGGATCCCAAGGCCTGGGGCCCCCCTGAGCCCACTGTCCACCAGGGCCAAGTCCCCACCCTGTGCACTGTGCCTGCTGTATGTGGAATCTGCTTCCACCCCTTCCGAGAGAGGCAGCACCTTAACCAGGCTGTGTCCACAGAGGGAAGTGCTCCATGGCTGCTGGTCAAGGCACTGATTAACGCAAGCAGGCATTAAGTGCTTAATGAAAATGGATCAGTGATTAAGAAAACGGACTTTGGGGTAAGCTAGCTGGCTCTGATCTTGGCTCTCCTGCCTGCCAGCTGCATGTTCTATGACAAGTCGTCTAACCTTCCCAAGCCTCGGTTTTGTCCTCTGTGAATTGGGGGTGCAGCTTGGTTGAAATGCTCCTGGCATAGGGTGCTGTATTAAGGGAAATCGTGGGAGCTGCATGCTTCCACAGGGCCTGGCCCCTGGCACGAGCTCAATGAGAAATCATTATGTGAGAACAGACATCTTTTCCCCTTCCAGAAGTGCCACAGCTGCCTCCTTACCCTGCTTGCCTTGGTCCACTCCAGGATCCTGTGCATGGTAGGTTTGTGAGACTCAGGGTCCTGCCTGTTTTGCTGGGTGCTAGACTGCATGGGAGGCCACGGCAGAGTGAGCGGCTCTGTGTGGGTGTCTTGCTGGAGGCTTATGGCTGCCACCCATGTCTCCTGGAGTGGGCAGCATTAAGCAGGACCTAGAGGCTCCAGGTGGATCAGTGGGTGCTCAGGGGCAAGTACGCAAAGCTTGCAGCCTTCCTGGAGGCATGTGGGCCACTTCATGGCTTTGCACAGAGGGGCTTGGGAGAAGCCTGGGTTGAGGAGTAAATACATTAGCATTCTCCAACACACTTGCTTCTGGGGGCACTGAATGGTGTGTATGTGTGTAACAGAAACATTGCTGATTCATCTGTTTCCCAAACATTTGTGATGTGCTTAGCAGGCCCTGGGTTCAGAAATGATTCCCAGGCACTCCCACACTCACAGAGCGGTGGCAAGCCAGTTACACATACAGTCTGCGCAGTATGGCAGGGGCTGGGCTAGAAGCCGTCCCAGGAGCCACAGAACAAGTGCTGAGGACGCACATTCCACTAGAGAACCATCACGCAGGGCGGTGGTTCATCGGAAGGCACATGGGAAAAGGGAAGAGTGAAGGCTATTTGCAGCACAGGCTGGAAGCGTGCTGACCACTGAGGCCCGCACTCTTCCTGGCTGGTCAGCACTCAAGACTAAGCAAGCAGCCTGGACTGCCCAGTGTGGTGGAAGCTTCAACTCAAGGGCACCATTGCAAGCTTCAGGCTTGGCAGAAACAGTGGCCCCAGTGCCAGGTGCCCAGGAGACAGTCAGGAGGGCTGACTTCCTCCCTTACCTCTATCCATCAGACACCGACTTGGAGACATTCATGGGCCAGGATGGTGGTAGCTGAGGGTGATGTTCAAATAAGGCAGTCACAGCCTCTCAAGGGAGATGGACATGCAGGGGAGTGGAGACCAGGGTGAGGGTGGGGAGACCAAACAGACAGCGGCAGTGTCCCCTGTGGAGGGGCCTAGGGAAAACTCCATGGAGGTGACCTTAAGTGGATTCAGAGTCTGAATTCAGGCTGAAGCTTCCTGTGTACGTGGGCTTGGCCATGCCTGGCTGCCTGGAGTTCACAGAGAGCCGAAGGCCACCAGGGAAAGGGCAGCAGTGCCGTGGTGCCCACAGCCCTCCTGCAACCCACAATCTGCAGAGGCGGCTGCGTTTGCCTAAGTTCCCCACACCCTGCTGATCAGTAAACAATGAAACTGTTTTCCCCTGATTCTGCAGAGGTTCTCCCTGCTACACACACCCAGTGTGTGTGGCTCCAGGTCTCATGTGTGGCCTGCAGTGGGAGACAGGCCCCCAGAATGAGTGGAGGCTCCTGAACAGCCTCACCTCCTGCCATCACCCCTGTGGGTCCCCCGGGATACTGGCCTTGTCCGCTCAGAGTCACAGGGTGGCTCGGGCACTTGCAGAGGGAAACGGTGTTTTGTTTTAGCAGCATCTTTCAGCAGGTTCTTTCATCCTCACTTGACTACTGTTCCCTAGCAAAGGAAGAGGTTGTGTGTTGGCAAAATCCTTCATTCCACCCAGTTTCAGCTTCAGCTGGATGGCAAGTCTGTTACCTTTTGGGATTTATGCCAAGAGGTGAGTCTTTTGCTTTTTTTTTTTAAAAAGTGCGGTTGAAGCACTCTACACTTACTCTTCTACCCTTTATTCCATCTGGAACCTGATACCACTTCTAATCTCATTCTGCCCCAAGTTTCTATCTCTATCCATCCATTTCCTTCCCTACTTCCCATGGTAACTCTATGTGGCAGCCACAGTTGATCACCTACTCAATAGCTATACTCCTTGCTAAGGGAACTCCATTTATTCCTGTATTGGGTGAAGCTTCCCAGAGGGTAAAGCTTGAGTAGTCTGGGATTAAGCCAATTATGGTAACTCCTGGTTTATGCATGGTCATGAGATGCACTTCTGGCCAATGAGGGGTGAGAAGTCGGCTGTAGGGCCTCTTGAAAAGTTCAAAAGGGATATGAAAAAGTAATATTCTGTCTCCCTGATTGGGACATGCGTGTTAGGATGTGATGCTTGGAGCTGCAGCAGCCATCTCATGACCATGAGGGGACTAGCCTGAGGACAAAACCTGCAAAATTGAAGATGACAGAGCAGAAAGGTGGAAAGAATTCACGTTCATGCTGATATTGTCGATCTATTGAATTAACCGCTTTCACTTCTTGTTACAAAATAACGTTTTCTCATTGTTTGAGTCAAGAGTCAGCAAACTATGGTGTATGGGCCAAATAGGCCTGCTATCTCTTTTTATAAATAGTTTTATTAAAACACAGCCATGCTCATTTGTTTACGATTGACTATAGCAGCCTTTGTGCTACAGTGGTAGAGTTGTGTAGCTGCTACAAAGGCAAAGCCTAAAATATTTTCTATCTGGCCCTTTACAAAAAAAAAAGAAAAAAGTTTGCCAACCCCTAATGTAAGCCATTTGCAGGGGGTGGAGGGGTCATCTATTACCTGAAGCCAAAAACATTCAAATAGATAACCCTGCCACTTAACATACGGTATCAATATCTTTCTTTGTTCTTTATTTTATTATTTGCCTTAAACATTCTGAGCTGCACTGAATTCAGTCATAAATTCAACAAATAAGTATTGAGGAACTAACAAAGCACTTCAAAATTTAGTAGCGTTAAAAACAGCAATTTATTATTATCTCTCATGGCCTGTAGCCTAACTTGGGAGTCTCTCATGCAGTTTTGGTCAGGGGTTGGCTGGAGCTGCAGTGAGCTGAAGGGTCAACTGGGGCTGGACATCCAAGATGCTGCACTCACACAGTTGGCAGTTGATGCTGGCTGTTGGCTGTGGCCTCTCCGTTGTCTTGGGCTGCTCACCATGTAGTGGCTGGTTGAACAAGGAAGTCTTGAGAGCAAGTGTTCTAAAAGGCCTAAGTGGAATGCCAGGCTAGTTGAGGACTATGCCTAGAAGGGCACAGCATCATTTCTGCTGTATTCTATTGGTCAAAGCAGACATAAAGCCTTTGCCAATTGAAGGAGGCAAAGAGAATGTATCTTCACTGCTTGATGAGAGAGTGTCAAGTTTCACAATGCAGGAGAGTTAGTGGGATGGAAATACTATTGTGACCATCTTTGGAAAATAAAATCTGCTGTCCAGGAGTGGTGGCTCATGCCTGTAATCCCAGCACTTTGGGAGGCCAAGACAGGTGGACCAGTTGAGGTCAGGAGTTCGAGACCAGCCTGGCCAACATGGTGAAATCCCGTCTCTACTAAAAATACAAAAATTAGCCAGGCATGGTGGTGGGCACCTGTAATCCCAGCTGCTCAGGAGGCTGAGGCCGAAGAATCACTTGAGCCCGGGAGGCGAAGGTTGCCTGGCGAAGGTTGCAGTGAGCCAAGATCGCACCACGCACTCCAGCCTGGGTGACAGAGTGAGATTCTGTCTCAAAAAAATAAAAATAAAAAAAACCAATTTGCCACAATCTGCCCTATGAGCACAGTAATTCACCTCCTTCCTCAACACTCCAAAAGCATAATCAGAATCAGATTGGAAGGCTAGGATCTTGTCATCTATATCAAGTCCATGTGCAAAGGAGGCTCCTCAGATGGGGTTTCTCAGAGTTTCCTGTCAATATGGGCAACTGGAAACTAAAAAGACTATCTGCCTCTTGCATATGTACTCAACATACAGTGGGGTAGCTGTGTGTTGAGTATAAGGTAGCTGTAATAGACACCCCTGTTCAAAATTGGGGAGAAATGGGAGACACATGGCAGTCATTGATCATAGCAATTCTGAAATCCAGATAAGTATGTGTATGTCTTTGGTTCTAAATTATAGCAAGTTCCTGCTCTCAGGGAGTTATTCTCCGTGGTTCTTGGTTCTGCCCCTGTAAGAAACACCTCTACTTGCAGCTGAATAGCGAACTTCCTTAGCCTGCTTCCTGCCCATGTGAGTTTGGAAGTTCAGAGGCTTCTTTCCATTTCTGAACCTTTTCTGTTGCATTTACTCCAAGCTGCAAGAGCAAACTGCAGCAAGCCAAATCTCATAAAAATGTGGATTTTCTAGGAATAAGTTTGGTGTTAACACCAAAATTTGGTGTATTATTATATTCACAAATATTTTGGAGACAGGGCCCTGTATGTCTTTGAGTTAGGATGCTTTACTAATAACTGAGATTCTTAGAGGTCTTTTGACTGAGAGGTCTATGAGGTGTGCCCTAAATCCCTGTGAAGTCTTAGAATAGAGCCACATCCTTTTTTAAAATTCTAATAGTTTTTGGAGTACAGGTGGCTTTTGGTTATAAGGATAAATTCTTTAGTGGTGATTTCTGACATTTCAGTGCACCCCCACCTGAGCAATGTGCACTGTGCCCAATAGTCTTTTTTCCCTCACCCCCATCCCAACCTTCTCCGCTGAGATCCCAAAGTCCATTGTATCATTCTTATGCCTTTGTGTCCTCGTGGCTTAGCTCCCAGTTATAAGTGAGAACATGATATTTGGTTTTCCATTTCTGAGTTACTTCACTTAGTATGATGGCCTCCAGCTCATGCAAGTTACTGCAAAATACATTATTTTTTTCCATTTTATGGCTGAGTAGTATTCCATGGTGTATCTGTACCACATTTTATCTATTCATTGGCTGATGGGCACTTATGTTGGTTTCATATCTTTGCTATTGTGAATTGTGCTATAGAGCCACGTCCTTAAAAGAGTCATTTACCTTATGCCTACTTACTTTGAAAATAGTTTGCTGGATAGGGAGGCTGGGAATATGACACAGTTACATTTTGAACCCAGAAAGTCCTGGCTACTTTATGTTTTCTCGAAGTTGTATTTGAAAACAGAACTATTCCTTCTTTAGCTCACTTCTCTCTCCATCCCTTATCATACATGACTAGATGAAATCAGTTGATCCTTTCAACATTCTACCTGAAATCTCATTAGCTAAATCCTGTGTCCGTTAGGCACATTTTTTTATTTTCCACATTTCTGCAGGTGAAAGCTGTACTAAACCTTCTGCCACTACATCATGTGAATCCTTTTCTCTGGCTTTCAGTAATCATCTCCTCACTATTCTTACAATCCCCAGTAATAACCATTTAGAGACTCTATAGGCCATGGCCTGTTCCAAAGCCAATGCCATATGTTTTAAGTTTTTAATGGTAACATCCTACTCCTGGTACCAATTTCTGTTCTACTTATCTATTGCTGCTTAACATACAATCCGGGCCGGGTGTGGTGGCTCATACCTGTAATCCCAGCACTTTGAGAGGCTGATGTGGGTGGATTGCTTGAGGTCAGGAGTTTAAAACCAACCTGGCCAACATGGTGAAACCCCGTCTCTACTAAAAAATACAAAAATTAGCCATACGTGGTGGCACGCACCTGTAATCCGAGCAATTTGGGAGGCTGAGACATGAGAATTGCTTGAACCTGGCGGGGGTGGAGGTTGCAGTGAGCTGAGATCATGCCATTGCACTCCAGCCTGGGCAACAGAGTGAGACTCCATTTTAAAAAACAAACAAACAGAACATACCATCTCAAAACTTAGTGCCTTAAATTTTACTAATATCTTAAAACAACACTTTATTATCTCCCATTGGTCTGTGGGTTGACTAGTCACAGCTGAGTGGTATCCACTGAGGTCTTACTTGATTGCAGTTAGATGTTGACTTGGGCTTGTAAGTTAATGTTGCTGAGATATAACATAGAAATATGAGCCTGGAGATAAAGCATGGGGTTGTATCTTGAAAGATTAGTATACCTGATTAAAGAATCTGAAATTTATAACATAGTCAATAGGGATTTCTGGAAGAATTCTGAGCAAGAAAGTTTTGAGCGAGAGTTATCAGATCTCTTATCAGAAAAATGATGAGAAGCAGTGTGGGGAAGGGACAAGAGAGGCCAGAGAGGCGGGGGCTTGTTAGAAGGTCTGGAGGAAGGCAAAGGCAGTGAGGGTGGAGAGGAGAACTAAGTTTAAGGAAAAAAGTGATGTCGAGGCTTATCTGCTTCCTTCATCAGTTTTGGCTATCTTCTACTGTCAGGCTAGAACTAGATAGTTCTTCCTAAAGCATATTCAACAGTGATCAGAGTAGATAATGGTTTAAGAATATTTGGAAAATCGTTTTAAAAGTGTGTTTTAATGGCCATAACAGAGTTTTCTTATAGCCATGCCATACACTGAGCTTAACTCTTGTCTGCTGTAGTCACCTAACAGCTTGTCAGCACGATTCCCACTTTTAGCCATTCCCTTCTCCTTGAGACACTCTCTTCCTTTCATGTCCATGATAGCCCATTCTCGCTTGTCTTCTTCCTCTTGGGCTACTTGTTTTCCATCCCTGTGTCCTGAGATGTATCTCCTCTGCTTGGCCATTACACGCTATGGTCCTCAAAGCTCAGTCCTTGGCTCTCTTCATGTTTCACTTCTCACTCCTTACCGTCTCATTGGAAACCTGATTTCAAATTCCATGGCTTCCAGGACCTCTTTGTTTCTGTGACTCTTGTTATAGTTAGGACTGAATTTGACTGCAGGTAACAGAAAACCCTAAGTATCAGTAATATAAATACTATAAAAGTGTATTTCTCACTCACAAAGACAAAGGCAGGCCAGGGCTGGCATGGCAGCAATATGATGATCAGGGAACTGGTCTTCTGTCTCGTAGCTCTTCTGTTGTCAACATAGGACTTTTACTTCATGGTCCAAGATGACTTCTTGGGTTCCAGTCATCAAAATCACATTTCTGCCAGCAGGAGCAGGAAAATGGGCACAGCTGTTCCTTTAAGGATACTTTCTGGAAGTCATATATAACCCTCCTTATATTTCATTGGTTAAAATTTAGTCAGATGACCACCTGAGCTCAAGGGAGATACGGTGACCAGTTAAAAATCACATGTTCTAATACTAAAGAACAAGAGTAAGTGAATAAATGGTAGGGGACAACTAGTAGCCTTCGCCACAACTCCCAGATCTATACCTCCAGGCCAGACTTCTCTATAGCTTCTGCCACTTTGGTATCCAAAGGATTCTGAACCCAAATGTCTAAGGTTGAGCTGATGATCTCTCCCAAACCGGCTCCATTTCTGGTGCTCCCTTTCTCAGTGAAGGACACCACTATCTAGCTGTGCAAGCCAGAAACTCAGGAGCCATCCTTGATTCTTAAGACAGAAAGCGTTATTTGCTCACAATTCATCCTTGCCATGGCTTCCCTGGGTCAGAGTTTAATTCCCTCTGTCACTGTCTTTGGGCTATGCCATTTGGTGTCCTGTGGCTGATGGATACACAAAGACACTTTTTAGGCTTTGTCTTGCCAGTGACTTGGAATGGGCTGTGTGCTTCGGTGTGGCCTCTTGCCCTTTTTCTATTAACCATGGAGAGCTTGCCCTGTGTTGCTGCAGGTCCTAGAACAAGAGACACAAAGGGATGCCCTGAACCTCACTTGCAACCTGAAGCAGAAATGCCCCAGCCAACCTGCAGAACTATTAACAAGAAAAATGAATGATTATTGTAAGCCACTGAGAATTTGGAGTTGTTATTCAGCATTATAGGAGAGACCTAAGTAATACAATTATCTGACTCTCCTCCTCTGCTCCTTCATTAAACCCTATCTGTGGATCTCAATAACATCTTAAAATCCTGTCCTTCGCTTCATCTCCAGTGCCACCACCATCTGAGCCAAGCTACTGCCACTTTTTCTCTGGGCCACTGCAATGACCTCCTGCCTGTTCTCACAGCCTTTGCTCTGGCCACGTGGCACTTAGCTCTCCATCCAGCAGCAAGGGTGACCTTGGAAAGGAATTACATTAATAGCAGGAATGGGTCTGAATGCTATCTTAGCCCAGGGTGTTCTGTTATTCTCATCCACATACAGAAATGAGGGGTCTTTTCCATCTAAAGCATCACTAGCCCATTTGGGTATGTCCTTGTTACTATTTTCTCTCTGGGAAGGGAATGTACATAGGTCATCAGCAATTTAATTGAGAGGATAGTTTGGATGGACTGAACAAAAAGGGGTGTTGCCTCTGCTGGGTTAGTGACAGCAAAGTGCAGGCAATTGGGAAGATGGCCCCTCAGCCCAGGCCACTGACAAGCCGCATGCTTTCCCCCAGATATGGGCAGTCTGTGGCTGGGTTGGGGAAGCCTGGCTGGGTCCCCACAGACTCCCTGATGTTTCTGGGGGCAGAGGGTGAGCAGTCTCTCCACACAGGCTCTTCTTGGCTCTTGATGTGGTTCCCACAGGTCAAGAAGGCCCTCTGGCCTCTGTTCTTCTCCTCTTAGTCCACTCCCCTCCTCCTGCATTTACTCCAGCTGATCACTGTCTACTCACCTTTGAATGAACTTTGTTGCCCTGCTCTTTTCAGGGCTCTGCCTTTTGAGTCACTAAAAGTTCTGCTCTTAAAAATCAGAGCTTTGGTTATTTCTATGATCTCTGAAGTGGAAGTCGATGGTGGAACATTGACCCTGGCTCTGTCTTTGCTTTCCAAGAAAGCACCATCTTAATTCACCCCAGCAAGAGATTCTCTGACTTACGAGTGCAAAAGAAGAAAAGCCCAGTCATGTGTGAATAGCTTTAAAACATCTCAGTGTGCACCAGCATCACTGCACCTCTCCCACTTGAAATGGCCCATGGCTTTCTATTGCGCTTAAGATAAAAATATTCAATATAGCCCCGAAGAGCTCAAATGGTCTGGTTTTTTCTTTTCTGTCCACCTGGATATTTGCACTGCAGCCACTGCAGCCTGCTTTCTGTACCTCAAATAAGCCATGCTCTCTCCTCATGGAATCTCCTCTCCCTTTTCTCCACCCTTAACTCCTTCTCTTCCTTCCTCTGGTAGACACCTCTCGACCTACCCAGCTTCTGTGGTTCCTGCAGGATGAACCCCCATATCCTGCCTCCCTTTATCTCAGGTGTTTCTTTCACTTCTTGGGTTAGTTGGTTACTATCTCTCTTTCTCCCTGATTCTGTAAGCTGCTGGAGAACTGAATGTAGTTCTCTTTTTCACCACTGGTCTTTAGCAAATGAATGAATGGAATAGATGGGTGAATGGATGGTAGTTCCTCATTGAAGACAATCTTGCAATATTGAAGTTTGCAATATTCTGGTGGTTTGATGCCAGGCTGTCTTTGAGGCTTTGCTGCAAATAGAGAAAAGATGTTCATCTGCTAAGGGGAGTTTAACTGGCTGGTGATATGAGAATCCATTGGGTCCTAATCCAATTTTATTCATCAACATGATCGATGGGTGGATAGAGCCTTCTGAATGGCTGGAATATATAGCTGCCTCTGGGATAATTTGAGGTGGGAGAATTAAGTCTTCCTAAGTCACCTGCTCCTCCCCTCTGGAAATGTTACCCTTCATGTGGGCTGCTCTTCAAGAATCTTCCACTAAATTCAAATAATTCTAGGAGGGCTCAGTCCTCATGAGCTACATTTTAGGCAGCTGAATGGACAGCTGAGCCCTGGAGATCAGGGGAGTGGGATGGGGAAGCAAGAGACAGGCAGGAGGAAAGAGAAGTGGAGAGGTGGTCAGGAGGCAGGCACTGCGGATGAGACCCTGGCAGGGGAGTCAGGCATCAAACGTCGTCACCTTCACAGATTTGCCACACTCTGGTCCTTTTACTTTCATGCCTCATGATTTGACAAAAATGTCATTTCTCCATTTTGACTTTTTTTCCACTTCAAGGAAGAAAGGTACAAAAACAAACAGGAGAAATTTCTTCAGAGGTAAATGGAAGCATCTGGACATGGAGATAGGATGTTTGGCATGTGAATGTCTCCTCTGGAAAACTTCATTTAGTCCTCCATTTATTCCTTCAAGAAATGCTATTGGGTGTCTACCATGTACCAGGTACTTCGTAGCCTCCATAAATAGAGAGTGAACAAAATAGACAGTTTTATGCCATAGAATTCTGGGAATTTCCCATGAAGACTTCGAGAGAAAAGAGCATGCATTCTCCTGTGTCTGCCCAGACTCCCATGGCTTGGAACTGCCTGATGTGATGGGACGTGGGACTTGGGGAAAGTTGAGGAATATATTGTATTGTTGGGAGGCATAGCAAGCATATGAGCAAAAAGGAAACCCTTCTTCTTTCCCATCATGTTTGGGTTTTGGTGACAGGGCATGGGAAGATGAGGGGAAAGAGGGATGTGAGTTAGGTGCTGGATTCCAGGAAATGTCTTCACTGAAGTTTGAATATTCTGATATCCTGATGCCAGCCTGAGGCTTTGAAGTTTTGCTGCAAATAGGGAAAAGATGATGGTCTGCAAAGGAGAGTCTAACTGGCTGGTGATATTAAAATTCATTAAATTTGCTGCATCTTACATTGTTTATTTCTTTTTGTTCCTGACACCCAATTTCTACACTTCTGCAGTTATGTAAGAGCTAGAATCTTCATGTCCTAGCATCCCACCCTTAATAAAATTCCCTTTAGTCCTTTCCTCACATTTATTACACATTCTCCTCCCTCCCCAGGCCACTATAGTGGGCATGTAAAAAATAAAGCTATCCTGCAATTTCAATAAAAGCCACATAATCTCTTTCTAAAGCACTACTCTGCTTTGAAAAGTCAATATTCCTCCATTGGCAATTTCCCATAATGTGGTTAGTTTAACAAAATAAAATCTGAGAAAACAAAACATTGTGAGAATGATTGTGTTCCTACAAGTTCTTAATTTTCTACTCTGTGCCATTTCTTAGCATTTTTCATGTCCTACCTCATTGTTGGCTAAGTGAGAAAGCCAAGAAAAGCTGGCCTTGAGCCTTTTGAGAGGAAAGGGTGAATTCATTAGGGTCTCTTGCTTGAAAGTGATAGAAACTTAATTTGAGCTAGCTGGAGTCAAAAACCAGGTGGGGCAGGGGTTGGGGCTCATTAGCAGAAGGAGGCGGAGATGAATCCTGGGCAGTAGGATGAACAGGTGTCCACATGGAGGCCAAAAGCAAGTGGTTCCTTCTCCTTCCCACCCACATCCAGACCATTAGGAGAAAGGTCAGGGGTGGAGGTGGAGGGAGAGGCTTCTGCCGTTTGGGAAAGGTGACTAGCTGAGGGGTTGAAAGTGGTTAATTGGGAAAAGTGATTGTCCTTTTTTCCTGGTAGTCTGGGGCTCTGTTCTGCACCCCTTTGCTTGGCAAAAAGGAAAACTTCTCCAAAGAGCTGTCTGCAAAAGTTGTGTGCCGTCTCACCAGCACACTCCTGTACAGCGTCCACCCACCCTGTACACCTACCTCTCCACTGAAGCTGTGCGGGACTAGATCACCAAGAGCCTCCATATTGCCAACCTCAAGGGGCGCTTTGGTCTTTAAGTTGCTCTATAGGACATACTCATCCATTCCTCTTGAAACCTTATCCTTTTTTGAGCATCTGGGCATCGCTCTTGCCCTCTAAGGTCCTGCACTCTCTTGGTTTTGCACCTACTACCTGACCTCTCTCATTCTCCTCTGCAGGCTTCTCCTCCCTTTGCTCCGTAGCTGTTGGGCATCATCAAGGTTGGGTCCTGATTTCTCTTCTGGTGTCTGTCTATGTGCTCCCTTTAAGTAGTTTCAGTGATCAGCATTTCCACCTAGATGTCTTATAGACATCTCCAATTCAGACATGAAAACAGGAATTTTGAAGCCCTTCACTCAGTCCAAATCTGATCCTCCCCATATCTTCTTGTCTCTGCAAGAGGCACTGCCATTCACTTGGGTACTAGCGCCCCTAATTACTGCATACCATCCCGGACTCACATGTCTGTTCTCCTCTATCTAACCTCAGTCTAACCCAGTGTTAAGTTCTGTTGGCTAGATTTCAAAATATATCTGGTACAAGCCCATCTCTCTTTATCTCCACCACAACCATTTGGGTCAAAGTCACAGTCCCGTCTCATGTGGCCAGTGGCAGCAGCCCCCTCACGGGTCTCCCTACTTCCTCTTTTGCCACCTCCCACCATTTTCCACAAAGTGTTCTTTGAAAGGCAGATTATGTCACTTCCCTACTGAAATCCTTTCACTGATGTTCCACTGCCCTGAGGATAAAGGCCAACAAGCTTCTGCCTATTCAGGCTCCTCTTAACCTCACAGCCTCATCCCATGACTGTCTCCTGCTCTTTTGCTCTGCACCAGTCACACGGCCCCCGTGTTCTTGGACTACACACAGCTCTTCCCTGCCCTGGGGCCTTTGCACTCACTCTTTCCCCTGCTTGGAAACACTTTTCTCTAATTGCTTGGTGGTTGTTATCTTTTTTCTAATCATTTATGACTCAGCCTAAATATCACCTCCTCAGAAAGACATTTGCTTTTTAGCACTCAGCTATTTCTCTCTGAGTACAAATGATCATTTGTAATCATTTATTTGTTTAATTGTTTACTGTGTCTCACATTAGAGAGACTCCAAGGACAGGAATAAAAACATCTGTTATGTTCTCTAGTTCTCATTAATGGCTAGCCCAAGACCTGGCAGATAATATATGCTCAAGGAATGGTTTTTGAATAACGAGTACAAATAGCATCAAGATAACTAACATTATGTCAGTCAGTGCTCTAATTTTGAGTGCTGAACTATAAATGTTCTGTGGGTGAAACTTTTTTTGAAATATTTAAATGACCTGGAATTGAGATCATGTTATGTCTTAAGATGAACTCAGAGAATTCCATGCTGCATTAATTTTCTTTTCTTTCTTTCTTTTTTTTTTTTTTTGAGACAGAGTCTCACTGTGTTGCCCAGGCTGGAGTGCAATGGTGAGATCTCAGCTCACTGCAACCTCTGCCTCCTGGGTTCAAGTGATTCTCCTGCCTCAGCCTCCTGAGTAGCTGGGATTACGGCACCTGCCACCATGCCCAACTAATTTTTGTATTTTTAGTAGAGACGGGGTTTTGCCATGTTGGCCAGGCTGGTCTTAAACTCCTGACCTCAGGCGATCCGCCAGCCTTGGCCTCCCAAAGTGCTGGGATTAGAGGTATGAGCCACGGCACCCAGCCTGCATGAATTTTCAAACAGAACAAAGCTACATTCCTTTGGTAGGTACAAGAGGAGGAAAATCTCTATGGCAAGACTCTCTCTTACTCTGATCAAAAATGTTCCTAGCAAATAGGATCTAAGTGGAATATTATTGAAGTGGATAGGAAACTGTCAAGGAATCTGTATCTACATGTGACAAAAAGAAAAGAGTGAAAACAAAACTGAGATTCTTTTTTGGAAACAAAACTACAACTTGCCATCAAAAAGTTTCTGTTGCTGACCTGCTGACCACCCCACCCTCCCTCACCAAAAAAACCCCAAGAAGTTATTTAAAAAGAATCCTTCAGAGTTATCAAGCAGATGAGATTCCTTGAAGCGGGAGTCTAAGGAGATATTTAAAGTTATTTCCTCACAATGTCTCTAACTAGTGAAAGGTGAGAAAGCATTTTCTCAACGGTTGCAACATTTTCAATAAAAATATGTTCACCATTCAACAATGGCACCACTGAGCCACTCTATTATTTAAGATAAATTTATTTTTTCAGATGAACTTTAAAAAAATCAAATTATATTATTTTCAAATATTTTTTTATTAAATGTTCTTCATTTTATGTGGATTTTGCTTATTTTTTGAGTATCTCATTTTTAATTAGCCTTTAATAATTTAGTGTTTGATAAAATATAACAATTATAAATGTTTTTATTGCTGTTTGTAACATGTTTATCATTTCTCTGATGTGTAAGGTATTGAATATTTGCTTTCACTAATTTTTTTTTTTTGGGGGGACAGGGTCTCCCACTGTCACCCAGGCTGGAGTGCACTGGCATAATATCGGCTCATGGCAACCTCTGTCTCTCAGGCTCAAGCGATCCTCCCACCTCAGCCCCCCAAGTAGCTGGGAGTGTATTAGGCATGTTCCACCACGCCCAGCTGATTTCTGTATTTTTTGTAGAGATGGGTTTTCCCCTTGTTGCCCAGGCTGGTTTGGAACTCCTGGGCTAAAGCGATCTGCCCACCTCAACCTCCCAGAGTGCTGGGATAATAGGTGTGAGCCACTGCACCCAGCCATTTTGACTAATTTTTAAAATAAATTCCACACTCATAAAAATATCAGTACCAGTGCTACTACTTTATTATAAATCTAAACAGAGTGGACAACATGACAGCTTTGTTGTTTTGTTCCAGTGCAGCGATAGCCACCCTTGCCTGGCCCCAGCAGCCGACAGCTGATCTATCACAGGATGCTTGTGCCTGCCCATCACAGGATGCTACTTATCACAGGCATCCTGTCTATCACGGGATGCTTCCTGATGATCAAGGTTTGAGGATCAAGGTGTTCGCAGCTCATCTCCTCCAATCTGGACTGGGCTGATCCAAGTGTGCCTGATCCAAGCAGAGGTTCTGTGGTTACTCATCCCCGGAAACAGGAGGACCCTGCATGGGACACGTGGTGTGTGTCCCTTTAATCACCACAGTCGTCCTACCGTGCCGGTAGCATTGGTACTATTTTCAGTTGAGGACACTAGGGTTTAAAGAGGTTAAATAATTTCCCCCAGATCCCACAGCTAGTGAGTGTGGGAGCCAATAGCTGAGCCCATGCCAGTCAGACACCAAAGCCTTTCCACTCTGCCTCCCTTCCTGATGCCAGGAGCCACCAGAAACTGCACTTTGGCAATAACCAGCTCCAGCGTCTCTAAGAGAGAAGGGTCAGGCGGCTTCGTGCTGTACTGGACCTGGGATAGAATTTCAGAGCCAAGTTCAAGGTTGTAAAAAGTGATCCCAACAACGGACCAGGGAGGGCACCATGCAGATCTGCCCTACCTTCTGTCACTTGCTCCTAGCTGAATATAAAATGGAGAAGGGTGGTCTCTTCCTTGCTCTTGCCCCAAGGGCACTTGACCTGCTAAGTGGAGAGAAGAGAACCTCCTTGATGGGAACTTCTATCGAGGCTTTCTCTAAGTTCAAATCCCTGGAAACACCAAAAATTCTGTACAATTTTAATTGCAGATGTTCTGTTCATTAAATTAAATAATCAGTACTCCTGTTATTACTATCAATACTACTACTGTTATTACTATCCTGTTATTGCTATCAATAATACTGCTATTGTTATTCTACTACTGGTTAACATTTTCAGAAACCTAACTTGACTCTCCTCAACTGCAGCTTCTTAGCGAATTCATCATCTATGGAGAAACTGATGAAGCTTTGGAGGGAGGGATGGGAGTGTTGATGATGATTTAAAATAAAAGCTTTTACTGTTTTTTTGTGCACAGAACCACACGGTTCATATTTTAATTGATGCCATAAGTATTTGAAAGAATTATCTTTAAATTTTATTTGTTTGTTTGTTTTGAGACGGAGTCTCGCTCTGTCACCCAGGCTGGAGTGCAGTGGCGCGATCTCCGCTCACTGCAAGCTCCGCCTCCCGGGTTCACACCATTCTCCTGCCTCAGCCTCCCGAGTAGCTGGCACTACATGCGCCCGCCACCACATCCGGCTAATTTTTTGTATTTGTAGTACAGACGGGGTTTCACCGCGTTAGCAAGGATGGTCTCTATCTCCTGACCTCATGATCCGCCCGCCTTGGCCTCCCAAAGTGCTGGGATTACAGGCGTGAGCCACTGTGCCCGACCAAATTATTACTATTTTTAGTTAAGGTTGTATATTCTAATTACAATCCACTAGGTACTTATTAATAATATCAACTTGCATTAGGACATTTTGTATGCTGTTTGTCTCAAATTGATTTTTAAATAAAATTCCTGGATTTTCAAATTCAGAACACATCCTATCAGATTATTCTGTTTGCCTTTGCTTTCGACTTCAAATAAAAGTTACTCCCTGCTAAATTGGATGGGTAAAATGCCCGAGTAATAATTAACTAAGCAATCGTGACAATATTAGCGAGCTCTACAATGACGCACTCAAGCTTACCAGCACAAGTGTATCTGTAGGTGCATATTTTGAACTAGCTCAGCATTTGTTCCTAAGTCATGAACAAGTTGTGCAGTAACATTTATTTCTGGCTTTCACTCTTGTCTATAATCTTGGAGACCAAGATAAAGAGACCAAGATTTTACAGATGAAGTAAAAATCCTTTGGAAACAGATTAAAACAATTGTATGCACCCAAAGTATTGTAAAACACTTAAGAGTCAAATCTCTCAAAGGTAAAGACAAATCCAAGGGGCTGTCACATCTGGTATGTCACTCGAAGCCTGAAATAAATTATATCAGCTTTCTTAGTCCAAGGGTTGATTTTAATTCAAAACAATTCAGACCCATACTAGGTTACAATAAAATGCAAATAGCCACCAGGCCTTGTACATTCTAAGTATTCTAGCTAAAGACTAAAAACGCAGAGTTGGCCAGGCGCAGTGGCTCATGCCTGTGATCCCAGCACTTTGGGAGGCTGAGGTGGGTGGATCACCTGAGGTCAGGAGTTAGAGACCAGCCTGGCCAACATAACAAAACCCCGTCTCTATTAAAAAAAAAAAAAAAAAAAAAAAAAGCCGGGCATGGTGGCAGGCGCCTGTAATCCCAGCTACTTGGGAGGCTGAGGCAGGAGAATCGCTTGAACCCAGGAGGCAGAGGTTGCAGAGAGCCGAGATCGCACCACTGCACTCCAGCCTGGGCCACAGAGTGAGACTCTGTCTTAAAAATAAAATAAAATAAATAGATAAAGAAATAAATAAATAAAACGCAGAGTCCCACCAAGCCTTGCAGGCCACATTCAATCCACATTTCAGGGAATTAAGCACTAAAAAGTCAGAAATACATTTAGGTTTGGGTGTAAGGTCTGTGTGTTGGAAAATGTTACACTGTTTTATTGAAGTTTTTAAAAATTGAAACCATAAAATTAAGGAATATGGCTTTGCTGAATTCTTAAGAAACTGAGGACTTTGGTTATTTTTTCAATTTTCAGAGGCATGGAGTTTATTCAAAATAACCATTCTATTCCCCATGCAAGTTTAAAGAAACTGGACTATTTAAACCATCAACCATTCCTAAGGAGCTATTTTTTAAAAATAGACTTCAATAGCAAACACTGGAAACAATTTAAAAGTACATCAATAAGGAAAATGTTAAAATATAGAAAGACCTCAGAGCTACATTACTCAGTTGTAGAATACTATGCACAATACCATCACATTTATTTTAAAAAGAATCGTACCTATGTATACGTTTGCACACTGCAAACTGAAACAGTGGCAACATGGAAGAGAAGAGGAGGTTTGGGCAGAAAGTGGATGTATTCATGTATTATTTTGAAGTTATACATTAACAAGCAAAACAAGACTAATAACAAACAAGAAACAAACAAACAAAAAGCCCATGAGGATTCTGAACTAATCACAGTATGTATTAGGCTACCACAGCAAAGTACCACAGCCTGGGTGGCCTAAACAGCAGGGTTTTATTTTCTCACAGTTCTGGAGGCTGGAAGTACAGCATGAAAGTGTTGGCAGGTGTGGCTTCTTCTGCGGCCTCTCTCTTTGGTGTGCAGAAGGCCATCTTCCCCAGTCCTCATACGGCCTTTCCTCTGTGCATGTGCAGCCCTGAGCTCTCTTTTTTCCCTGTATGTCCTCATCCCCTTTTCTTATAAAGACACAATTGGCCAGGTGTGATGGCTCACACCTGTAATCCCAGCACTTTGGGAGGCTGAGGTGGGTGGATCACAAGGTCAAGAGATCGAGACCATCCTGGCCAACATGGTGAAACCCCCATCTCTACTAAAAATACAAAAATTAGCTGGGCATGGTGGCGCACACCTGTAGTCCCCGCTACTTGGGAAGCTGAGGCAGGAGAATTGCTTGAACGCAGCGGGTGGAGGTTGCAGCAAGCTGAGATCACGCCACTACACTCCAGCCTGGCCACAGAGTGAGACTTCGCCTCAAAAAAAAAAAAAAAAAAAAAAAAGACACAATCATATTCCATTAGAACTCACCCTATATTTTAACTTAAAAGACCTTGTCTCCAAAAATGGTTACATTCTGAGGGACTAGGGGATGGACTTCAGCATAGGAATCTTAGGAGCACAATTCGGCCCCTAACACAGTGTTTCCGTTTTCAGTTCTAACCTGTTTATGCTCCACAGTGTATTGGTTTTAACGACAACTGTGCAGCTTTGCACTATAGGTGGGCACGTGACTTTGAAAATGTATTCTCAGAAACTAAATTTTAGATACAAAAATCCCCCTCAGCATCACTAGGATACAATGTGAAGGTTGTGCCTGTCAACCTAGTACTCACATGCGGCTTCTCTAAGCCTCTCCTTCGTGCTCGCATGGAACTTCATTCATGGTTCCATTGCCCTGTCTCCTCTGTCTCTCAGCATCCACATGAGTTTGCCACATAGTAGGTATTACGGGTTGAATTATGTCCTACCAAAGTTCATACGTTGAAGAAGTCCTACCCCCAGGACCTCAGAATGTGACCTTATTTGGAAATAGAGTCATTGCTGATGTAGTTGGTTAAAATGAGGTGATGCTGGAATAGGGTGGGCCCTAATCCAAGGTGACTGGTGTCCTTATAAAAAAGAGGAGATGCCAGGCGCGGTGGCTCACGCCTGTAATCCCAGCACTTCAGGAGGCCGAGGCGGATGGATCAACGAGGTCAGGAGATCGAGACCATCCTGGCTAACATGGTGAAACCCCGTCTCTACTAAAAATACAAAAAAAAAAAAAAATTATCCGGGCGTAGTGGCGGGCACCTGTAGTCCCAGCTGCTCCGGAGGCTGAGGCAGGAGAATGGCGTGAACCCAGGAGGCGGAGCTTGCAGTGAGCCGAGATCGCACCACTGCACTCCAGCCTGGGCGACAGAGCAAGACTCCGTCTCAAAAAAAAAAAAAAAAAAAAAAAGGAGATGTGGACTCAGACACACACAGGGAGAATGCCATGTGAACACGAAATCGGAGACTGGGGTGATGTGTCTGTAAGCTGAGGAAAGCCAAGATGGCCAGCCAGCCACCAGGCGCTGGAGAGAGGCCTGGAGTCCCTCTCGGCCCTCAGAGGGACCAATCCTACAGACACCTGGGGCTCAGTCTTCTCGCCTCCAGTACTGGGAGACAGTAGATGTCTGTGTTTCAGCCACCCAATTGGAGGTACTTTGTTATGACAGTCCTAGCAAAACAATACAGTAGGTATCAATAAAGAGTGAGGACCAGTGCAGTGGCTCACGCCTGTAATCCCAGCACTTTGGGAGGCCAAGGCGGCTGGATCACTTAAGGTCAAGAGTTTGAGACCAGCCTGGCCAACATGGTAAAACCCCATCTCTACTAAAAATACAAAGGTTAGCCAAGTGTGGTGGCAGGCGCCTGTAATCCCAGCTACTGGGGAGGCTGGGGCAGAAGAACTGCTCAAACCCAGAAAGCAGAGGTTGCAGTGAGCTGAGATCACACCACTGCACTCCAGCCTGGGCAACAGAGCAAGACTCTGCCTCAATCAATCAATCAATAAAAGAGTGAAAAGGGGCACTGTTAACAGCTACACTCAGGCCATGGGCATCAGTGGGACATATGGCTCCCCTTCCTATAAATCATAGCTGAATTTGATTCTCTTTAGTTTCTTGTCCTTTTTTGCTGTCTCTCCTCCTGATAAGAATGTGTAGGATCTTGGGTGACAGAAATCAGGTCTGTTTCTTGCACTGCAGAATGTCCCATTCTACCTCCAATGAATCAAATGTTTTCTTGAGTGCTACTCAAATCATCATTTGCTTAAAGTAATGCAGATCAGTGAGAAGAGTTTGGATCAGAAGCAGCAAGCGTTGCATCGATGCACTCAAGCTTACCAGCACAAGCCTATCTGTAGGTGGGTGCATATTTTGAACTGGCTTAGCATTTGTTCCTGAGTCAGGCACAAGCTGTGCAATAACATTCTTTTCTGGCTTTCACTCTTGTCTATGATCTTAGAGACCATTCTCAAATATTTACAGCTACAGTTCTTACCTTACACTTGGGAGCTCGTCTTGGGGATCCCCATAGCAGTTTTGGGGAATTGAGACCAGGGACCAAATTTGCATTTGGTCCCTACCCCATGCACCTACCCCATCCGGTAGGGCTAGGCTCTACCTGTCCTGTTGCTTAAAATCCTGGCATTTTTGCAGCTGCGGGTCAGACAACACAAAGCCCCAATTTTAATGTTTATTTTCCTGTTTGGTGTGGATGCCCTGTCCGTCTCTGCAATGCACTCATGAACACATAAGCCAAAAATAGCTACAGTGGGTCATAGGTCAAAGCAATTCATCAAGATAAACTTTCTGAGAAATTTTCTATGAAAATCTTTTGCAATTATGGGATCACTATAATTATGTCTGATGTTTTCTACCACTCAGGAACTGTTTAATCTCCCTCCCTTGGGAAGAGGGGTCAAGATGACGTGGGTTCAGGTTGTAGGAGGTAGGTGTCCAGGAGTAGGGGCAATATGTGGAGTGAGTGGCAATTACTAGAAAAAAAACCGCAAGGCAGTCCCAGGCCAGGGTCAGAATCAACCAGCAGGGCCAGGCCTCCCAGACATGTGAATCTGGGCCAAGGTTTTATATGTGTGTGTGTGTGTGTGTGTGTGTGTGTAAGAGAAGGCACCAATGCACTGAAGAGAACAAAAAAGATAGAAATAGGATAAAAGTCTGGAGTCATTCCTGACCCCAAATTAGGCCACTTAAGTGCTTTGTTTGTTAAAGTAGCATCCATGGCTTCCGAGATGCATATGTAAGGTACATATGAAGAAACAAGAGGCATTTTCCAGCTGGTTATTTTTTACGTCATCCCTTGATCAAAGGTAATTCTAGCACTTTGGGAGGCAGAGATGGGAGGATCACTTGAGCCTAAGAGTTTGAGACCAACCTGGACTACATAGTGAGACTCCATCTCTACTGAAAATAAAAAAATTAGCTGGGCATGGTGGCACAAGCCTTTAGTCCCAGCTACTCAGGAAGCTGAGGTGGGAGGATCGCCTGACCCCAGGAGTTTGAGGCTGCAGTGAGCCACGATTGGACCACTGTACTCCAGTCTGGGTAACAGAGTCCCCATTTCTGAAAAATAAAAATAATAATTTAAAAGTAAGGATAGGCCGGGCGTGGTGGCTCACCCCTGTAATCCCAGCACTTTGGGAGGCCGAGGCAGGAGGAGCACAAGGTCAGGAGATAGAGACCATCCTGGCTGACAAGGTGAAACCCCGTCTCTACTAAAAATGCAAAAAAATTAGCCAGGTGTGGTGGCAGGCGCCTGTAGTCCCACCTACTCGGGAGGCTGAGGCAGGAGAATGGCGTGAACCCAGGAGACGGAGCTTGCAGTGAGCCGAGATCGTGCCACTGCACCATGCCCAGGTCGCCAGCCTGGGCGACCGAGCCAGACTCCATCTTAAAAATAATAATAATAAAAATAAAAAAATAAGGATAACACTGGCCAGATGTGGTGCCTCATGCCTGTAATCCCAGCACTTTGGGAGGCTGAGGCTGGTGGATCACCTGAGCTCAGGAGTTCGAGACCAGCCTGGCCAACATGGTGAAACCCTGTCCCTACTAAAAATACAAAAAATTAGCTGGGCATGGTGGCAGGTGCCTGTAATCCCAGCTACTTGGGAGTCTGAAGCAGGAGAATCACTTGAGCCCGGGAGGCGGAGTTCACAGTTAGCCGAGATCACGCCACTGCACTCCAGCCTAGGCAATGAGAGTGAAACTCTGTCTCAAAAAAATAAATAAACAAATAAAGATAACACTGCAATCAAGTTCCAGGAAGGCCTTCCATAGTATGATTCAAATAATGCGATGTAGGGATGTAGCTCTTGGTAAAGAGTAGGCTAAGAATAGTTGGGACAAATGGGCATAAAAACTAACTGAGCGTCTCCCATGCCTGGTGAGTGGCGGACCTGCCTAGAGAGGCTTCTGGTGTGCTCCTTCCTGCCGCTCCGTGACCGTGACAGCCTCTGCAGTGGTGTGGAAATCAGCACATTCTCTTTCTTACTCCGAAGGAAAAGGCTGGGAATGATCTCACACCAAGACCTAATTGTTCTGCCAAGTCAATCACCCCCAAGGCTCCGAAGCGTTTGCTCCTCCGTGCTGACTTTCGTGGAGCCTCTAATGAGGCCCAGCATGGCCCAGCGTTGTGTCCTCTGGGCCTCGTCATCTGCCTTTCTTGGAACGTGGACTGAGAGCTTGTTTTGGATCCTCACCAATCAGGCCTTCGAAATGGCCAGGAGGTCTCAGTAGACAAGCCGGGTAATTGAACATATGCAGGTTGTTTATTTTGTCCATAAAGCAGTGACCACACTCGGAGAAGAAATTGCCTTGTTAAAAAAAAGATTCTGTTCCTCATCACTCAATGCCTGGCTCTGCCAGCTGCAGGGACTTTCCAGCAATTAAAATAAACAATTCCACATGTGCACAGTCAACCTTGCAGAAAAAAGGTGTCAGGAAATAAAGATGTCACAGAATTTGAAATAAAATGTGTTTAAGAGCAGCCTGGCTGTCTTGAATTGGAAAGTGGCTTTTCTTGGAGCTGTAAGAGTCTTAACAACTTTAGAACTGGAAGAGAATGCAGTGTTCATGTGGTCCAGCCTCCAGGTTTGATGGCGAAGGAAACTGAGGGCTGGTTTTTCCAGTATTGCAATTGGACTGTGGAAGAGCCAAGACTATAAACCTGCACCCAACTCTCAGGGCTGTGCCTTCCTGTCGTTTGGAGATGATCAGTAGGAACAATAGGGGGTCAAAGAAAGCTCCAGGAGACAGATATGGCTGTAGATCTGGAATTAGAGGACCCAGTGGAGATCATTACAGGGCAGGGGCCAAACGAGAATGAGAGTGAAGGCCCAGGGGCGGGAGTGAACAGGATATATTCCTGGAACCAGAGAGGAGACTAGCCTGATAAGTTTTGGGGGAAAGTGAGGATTAAAGTTGGATAGTAGAATACATTGATTGGTCAGAGATAATAATCGCAGGAACCAGATGCCAGGCTAGACAGTTAAAGCAGAAAGGGGTTAGCAGTATATGTTACTTGGACAATAGAAGGAAGAAACAAATAGTCTCTAGTCTCTAGGTTAAGCTTCCAAGAATGACTGTTTTTTTTTTTCTTTTTTTTTTTTTGAGATGGAGTTTCACTCTTGTTGCCCAGGCTGGAGTGCAGTGGCACAGTCTCGGCTCACTGCAACCTCTGCCTCCCGGGTTCAAGTGATTCTCTTGTCTCAGCCTCCCAAGTAGCTGGGATTACAGGCATTGGCCACCAGCCCAGCTAACTTTTGTATTTTTAGTAGAGACAGGGTTTCACCATGTTGGCCAGGCTGGTCTCCAACTCTTGACCTTAGGTGATCTACCCACCTTGGCCTCCCAAAGTGCTGGGATTACAGGTGTGAGCCACTGCACCTGGCCAACCAAGAATGACTCTTAACTACACTATAGAAGTGGTCACCAAGAGAGCGGAGGGTTCTGTCATGACCAGGCAGCTGCCACATTAAGAAGCTGCCTCCAGACCAGGAAGCCACTGCCTCCAAACCAGACCCTCTGCCCTTGTCGCAACCCATGCTGGCAAAATGGATGCTTCACCCCCCAGTTCTCTTCCACATACCTCAGCCTTGAATCAAATCTCACCAAGTGCATCTGACAGTCGGAATCTTCTCACAGCTGGGATTCTAGCTGCAGTAGAGTCAGAAAAATGTAATTTTTAGCTCTCAATTTGGGCGACTTGTGAAAGGAATGCTGGAAGGGTTTGGAATGGATGCTGAACAAGCCACTCCACAGTGTTCACTGCATGTGGAGAACTTGGAGCCACAGGACAGGGACCTGTGATTGGGAGCTTGGGCTTGCGTGGTCACAGGTAAGGAGTTGCTGATAATTTCTTGGCTAGAAGAGAGTCATGAAGAAAGTGATTTTGAAATGATTTCTCTAAAAATATTATGCAGGCTAGACTTGTCACCAGGAATTCTTGGATAAGGAGGAATGTATAGGAGGTGATTGCATAATATATGTAAGAGATAATGAAGGCTTGGAACACGCTGACAAGAGTAGAGAGGAAGAGGATAATAACTAATAGCAAATTGAGAAGATTTGGTAATTAATGAAATGAGAAATAAAATGAACCATAAACTCCATGAGCAGAGACTATGTCACTTGTCCTTGAACTGCAAGTATCTCTCCTGGTGCATGGCAAGTGATATGTGCCCAGTGAATGACTAGCAAATGAATGAGAAGGAAAAGTCAAAGATGGAGAGTGATCACTGAAAGGAACATTTTAAAATAACTATTTAAAACATGGAGAGTCAATAGACTTTGCTATTTTCCCCTCTTTGTGACCACCAGCCTGAGAAGTAAATAGAGCACTTTACAAAGAGTCAAAGAGTCAAGGGAGAGACTGGGGATACTAAGGGGCAGAGGAATGGGAGAAATGGGCAAAAGTGAAACACAGAGCTGACTCCCTAGCAGAAAGGAGGGTTCCAGGACTACGCCTAAATTGGGAGAACAATCTGAAGCCCCATGTGGGAATGTTGACATCTGCCATTCCCACCCCACCCCTGCAGCCAGGCGGAGTGATCCCAGGTTCCACACAGCAACACAGCAGCAGAGAGCAGGGCGCAGCTTCTCCAATAGGCTGCACATGGCCACAGTCGAGCTTTCTGCCTTTTCCTTCTATTCCCCCACCCCATTTCCTCAAACTCCAGAACATTGGAATTAGACAACTAAAGTGTAGATTTTTTAAAAATCAAAGGACTAGACATAGCTGAAACCAAGCACAGTGGCACAGAAGAAAGATTTCCTGTAATCTCAGTGCACGCAAATGAAGACAACAGAAATGTTAAATCAGAGAGGAGAATGGATATGGTACAGAAAAGAAGAGAAACCGACATAAGAACAATCGTGTGTTCCTGAAGCGGAGGATTGAAAAGGGGTGGAGAAGATTTACTCAGAGATATCTACATGGGCTCTCCCAGGCAGGATTGACTCTGAGATTAAAAGCACACCCCATGTTCTTGGAGATTTTGATACTCCAGGAGGTTCTATGCCAAAAAATCTCCAGGCATCCAGAAAAACACAAGTCAACTGCAACAGAAATCAACTACGACAGAAACAAATTAGACCAGCCTGAGAACTCTTCACAGCAGTCAAAGCCATAAAACAACGGAGTAATGTCAACAAAGTTCCAAAGGAAAGTGTGACCTGAGACTATTGTACCCTGTCAAGGTGCTGTTCAATGGAAAGGCAACAGGCAGACATCTCCACACAATGTCATGAATCTTCTCGAAAAAATATTTTATGATAAAACGTTAGGAGTTCGAGACCAGCCTGGCCAACAAGGCAGAACCCCATCTCTACTAAAAATACAAAAATTAGCTGGGTGTGGTGGCACGTGCCTTTAATCCCGGCTACTCGGGAGGCTGAAACACGAGAATTGTTTGAGCTCGGGAGGTGGAGGTTGCAGGAGCTAAGATCGTGCCATTGTCCTCCAGCCTGGGCGACAGAACGAGACTCTGTCTCAAAAACAAAAAAAAAAAAAGCAAAAAAAGTTACCAATTTTAGGTGAATCATGATTTAAAAACAAACAAGAATGACAAGGAGTAGGGAAGCCCTGATAAAAGACTGACAAGTAAGTAGAACCCGTTTAAATATTGAATTAAAACTGAACGATTAGGAGAACACTAATTAAAAAGCACAGTGCAAGTGTTGGAAACCTGGAACTTTTTTTTTTTTTTTGAGACGGAGTTTTGTACTTGTTGCCCAGGCTGGAGTGCAGTGGTGCGATCTTGGCTCACTGCAAACTCCATCTCCTGGGTTCAAGCAATTCTCCTGCCTCAGCCCCCCGAGTAGCTGGGATTACAGGCACCCACCACCACACCTGGCTAGTTTTTGTATTTTTAGTAGAGACGGGGTTTCACCATGTTGGCCAGGCTGGTCTCAAACTCCTGGCCTCAGGTTATCCACCTGCCTCGGCCTCCCAAAATGCTGGAATTACAGGCGTGAACCACTGCACCTGGCATGGAACGTTTTGAAATAATCACGTAACCTACAAAATATGGAGGGGGTTAGGTGGAAGAAGTATTAACATTTTCGTCTTTCATAGCGGGGAGTCAGTATTTTCTGAAATTGACATGTAAAGTATAATACAAACAATAATGCCAGTCTCTTCTGTTTCCCTCATAATTACTCTTTTCTTAATCCTAGACAGATCTTTAAGAAATAGTCCTCTAGTGGTGAAGACATTTTTATGTGACAGTCAGTGAGTCCTTTGGTTTCACTTCAGTTTCTTATGTTAAATTTAACTAAAATTAAATACCTAAAAATGGTAAGTGGCTGCAATTACATGATTCCCAAGTTTTTAAATGTGATTTTGTTTATTAACCATTTCGGCTATCTATATGAAAGAAAAATATTCAGTTAATATTCTTACTTACTTAAGAGTGATGGGCCGAGTGCAGTGGCTCACACCTGTAATCCCAGCACTATGGGAGGCTGAGGTGGGAGGCTCACTTGAGGCCAGAAGTTGGAGACCAACCTGGGCAACATAGTGAGATCCTGTCTCCTAAAATTAAAAAAAAAAAAAAAAGAGTGATGGGCTTGGGGTAATGTGAAACATTTTCATCTCTTCATGTTTAGGTCTCTTCATGTTTAGGACTGTTTAAATTTGTTATAGTAAAACTTTTTTAAACAAAAATTTATAATTTCTTACAATATAAAGACTGAAGGGAAATATGCCAAGGTGACAACCAGAGTTCATTCCACGTGATGTGAATGTGGATGATACCTGTGCAAATGTCTGTGAAAAAAGCCCAAACTTCAAAGTCATTGGCCAGGCTTCCAAGGTTCCTCAGTCACATTCTTTGCTTACTTTTCCAGCCTCCCCTTTTTTAATTCCTCCCCATCAAAGTCATGTCTTCCATGCTCTAGCCATATGGAACTGCTTGTAATTTTCTGGTCAGTTCACTCTCCCCACCTCCAGGCCTTTGCCCTTCTGCTTGCCCCACCCTTCTGCCCCCTCCCTCTGACTCTACACCGTGCTCCTTTTCCTGGTTCATGCCTACTCGTTGTTTTTTTATTATTTTTTCTTTGGTGGAAAAGTGCATATAACAAAATTTACCATTTCAACCATTTCTTTTTTAAGGGCTGGGATCTTGCTCTGTCACCCAGGCTGAAGTGCAGTGGTGTGATCATGGCTCACTACAGCTTCGAACTCCTGGGCTCAAGCGATCCTCCTGCCTCAGACTCGTAAGTATCTGGGACTACAGGCACGCACCACCATGCCTGGCTAATTTTTGTTTTTTTGTAGAGATGGGGTCTCGCTATGTTGCCCAGGCTGGTCCCAAACTGCTGGGCTCAAACAATCCTCCTGCCTTGGTCTCCCAAAGTGCTGGAATTATAGGCCTGAGCCACCTCACCCAGCTCCATTTTGACCAGTTTTAAGTGTATAATTCAAAGGTGTTAAGTACATTCACAATGTTATGCATCCATCACCACTTTGAATTCCCAGAACCTTCTCACTGTTCCAAACTGAAACTCTGTACTCAACAAACAACAACGTCCCATTCTTAGCCCCTGGCAACCACCATTCTACTTTCTGTCTCTATGAATTCACCTGCTCTTGGGACCTCACATGAGCGGGATCACGCAGTATTTGTCCCTCTATGACTGGCTTATTTTATTTAGCACAATGTTTTCTAGGTTCACACATTTTATAGCACGTGGCAGAATTTCCTTCCTTGTTAAGGCTAATATTCCATTGTACCTGCTACATGTTATATATCCATTTGCATCTTGTATATAATGCTACGTTTTGTATATCCATTTGCATCTTGTATATGCTACATTTTGTATGTCCTTTGATGAACATTTGGGTCATTTCCACCCTTTGGCTGTTGTGAGCAATGCTGCTATAAACACTAATGCACAAGTCCTACTCATTTGTAAGGATTCCTGTTGAATATCATCTTCTGAAAGCCATTCCTGGTTTCCTTATTTGGGGTTGGGTACCTACCCGTTGTGTTCTTGTGATGTCTTGTGTATACGCCGTCTTATTTGTTAGGTTATCCTGCAATTGCTGGTTTGTAAGCTCTGCTTGCCATCTTCCCCACTAGACTATGGGCTTCTTGAGAGCAGAGATCACTTCATGTGACTTGGAATCCTTACTAGCTCACCTAATGCTTAGAACACAGGCGGCAGTCAATATTATAGCAGAAAGGGTTTTACTGTCCAGGTCTGCAACTTGTTATAGTAATACAGCCGGACCTCTGATGTCAGAGGATAAGAATCCCACAGGACAGGCATGGTGGCTCACACCTGTAATCCCAGCACTTTGGGAGATTAAGGCAGAGTTCAAGACCAGCCTGGGCAACATAGACACCCTGTCTGTACAAATTTTTTTTTTTTTTTAATTAGCCAGATGTGGTGGAGCATGCCTGTGATCCCAGCCTCCTACGTGGGAGGCTGAGGTGGGAGGATTGCTGGAGCCTGGGAGGTTGAGACTGCAGTGAGCCATGATTGCATCACTGCACTGCAGCCTGGGTGACACAGCAAGATCCTGTCTCAAAAGAAAAATAAGAATACCTCAGACAAAGCCAGAAAACCAAATAAACAAGGAAGAGTGAGGCAAGGTCTCTGAAAATGTCCTGTTCTCGGGAGCTATTATGGCAGGAGCCCCCACCCACGTTGCTGAATGTTTTACTTTTCATGAGAGTTCTCAGTTGCACAGTGTGTTAGTCAGGGCTCTCCAGAGAAGCAAAACCAACAGGATGTATACATAGAGAGAAAGGGAGTTATTACAAAGCATTGGCTCCCACAATTATGGAGGCTGGCAAGTCCCAAGCTCTGCAGGAGGAATTGGCCAGCTGGAGCCCCGGGAGAGACAGCAGTGCAGTTCCAAATGCTGGCAGACTTGAGACCCGGACTAACATTTCAGTTCGAGTCCAAAGGCAGGAAAAAGCCAATGTCAGGCAGGAAGAATCCTCTTTATACTGTGGAGAATCAGTCCTTTTGTTCTAGTCTAGCCTTCCACTGATGGGATGAGGCCCACCCGCATGGGAAGGACAATCAGTTCTACTGAGTCTACTGATTTAACACTAACTTCATCCACAAAACTCTAACGGAAACACCCACACGTTTGACCAAACATCTGGGCACCCTGTGGCCTAGTGAAGTCAAACATAAAACTGACCATCACACATAGCTTCTCAAGTCACGCACATGCCTTTTTCTGATCCAACATGAGGATAAAGCAGAAAATCACATTAAGAGGGTGTGAACCCCGAAAATCTGAGACAGGTCTCAGTTAATTTAGAAAGTTTGTTTTGCCAAGATTGAGGATGCACGCCCATGACACAGCCTCAGGAGGTCCTGATGACACGTGCCCAAGGTGGCCAGAGCTCAGTTTGGTTTTCTACATTTTAGGGAGACATGAGACATCAATCAACATATGTAAGATGAACATTGGTTCGGTCTGGAAAGGCGGGACAACTCGAAGCAAGGAGGGGGCTTCCAGGTCATAGGCAGATAAGAGACAAATGGATGCATTCTGATTAGCCACTCCAAAAAAGGCAATCAGATATGTACTTATCTCAGTGAGCAGAGGGGTGACTTGGAATAGAATGGGAAACAAATTTGCCCTAAGCAGTTTCCAGCTTGACTCTTCCCTTTAGCTCAGTGGTATTGGGCCCCAAGATATTTTCCTTTCACAAGGGAAACCACCCCCAAGAGGTGGAGGGAGCTGCCTTTGAAAGCATGGGTCCAGTGAGTCTACACTCATTGCTGTGGGCACAGGCCACCATCAGACTTAGGGACTGAGGATGAATGAGCACAGCTGACTAGGAAAACACGTCTGAAAGTAGGAAACTGGCCAGGCGTGGTGGCTCACGCCTGTAATCCCAACACTTTGGGAGGACGAGGTGGGCAAATCACCTGAGGTCAGGAGTTTGAGACCAGCCTGGCCAACATGGTGAAACCCTGTCTCTACTAAAAATACAAAAAGTAGCCAGTCGTGATGGTGGGCGCCTGTAATCCCAGCTACTCGGAAGGCTGAGGCAGGAGAATTGCTTGAGCCCGGGAAGTGGAGGTTGCAATGAGCCAAGATTGCACCACTGCACTCCTGCCTGAGTGACAGAGCAAGACTTCATCTAAAAAAAAAATTTAAAAAAAATAGGAAACAAAGTGCCCCAAGCCATGATCACTGCCTTGAAATCTTATTTTGAGAAAACTATATTCTAACGTTGAGTAAGCAAAACTGGAGAAAGATGAGAATAAAGTAAGGCCATGGAATGCAAGGAGCCCAGCCTTCTGTATGGAGCCTGGTTTATATACACCTTATTTCCACAATATTTCCCTAGTCTTGGCATGTAAGCTTTGTCCAAGCCTCTACTCTGTAGAGAATCTTGGCTTAGACAGTATACTAAGGGATGGTCACACTTTAGTTACAACAGGAAAGTGGTTCTTTGGAGAAACTGATGATGTAAGGAGTCTTTGTAATTAAGTACAAGTCCCAAGATCATCCTGACTTGTCAAGGAAAAACATACTAGAAAGGACATGGCAGGGAAGGGATGGGCTGCCTAAAGATGAAAATAGGAATGTGTATAGGCAGGAAAATAACACTGACAAAAGGAAGAAAGGCAGGAACTAACAGAGAAATTAAGGAGGGATGGAATCAGATTTGGAAAAGGTGCTTGGATGTAAACTAATTCATCCTTATGTCCAATACATGACTCTTCTCTCTCCTCCCTACTAGGCAGGGCATTTTTGCTTCCTGACAGCTTCTGCTTGAACACCTCCTGCGATGGAAACTCACTATCAAAAATAGCTCCTTTCCTTTTTGCACAGTGCTGAGCCAAACTGAATCAAATTTTGTCCTCTTGCAAATTCTGCCCATTAGCTCTGTTCTGACCACTGCAGCGACTCTCAATAGGTATGATGCCTTTTGACCTAGCGGCCCTTCAAATATTTGAAGTCCACTTCCTCTGACAGCCCCACCCTGACACCATTTCTAGATCCTACATGATCCTGCTCGGTCATCTGTGAACATACTTCAGATGTGTCAATAACCTTGAAATGTGGAACCTAGAACTGAACACAACGTTCCATGTCATCAGTGAAATTGGAGCACAACATTATTGTTTATATCCTGAGACTTACTGTCCTGTTAATAAAGTCTGAGATAGAACTTGCTTTTTGGCAGCCCTTCAACAATGTTGGGTCACACAGAGCCTAAAATCAGTTTTAAATTACTGCTCCATCTTCTGATCACATCATATATTCCAGGAGCTCTCTGATTATTTGGATTTTATTTCAACACTAAAAAATGTTGAGAACAACATAGCATTATGTAAAAAAAAAAAAAAAAGTTTCCAAGGAAGGATATTTTTAAAAGGCAAAAGATTGAAAGAAAATGATATCCAATGGATAGTCATATCTAATGTAGAGTTTAAGAACTGGTAAATATGTGGGCAAATATAAAAGCATTTTCAAAAGTCATCTTTTTATTTCTTTAAAAGATAACTGGCTGTTTAAAACAATGATTATACGTTCTGAGATTTATAACATACAAAGGCAAAATGTATGGCACGAGAGCACAAAAGACAGATATGGAGAAGTGGAAGTAATCTGCTTTCAGGTCTTGAATTACACGTGAAATAGTGTGATGTTATTGAAGGTAGACTGTGAAAACTTCAAATGTATATTGTAAGCCCTAGAACAGCCACTAAAGGAAAGGAAATGGTATAGCTATTAAGTCAATCGTAGAGTTAGAATTAAAAATACTTTGATATAAGCTTTCCATTTATAAATTAAAAAAGAAAAATACTTGATCTAGAAAAGGAACAGATGAGACAATCTTTAGTTTGTCACAACTGGTTTTCACAATGTCAAGACATTAAACTGATATGTCCATAATTACATTAAATGTAAATAGTAAAAAGGCTAGGCGTGGTGGCTCACACCTGTAAACCCAGCACTTTGGGAGGCTAGGCAGGTGGATTGCTTGAGGCCAGGAATTCGAGACCAGCCTGGACAACCTGGCGAAACCCCATCTCTACTAAAAATATGAAAATTAGCTGGTGTGGTGGTGCATGTCTGTAATCTCAGCTACTCGGGAGGCTGAGGCAGGAGAATTGCTTGAACCTGGGAGGCAGAGGTTGCAGTGAGTCAAGATCACACCACTGTGCTCCAGCCTGACAGAGCAAGACTGTCTCAAAAAAAAAAAAAAGTAAATAGTAAAAGCACTCCAATTAAAAGGTAGAGATTGAATAGTTCTTGTAAAAATAGTAACCTTCTATACACAGTATATAAGAAACATACTTTAAACACACAAATAGGTTAAAAATAGAGAACGAAAAAAGATACACTATGTAAGCTCAATAGTCATGAGAAAACTGAAGGGGTGATGTTGTGACCGCCCAATGGGCTCACCTTGCCCGCTGCCTAGACAGAGCCGATTTATCAAGACAAGGACTTGTGGTGAAGAAAGCGTAATTTATGCAGAGCCGGCTGTGTGGGAGACTGGAGTTTTATTATTATTCAAGTCAGTCTCCCTGAAAACTCAGGGATCAGAGTTTTTAAGGATAATTTGGTGGGTAGGGCCAGTGGGTCGGGAGTGCTGATTGGTTGGCTTAGGGGTGAAATCACAGGGAGTCAAAGCTGTCCTCTTGCACTGAGTCAGTTCCTTGATGGGGGCCACAGGACTGGTTGGCAGGTCCAGGCTGGGGACACCCAGTTGTCAGAAATGCAAAAACCTGAAAAGACATCTCAACAGACCAATCTTAGGTTCACAATGGTGGTGTTATCTTCAAGAGTAACTGGGGAATTTGCCAGCTTATGACCTCCGGAATAATGTCTGGTAATACTGAGAATTCCAGTCCCTCTCATCCTTACTTCGTGGCTAGTGGCCTTTTATTTGTTTTGCAAGAACAGTTTCACTTTTGGGAAGGGCTATTATTTAATCTCTAAACTAAGTTCCTTCCCAAGGCTAGTTCAGCCTATACCCAGGAATGGGCAAGGACAGTTTAGAGGTTAGAAGCAAGATGGAGTTGGTTAGGTCTGATCTCTTTCACTGTCATAATTTCCTTAGTTATAATTTTGCAAAGGCAGTTTCAATGTTAGTATCAGGAAAAAATAGAATTAGGAAAAGTAACATTGAAATAAGAGATGTGGCTCAGACACTGGACCAAATTGAGGACTAGCTAAAACAGGGACAGGGCAGAAACACCTTTCCATCATGCCTACCAGTGTGCCTGTCAGTTTACCATTGCCATGGCAACACCCAGAACTTACCACCCCTTTCCATGACAATGACTCAGCGAGCGGAAAGTTACAGCTCTTTTTCTAAACATGTCTGCATAATCTGCCCCATCATTTGCATATAATTAAAAATAAATATGAATATGACTACGAAACTGCCTCTAAACTACTACTCTGGACACAATGACTATGGGGTATCCCTCCTCCCTGCCTCCCTGCCCTGCTCTGCAAGGAGCAGGCCCCTTTGCTGCTACCACGCACTGCCACTTCAATAAAAGTTGCTGTCTGATACTGCCAGCTCACCATTAAGTTTTTTCCTGGACAAAGCCAAAAACCTTCCCTGACTAAGCCTCAATTTTGGGGCTCACCTGCCCTGCATCATCATCAGAAATGAAGATAAATATAATGATAAAAGGAACAAAGAGGCTGGGCACCGTGGCTCATGCCTGTAATCCCAGCACTTTGGGAGGCTGAGGCAGGTGGATCACCTGAGGTTGGGAGTTCGAGACCAGCCTGACCAACATGGAGAAACCCCATCTCTACTAAAAATACAAAATTAGGCAGGTGTGGTGGAGCATGCCTGTAATTCCAGCTACTCGGGAGGCTGAGGCAGGAGAATCGCTTGAACCCGGGAGGCAGAGGTTGCAGTGAGCCGAGATCACGCCATTGCATTCCAGCCTAGGCAACAAGAGCGAAACTCTGTCTCAAAAAAAAAAAAAAGAACAAAGAGATACAGCAATCCTAATTGTGTATGCGCCTAATTACACAGCTTTAAATGCATGAAGCAAAAGCTGGCAAAATAAAAAGGAGAATTAGAGAAATCCAGATTTATAGTTGGAAATTTCAACAGTTCTCTCAGTAATAGATAGAACAAACAGACAGAAAATCAGTAAGACCTGAACAACACTATCAACAAGTTTGACCTAATTGAGATTTATAGAAAACAACATTCAATAATAGCAGCATTCACTTTTATCCCTAATATATATCCTATTATAGGGCACATGGAATTTTTACTAGAATAGATCCTGTGCTGGGCCATGCAGCAAATTTCAATACACTTAATTAAAATTATACAGAGAATGTTTTCAGTCTGTAGTGGAATTAATTTGAAAATCGATAATTAAAAGATATCTTTAAAATCCCTACTTGGGACCTGGCGCTGTGGCTCACTCCTGTAATCCCAGCACTTTGGGAGGCTGAGGCGGGCGGATCACGGGGTCAGGAGATCGAGACCATCCTGGCTAACATGGTGAAACCCCGACTCTACTAAAACTACAAAAAAAAAAAAAAAAATTAGCCGGGCGTGGTGGTGGGCGCCTGTAGTCTCAGCTACTCGGGAGGCTGAGGCAGGAGAATGGCGTGAACCCGGGAGGCGGGGCTTGCAGTGAGCCAAGATCGCGCCACTGCACTCCAGCCTGGGAGACAGAGTGAGACTCCGTCTCGGGATGTGGAATTAAAAGACTCAAAGCCTCTCAAGAGACTTTGAAAGAAAAGAAAACTCCAGGGCATTCTCACAGTGAAAAAGGATGGAAGAAATATAACAAATGAAATGCATGATGCTTGATTGGGGGAAAACAGAAACAAAGAGCATTATTGGGACAACTGGGGAAAATTTAATATTGGCTGTATTTCAGATAATATACTTTGAATCAATGTTCAATTTTCTGAATGTGCACTGAAAAGGAGTGTCCTTAGTCTTAGGAAATATATATTTTAGTGTTTAGGTTTCAAGTGTCATGAGATCTGCACTTTGAAAAGACAGCTCTTGCCCCCAAATTCTGTCTCTATTACATCTCTCTCTGTCTGTCCATAGCTATATGGAACAAATGTGGCAAAATGTTAACAAATGCCAAATATATAGATGAAGGGTATGTAAGTTTTTATTAAGCTATTTTGACAGCTTTTCTATAGGTTTGGAAGTTTTCAAATACAAACTTGTGGAGATTTTTACATTTTACATCCTTCATAGAGTCAAGCATTTGACACTTTCCTTTACAATTTATATTAACTTACGTGTGGAAATATTTGAAATGGTCTATATGTTCAAAATTAGGCTAATGGTTGAAGTACAGCAAGCTCAGAGGCGGCCTGGACTATTGCCAGTGGATTCCTAGTGCCTTGTATATTTCCTGGCACATGGTAGGTGCTCCTTAAATGTCCTTCTTTTTGCTTTGCTTTTGCTGAGATTTAACTTTATATATCCAGAAATTACATACAATAAACTGTACAAATATTAAGGGTACAGCTTTGATATAGTTTGAATATTTGTCCCTGCCCAAATCTCATATTGAATTGTGATCCCCAGTGTTGGAGGTGGGCCTGGTGGGAGGTGTTCGGGTCATGGGGGCAGATCCCTCGTGGCTCAGTGCTGCCCTCGAGATAGTGAGTCCACATGAGAGCTGGTTGTTGAAGTGTGTGGCACCTCCCCTGGTCCACCTGTTCTCTCTCTTGCTACCACTTCACCTTCTACCATGAGTAAAAGCTCCTTGAGGCCTCCCCAGAAGCTGAGCAGATCCCAGTACCATATTTCCTGTACAGCCTGCAGAACCATAAGCCAATTAAACCTCTGTATAAATTACCCAGTCTCAGGTTTTTTTGTATTTTTTTTTGAGATGGAGTCTCACTCTGTTGCCCAGGCTGGAGTGCAATGGTGCGATCTCAGCTCACGGCAACCTCCACCTCCCAGGTTCAAGCGATTCTCCTGCCTCAGCTTCCTGAGTAGCTAGGATTACAGGCACGTGCCACCATGCCAGGCTAAGTTTTGTATTTTTAGTAGAGATGGGGTTTCACCATGTTGGCCAGGCTAGTCTCAAACTCCTGACCTCAGGCGATCTGCCCGCCTCAGCCTCCCAAAGTGCTGGGATTACAGGCGTGAGCCACCACTCCTAGCTCAGGTATTTTTTTATAGCTATGCAAGAATGGACTAATACAAGTTTGATTAGTTTTTATGTGGGGGTATTAATACTCCCACGGAACCACCATTCATTTCAAGATACAGGATATTTTCAGCACCCCAGGAGGTCCTCTCATTCTCTCTCCTGGTCAATAGCATCCCCCACAAAAAGTGGCCATTTTTCTGACTTCGTCATCATAGGCTAGTTTTGCCTGTTTATGAACTTTATTTAAACGAGCTCATACAGTATATATTATTTTATGTCTTCCCTTGAAGTTTTTTCCCTTCAAGTTTCTTCCCTTGAAGCTTCTTTCCTTGAAGTTTTTTCATGTAGCAGTAGTGTGTTATGTCGCTTTGTGATATTTCATCGTATGAACACACACCACCATTTAAAAACCCATTCTGTTGTTGATGGACATTGTGTTGCTTGTAGTTTCTTAATGAAGTGGCTCTCTTGTGCATGTCTCCAATGGACAGATGCATTCTTCGTGCTGGATATTTATCCTGGGGTATAATTGTTGCATCAGAGGGTATAAATATACTTTTAGCTTCGGTAGATACTACAAAAGTTGTGTGAAATGATTGTTCAACTTACATTCCACCTAAGAATATCTGAGTATTTCAGTTGCTCTGAATCCTGACACTTGCTATTGTCAGTCCTTTTCATTTTAGCCCTTCTGGCAGGGCTGTAGTGCTATTTCACTTGGTTTTAACATTAAATAGATGAAAATGGCATGCCTATAAAATGGAGTATTGTAGAGCTATAAGCAAATGCGTTTTCAAAGATTTAATATTCTGGGATTATGCTTGTGATACGTAAAGATGAAAATCACATACAAACTCTGTATATAGTACTCTTTTATTTTTATTTTAATGTATACATATTAATAAAGAGGACTAGTGGAAATTCACCAAGATATTAAAAGCTGATTTTGGATAGTGGGATTCATTTTTTTCACCTCATACTTTTCTGTAATCATGAGATTACAGTCCTACAATGGAAAAATATCAATTTTAAAAAACAGAAAAAAATTATGTCATATTTTTAAGAGTAATCTTTGCGTGAGAAAATGAAACTTCAATGTTCAAAGAATAAATGGGACTTCTCCGGGCCTGTTTTATCATCTGTAAAATGGACCTACGTCATGACCACAGAACAGTGCTTGTCACTAAGTAAACAGTCAATAAATGACAGCCTTAAAATACAGAACACTCCCAGGACGGCAAAGGAGGCAGTGCCCTCAGGGGAGTCAGGGGTCAGAGCAAGAAAGTGAAGGTAACTTTCAGAGAGGAGGTCGAGGGCATACGGCAAGTTTCCAATGGAGCCTGACCTCCAGAGGCCAGTGAAGGGTTTCTGGAATGGGGGATGGTGTGTGACAGAAAATGGGAATAGAAAAGGGGATGTCCTGGGCCCACAGAGAGACTCCAGTGAGGACGCTGAGAGGTGACGTGGCTGTCTGCGGTTCCTTGTGGTCTCAGAGCAGATGATAATGGTGAGGTTGCGACAGAGTGCCTGGGGCTTGCCCTCCACTTCTGACAACGAAACTGGGAGAGGAACAGGTTACTCAGAGTGCATGAGGTCCTTTAGAACTCGGAAATATAACGGAAATATAACTTTATCTGGGTCTGGTGACTTGAACCAAGGTAGCTGGGCATCTGCTTCCTGTCTTCATCACCTCGGTTGGTTTCCAATTCCACATTAACTGTTCTTATTCCCAGCTTTAGAGTGTGCTCCCTTCTAGGGCATCTGCTCCAAGCCATAGGTGTTCAGATTTAAGGTGGGTGGTATGAGGCCCAGGCATCGATATTGAAAAGTAAAAAATTATAACTCCCTAAGTGATTCTAATGTACAGCCACACTTGAGAACCATGGGATGTATCCCTGCTGTTTTTTGTGTGACCATAACAAACATGTAGTTTTTATTATTTTTCTGTCAACTCTAGCTCATCCCAGGCCTTTCCAACATTATTCTCAGAAGTGTTTGGCACTTATATTCATCCTTGATTTATATATCCAAACTCCCACTTTCTGTTCATGTCTTTTAAATTTATGAGATTGGAGAGCTGACTTGTAGCCACAATGGTCTCTTTAGATACCTCTTTTCCCTTCATCAGAATAATTTGTGACTATACAGCAGATACTTATTTTTCAGAGATCTGAATACACAGAAGCATCTTCATATTTTATCTCATCTTTTTGTAAGCTTATTTCATAAGGTTTGGAGTAGATGTTGATGCCTAACACTGTCTTCTATGTATATCATGCTTTGAACTGGAAAAAGCGCCAATGAACAGACTACTTCTCAAGAAGTACAGAGCATCGGGCCCCACAATTAGCAAAGTCAGCAGCTCCTCCAGTGTATAGATTCAATGGTATTCCTATCAAACTACCAATGACATTCTTCCCAGAACCAGAAAAAAAACTATTTTAAATCCCATATGGAACCAAAAAACAGCCCCAATATCCAAGGCAATCCTAAGCAAAAAGGACAATGCTGGAGACATCAGAGGCATCATGCCACCTGACTTTAAACTATACTACAAGGCTACAGTAACCAAAACAGCATGGTACTGGTATAAAAACAGGCACATAGACCAATGGAATGGAATAGAGAGCCCAGAAATGAGGCCACATTCTATGGCCATCTGATCTCCGACAAACCTGACAAAAACAAGCAGTGGGGAAAGGACTCCCTATTCAATGAATGGTGCTGGGATAACTGGCTAGCCATATGCAGAAAACTGAAGCTGGACCCCTTCCTTACACCACAAAAAATCAACTCAAGACGGAATAAAGACTTAAATATAAAACCCAAAACTATAAAAATCCTGGAAGACAACCTTGGCAATGCCATCCTGGACATAGGAATGGGCAAAGATTTCATAAGGAAGACACCAAAATCAATCACAACAAAAGCAAAAGCAAAAATTGACAAATGGGATTTAATCAAACTTAAGAGCCTCTGCACAGGAAAAGAAACTATTAACAGAGTAAACAGACAAGCTACAGAATGGGAGAAAAATTTTGTAAACTATGCATCTGACAAAGGTCTCATATCTAGCATCCATCAGGAACTTAAACAAATTTACAAGAATAAAATAAACAACCCCATTAAAAAATGGGCAAAAGACATGAACACTTTTCAAAAGAGAACATACACGTGGCCAAGAAGTGTATAAAAAAAGCTCATCGCTGATCATTAGAGAAATGCAAATCAAAACCACAATGAAATACCATTTCACAACAGTCAGAATGGCTATTATTAAAAGTCAAAAATTGGCTGGGTGCGGTGGCTCTTGCCTGCAATCCCAGCACTTTGGGAGGCTGAGGCTGGTGGATTGCTTGAGCATGAGAGTTTGAGACCAGCCTGGGCAACATGGAGAAACCTCATCCCTATAAATATAAAAAATTAGCCAGCCACAAGCCTGTAGCCCCAGCTACTCACGAGGCTAAGGCGGGAGGATCACTTGAGTCCAGGAGGCAGAGGTTGCAGTGAGCCAAGCTCACGCCACTGCACTCCATCCTGGGCCAGAGTGAGACCCTGTCTCAAAAATAATGAAAGGTAACTAAAGTCAAAAAATAACACATTCTGGAGAGGTTGTGTAGAAGGGAACACTTATACACTGCTGGTGGGAGTGTAAATTAGTTGAACCATTGTGGAAAAGTGTGGCGTTTCCTCAAACACTTAAAACAGAAATACTATTCGACATAGCAATCCCATTACTGGGTATATCTGCAAAGGAATATAAATCGTTCTATCCTAAAGATACATGCATGCATGTGTTCATGCAGCACTCTTCCCAACAGAAAAGACATGGAATCAACCTAAATGCCCATCAGGGGTAGACTGGATAAAGAAAATGTGGTACATAGGCAGCATGGAATACTATGCAGCCATGAAAAAAGAATAAGATCATGTCCTTTGCAGGGACAGGGATGGAGCTGGAGATAATTATCCTTATGAACCTAATGCAGGAACAGAAAACCAAATACTGCATGTTCTTACTTATAAGTAGGAGCTAAATGATAAGAACACATGGACACATAGAGGGGAAAAACAGACCCTGGGGCCTACCAGAGGGTAGAAGGTGGGAGGGAGAGGATCAGGAAAAATAACTAACGGGTACTAGACTTAATACCTGGGTGAAGAAATAATCTGTATAACAAACCCCTGTGACATGAGTTTACCTATATAACAAACCTGCACATGTGCGCCTGAACTTAAAAGCTAAAAAAGAATCGGCAGCTCTGCAAGGGCAGGTTTTTTCCTTTCTCCTCTACAGCTTCAATGTGCTGGCTTTGCCCTCAGGTTAGCTCCCTTCTGGGTCCAAATGTGGCTATAGCAGTTTCAGTCATCAAGTTCAGGCAAAATAATGTAAACAGGCAAAAAGAGTCTCTCGCAAGGTCTCCTTGGGAGTGAAGGAACTTTCCCCAGAAACACCCTCAGCAGAGTTTCCTCATGTCTCCTTTGCCAGGATGGAGTCCCATGGCCACTTCTAAAGCAATTACACCAAAGGTAACAGAGCTGGGATAACGTCCTACTTCGCTAAGCCACAAGGGGGGGGAAAGCAGTTACTCCTCAATATCCCCAGCAAGGAAGCAGCAGCGATGCTGGAGAAGCAACCACCAGTGTCCGCCTTAGTCTCATCATTACTAACATTTGAGTGCACACCTATGTTCGCTGCAGGCTCCTAACATTTCCTCTAGAATCATTCTTTCCCACTGGGCCCAAATGAATCCCAGAGCAGCAGTTTTGTTACTTCTGGTAACCTAATGGGATGGCATTATCAGCAAGTCAAGAGTTAATCGGACTCTTAGCAAACAAGACACCCAGCAAGGTCTTCTATAGCCCAACTACTGCATCACTACCATGTCTTGTCTCCGTGTTTTCCTGTTGCAGATTCAGAACAGAAATCCATAGCCTTAATCTGATGAAGAAAAGTACAATATAACCTGACAATCATATTTTTGTGTTTTTTCATCATTCACATACTCCTCATTTACTTTCCCTCTCAGGTCTAAGTTCCCTTTGTGTATTCTTGATATAGTTTCCCACCTTTATTAGACCCATTTCTTTTGAACAGTGTATTTTTGTACCCTAGTAACAAATAGCATCTCAGATTTTGACAGTCATGTTTATGTCCTTATGTTAACATGTCTAAGCTCTATGTATGACCTGGTACCTCGCATATACACATCTGAAGCTGTGTCATTACTGGGCCCCCTATTTTCCTTCTATTCCAGAGCTTATTTTTGAGATGTCCCCACTCATCTTCCTTTTGAATGAACACAGCATCATCCACATTTTCTCTGGCCTTTTCATAAGCTACTTCCATAAAGTCTAGAGTGTATGTTGATGCCCAGCACTTTATTTCCAACATAAGGCCTTCTGACAGATTTGCTAGCTTGCATGAGTTCTCAGACAAATCAGTGCTCTAAATATTTATTTTAAAATAATCCTTACAACCCTCTAAACTATGTGTTAATTTTTATAAATGAAAAAACTGAAGCTCAGATATTAAGTAACTTCTTCAAAATCACCCAGAACAAAGTCAGGCTTGACTCCAAAGCCCAGCTATTCTTGTGGTTTCCTGAACTCTGAGGACTGAAGAATGGTATCAGTCAAAATGTAGATGTGTTAAAATTATCAGACTTAAAAAAAAATGCTCCTGAGAAACACTGGGGGAGTGGCACCCTAATGGAACCCAGGTGGGTGATGCCCACGGAAAACCATGTGGTAAGGAAGGACATAAGGGGAAACAGGTTCCAGCATGCAGGGAAGAAGAAACACTATCTCGTCTGGCAGACAACTGAGAACCGGCCAACTCCCAGATGTCTTCCTGTATGTTCCTACAAGAATTCTGAGGGTCCCACTCTGCTACGGCTTGTCCCGGTTCCCCTCCAGGTTCTGCTGCCTCCTTGCATTATTTAACTATAGCAAAGTTTCTCCCACTTCATTGTAAGACTTCCCTTACATCAAATAAGCTTCAAGAACATGTGTAGAAAATAAAAGATATCAAATAATGTTTGAATGTCTAATTACTCCATTCTAAAACCAGCCAGACTCTTCTAAGACTTCTAACAACAAACCACTTCCAGAGCCATTTTAGAAAATGTGTTTACCCAACTCCTTTTTTATTGGTTGACTCACGTGAAAGAGATGGGCATTTCCTTTCCCCAAATGGGAATTTACTATGCCTACTCCATATTTCTTGAAAGCTGTCATTTTGAAAAAGAGGAATATGAAAAATATTAAAAGACAAACATCTGACATCACTGTCGAAGACTATAAAATAATGTAGTAAGTGAAATTGGTTTTCACATTTCAGTACTGCTTTAAACTCTGATATTTAAGAACTAAGTGTTTCTCATTTAGTTCTATCCATGATCTCTTTCAGAAGTCAACCACCTCCTGTGTAAAAGCCTCATAGAAGCCACTGCCTTCTGAAGGAAACACACCAACTGGCAGGGGGTCAGGGTAAGCCAGGAGTCACACCCAACTACCACTGCTCACACCCAAGAACCCCACCCTACCCTGGCCACAAAAGCTGTGCCTAGACTCCAGCACAGCCTGCAGCTGTGTTTCAATTATAGCTGTGTTTGTAATTATAGGTCATGTGCCTTCTCCCCCACCCCAATCACTCCACCCCAATCACTCCATTTGGCTAACAAGTGACCATATTATAACACAAAAATGGAAAACAAACTGGAATGCTCGAAAAAGTTACAAATAAAAACGGTATGAAGGCATATTAAATTTCGGCTGATACTTCTCTTTGATTTTGCTAAACTATAGCAAAGGCTGGCTCAATGTTGATTTTTACTGGAGAGTATCATTAACTGAAGAAAGAAAAAAAGACATAAACAGTAGTGAAATAAAGAATAGGCAAATACATCAGAATTATGAATAGAAGCCATTTTAAAGAAGAGAAATATTCTACAACAGATGAAGAAAGTTTTAATTTCTTTTCACATTAAACATTGTTTACCACAATCAGCTAACAGAAATTACTGTAACATTGGTCACGATGACTTCATAAAACTAAAGATAAATGTTATGAGGAAACTTCATTTAACATGAATGGTAATGTTAGATACTGTATTTTTCCATGGTAAAATACAACTTATCTTGAAGAGAAAGCAAATAGTTCAGATCAGGGAGACATGCTGAGGTTTTAATAAAGAAAAGCTTGGCCTTGTCCAGAACACTTAACAAAGTTCAGGACAATTTAGGTAAAAGAGATGAGTGAGACACCAGCGTTAGGCAGGGACATAGGCTCATCATTCAGGCTTTATGTACATTACTGGATCTATGCAGCTCTCACCTTTAGATAAGTGAGCTATATTTTTGGCAGAGGGATCTTCAAAAGTAGCCTTGGATATGAGGAATCGTATTTTAACCACCAGGCAGTCCAAGGAATTATTTTTAAAGGGACAGCTGAGTATTTTCACGTATATATTATTAAGGCATCTAAATTTTTGGTGTTTTCAGTATATAATTTTACTGCTACTTTTTATTCTTTTTTTCATATTGTACAACTATGATATTAGGTATTAAGCGATGTAATTCTTTCTCTACTAGTGAACCAGTTTATTTCACTTAGCAAACTCTAAATTGAGGGAAATATATAATCTGAGAACACACAGAAAAATATATTGAAAAACCAATAGAGAATTATTTTTAACATCATAAAAACTCAATCTTAATTAACTGATAGTCTTTAACTTAAAAAAAGAGTAATCAGAATGAAAATAGGTATTAAAAATAATTACCAGTAGTTTGTTTTACAAAATAGAGCCATAAATTGTTTAATTGCCCAATTAAGCAACTACCAGATTCTTTAGTCAACACTAACAGAATTCACATTTCAGCTAGTCAATAAAGCATATAAATATTTAACATCTCTTGAAGATAACATTTTAGTGATAACGGAGACTACATAATTCTATCCATTGTTGTGACTGTACACAAATTAACCATGTTAAATATCAAAGATACATTGGGAATACTCCCCAAACCAACAACAGAATATTAATTAAATGAATTTTAAAAGCTTAAGAAATGAAAGTAGAAAACATGAATGAGACGGTGCTTAAACAATTATTGACCTAATCAAGACCTTTAAAATTACCACCAAAATGCACTATCATTTTTTTTTATTTAGTTTACAGGAAGAATCTGTAAGTACAGGTTGCAGAAAGAAAACGTTTAGTGCTATTTACATTCATTTTAAAACTCTGCTCTATACAAATTTAATTCTGATCAGTATGAACAATATTTTCGTAGATCTACTGCATATAAAGCCTTTTCATCAAAGCATTAACAATGAATAAAATAACATGATTACACTTAAACAACGCTGACCATTTGAAACCATTTACATTTAATGTTTGTAAGGGCTGTTGACACTTAGTAAGTACAGAATGTAATGTCAGCCTGCAACTTCATTTTTATAAAGGCTAAACTTATTTATATGGAATATTGTTCTATATACTACGCGCCAATCTATATTTTAAGTCCTGTAGTTAGGTATTTTATAAGTCTTTTATTAAATATATTCTACACATATTTGTAATTTCATCCAGGAAGAATTTCTTCCCAGTGAAAAAATATAAAAATCTTTCATATTTTTACAGGTTTAGATGAAAGTAGCTCATGCTTTAGTGCTGTGCAAATTGTTTTTAGCATATCAATCTTTAAATTATTGGTATGAAATAAAAGAAAAAGTGGCATTCTTAATTGTGTATGCCATAAAAATCAGCTTTTGACTTTAATACAATTGCCAAGCACTAATATCAAACGCAAACTATATAAAGAAACAAAATTAGTACTATGGAGTTTTTTTTAATTTTAAGAATTCATCTGAACTCTAAGGAGTAAGCATGACACTGGATGTGGTTACAAATTAATGATAATTATGGAAAATTTCAATTTGCTGATATTCAAATACATAAAATTGATCAATGAGGTTTTCTAATATTTCTGCATAATAATGAAAGCCGATGAGTGACTGAAACTACCCTCCCACATTAAGGCTAGGAGACGCACTCTCACCCCTTCTTGTGCTGTCTAAACAAACACTCAGTTACTGTAGGACTCAAGAGTGCATGTCTTAAAGGAAAAAAAATTAGTTTCATCAGCCCTCTACTGAGTGCTTTAAACAGGCACATTTTGTTTTTTCATTTGTTGCAGTGAAAATAGTCACACTCAGTTTAGTATTCTGTGCCAGTGCAGCCACCACAGCTGACTTTGGTAGAATTCACCCAACATTTTAGTTTCTTTTCCATTTTTTCCTCTCAAGTTGGCCCAGTAATTAACTTCATTAATTGCTGAGTGTCTTCCAGTGTGGAATTGTATATATAAGTATTTCTAGATACCACAAACTGTTATAAATTCTGCTGATGAGGAAAATAATGCCAATCTTTTTAGTGCAAATTGTATTTGGAACACTTGATTTATTAGTTCTGATGATGAAAATTTTGTGGCAGCAAAATGGTTTCTGCTACGAAAGATAACTTGTTAACTTTTCCCCTGGAGATTGACTGCATTCAAAAACCAATATGTGTTAAAACAGCTCAACAAAAAATACAAGAAATAAAAAATCAGAGTGAAAAATGTTCTTGGTTCTTTTTACTTTCATGAGAAAAGATGACAGTGTTCATGTGGTAATTCAGTTCCATGTGTTTACAGGCAGACTGTTCTGAACGGTTTCTGAAGCAATGTCGGGTCTTTTCTGTCCCAGCAGCATGAAAGACAAAGACTATATCACATCACACTAGGCAGACAGTGTTTACAGGATTACACAACAATTACTCTCTCCAGTCTTCTCACGATTCCTCTGACCTAGGGAAAACGAAGAAGAGCCTCGTTTATAAAAATTCTAGAACTGGAGGGGAAAATGGGCTAGGCAATCAAGTGTAGGAAGTAATAGTTTTGAGTTTTTAAAAATGTTTGCATTTTTCAAAATTAAGAAGCTGTAATAAATGTTCTTTTAATTTTAGCATGTTTCAAAAATGTCTGGTTATTTGCTTGACAATCTCCATTCATAAACTATGCAAACTTCCCTTCCCTCAGCATATCCAAGAAAAACCTAGCATTTTTGAATGCCTGTCTTTGTGCCTCAACTGAGATACTTTTCCAGTGCATGGCTTACCTTGAGAGTTTGGCTCTGGTAATGTCTCTCTGGCCACCAAATGCATCACTGTTGTTTTGCCAAAAGGAAGTTTTAATGCTATGTGAAAAGCAAAAGATGATTAGTTACACATATATCGACCTATTAAAATCACTATCCAGATTTAAAGCCATTTTAAAAATTGATTGCTTTTTTATGACTTCTTTAACAGATTCAACTTAACTCAAAGTACCTTCACAAAATTAGGTTAATATGATCATAAATAACATTTAAAATTTAGAAATTATTTTTTGCAGTTATATAGCCATTTGCTTGACACATTTATCCATATTAAGAAATGATATAAGAAAAAATATGTAATTGGCTAATATCAGAGGCCACCTTTAGAGGAGAAAGGATTAAATTTTTTTTAAAAGAATACTCTTTTCTATATTAAAGTAAAAGTTTAGATTAAGAGATATTCGTTTCTAAATCTAATTACTTGTCTATGGCCTAATAAAATTACTGCACTGAACAGGCTACTATGATGTAGAAATGCAAGAAATAAACTTGATTTTAAACATTTATTCTCACCCTGTATTCGTCCATTAGAAAAGAACTTTCTTAAAAAGATTAGGTTAAAATAATCACTTTCTTGGCATTATCAATAATCACTGTTTCCTAATCAAGTCTTTATAACATTTTTTCACTCATAAATTGAATAAATTTTATCATGAAATATTTCAGACATAGAACACACACCCATGTCCACTAAGGCAAATACAAATACTGAGTTTCATGGTAAATCCCTTTGTTACTCTGTGTATAAAATTAGAAGCAGCTGGTATATTTAGCTTCTAGAACTGTTTCTATAGTTGTTATGTTTTAGTTCTGACACCTCAAACTACCCTCTCTTCAAAAACTACAAACTGAAGTAAGGCCTAAGATCATCACTTAGCAATAATGATCCTCCAGCTACCTGCTTTTTAAAACCTGCTCTATAGGATGATGGTTAACATGCAGATTTTAAAAAGAATCCTAATTATCTTCAACACTAGTACTATTTCATATATCCAAGGTGAGTTCCAATCTCATTTAAAGTTGGCCAGCCATTATTTGGTCTACACTTTTAACCTCTGATGTTCAAATGAAGCACGATGGCCCATAAATACATAATGAAAAAAGGGAGGCTTTTAGAATAACTTCCTAGGCCTGACTTAAATCAAAATGTAAGTAAGACTTTATGTTATTAAAATTTTCACTAAATAGTTGGGAAAGCCTGATCAACATTTCAAACCTTGAACTGAACTTAAAATGTACACATACCAAGCTGTATATCATTCTCATACCCATCTTCTTGACTCTAATAAGACAGACCTGGATTACAAATTTTCATCTCTGCTACTTCCAACTGTGTAACTCTCAGCAAGTTACTTACCCTCTAAGCTTCTGTTTCCTCAACTAAACTGGAGATACTAATTCCATTACCTGCCCTTTGTAGCTGTGTCCATTAAATCAAACAATCCAAGCAAAGTGCTTTGCACAGAACTTGGTACAAAGAAAGCATTCAGTATATACTACCATCATCATTTTGAGATAGCAAGGAAAATGAATCTGAGAAAAAAGGTAGGTAAACTGAGATATAAATGTAAAAAATGTCAAGACAGGCCTGGAAAGCTCCTGAGAGGCTTACCATTTGAAGTTACAAATGTAATGCGTGGGAGCTATTATTTTTCTTCTCCATCTGAATTTTAACTAGAAATAGTAGGTATTGATGTTAATAACATTTAAAAATGTGAAAGAAGAGGAATACCAGAATCTAAAATGCGTTTTCTTCCTTTCACTGTGGATGCTTCTGCTCTCTCCTATGACACAGTACAATATCCAAAATAGAGGTTTTCAACCTTTAGCGTACATAAAAATCACCCAGGAATTCAATTCACTAGTAAAATTAGGAGATGGGGGTTGGGGAGAGAGGGCATGCAGAAATCTGCATTTAAAAATAAGTATCCTAGATGAGTCTCATGCCCACTATTTCAGAGCCACATTTTTGGAAATGCTAATCTGGGCCATACTGAATGCCAAAGCTTTAGCTGATCATCTTCTTCACCCTCCGACTAACAAGGCTGCTGTCACACCTTTCCTTTAATGAAATGAAACTCTATATGACTATAAAGGTTCTATTTTAAAAAGGGGGGATTCAGGGCTATGTTTTAAGACATTTGATAACCAAACATTTCAACCTGAAACTTAAGCAGAAAATTTCAAGAATGGCAGAGAATGCCCAGGCTTCCTACTTTGTCTGCATAATGGCTGAATTCCACCCATGGCTGTATACCCACTACTTCGTGGTCATCCACTGCTTGACCACCACCTATAACAAGATCTCACTAACTTTCCCTGGCAGTCTATTCTTTCTTTAGGTAGTTCAACATGTTCACATATTCTTTCCTATATTGAATAGAAAACTGTCTTTGATTTTCAGTTACTGATCCTAAGTCTAATTCACAGGGCTATACAGAGCAAGTTCTAGGGCCACACAAAGCCTTCTTCCACACAGGCCACTCAAATATTTAAAGATGGTTGTATTTCCCTGTGTGCTATCTTCTTTATTATTCACATTGAAGAACACAGGGAGGCTAAAAAGAAAAACTGAGACCCAAAAGACAAATAGTTGAATGTTGTTATCCAAACTTGCTCAAATATCCAGCTACAATTATTAACGCGGAGGTCCAGGCCATGCTTCTACACTAGAGATAGTTTATTGTTTTTGAAAAGAAGGACAGCAACACAGAATTACAATAATAATTACATAAGTCAATCTGTTCATTATTCTAAAACAGATTTCAAAAAAATACTGGTAAAAAATTATACTTTAGTGGGAATAAATCAATAGTTTTGATTTTAACACAAATTCTATGAGCTTTAATATGAAGTTCAAACTCTGAGGTCACAACAGAAAAGATAATTAAGGAATGGAGTTGGTGGGAAATTGCTCACATAGATCAATACTCAAAAGGGAAATGGAGCATTTCAAGGTTCACTCATATAATCGATAGATTAAATTCAACCAACATTTACCAATTTTTAATTCACATAAGATCTTGTATGAGCCATGGAGAATTTTAAAAAGACTAGAACATGGTCCCATCCTTAATGAATGTACAATATAGCCAAGGAGCTAACAGTCAATTCTTACATGAAGAGCATTAAGAGTTGGTCCATCTATTTATACAAAAGCTATTAAAAAAAAGCTACAAATCAAAAAAGCTCCATTTTAAAGTGCCAGATATCTCTTAGTAGATAGCAGCATTTTTTAGACCAGTTATAATACTACCAGTGAAACTCAGTGTGAGATTATAGCCTGAAATGTTTTACTCACTTGACATTGTCATAAAATCATTTGCATTCATCTACTTTAGCCCTTATTGCCCAGGATTTTTACCAGTGCATTTTATCTGTTTGTCCTATGTAATACTAGAGCAACCTGAAGGGAGAGCTTCTGTCTTATTCAATCCTGTATTCCCAAGTGCTTAGCACAGTGTTGGCCCATAAGAATTTAACAAATACATGCTGAATGAATGAATGCAAATATTCTACCTTTAAGGAAAAATAGATTAAATATTAGGTTTAGAGGAAAAACTCAGACTATATTTAGTGAAATATATATTTAGATAGACCATTTCATTTGCCTATACATTTCCAATTATCTGAATATATTTGAAATACCTATTTTCAAAACTAAACAAATCCTGTTGATGGTAGAAAATATACCCCATAAGGGGGCAATATTGAGCTACATTTCTCCAATAATATATAAAGAACAATAATAGCTAACAATTAAGGTGTTTACTATGTGCCAAGCACCATTTATGCATGTAAGCACTTTGAATATATAAAGTAATTTACCCTTCTTAACCTATGAGGTAGGCACTATTGTAATTCCATTTTACTGATGAGGAAACTGGAACACAGGTTGGTTAAGTCACTTGCCCAACGTTTACAAAGCCAGTAAGTAGTGCAGCTAACATATAACTTAAATAGTCTAGTTCCAGAATCTGTTCTTTCAACTATTACGCTAAAATGCTGCTCTAATTTCAGCCACCTACTTTATTCTCACATGATTAGCAACTGTATAAGGTAGAAACATCTGAAAACATGCCTTCATATATTTGAAAACTATCATAAATTTTTCCTAGTTTGTGTGTCCAGTCTTAAGTTTAAAATACTACATCTGAATTATATTATTTGGAAATATAATAACGTTACATTTAAAAAATAGTAGGTATAGAATCCTACCTATACTGGGATAGTTTATTTCACAAGGTAGTAAATACTTACTGCAGTCCTAAAATTAAATTTAACAGAATATACAATGTGAAGGAGTAGGCATACCAGAAATAGGCAGAATTCATAGTTTGAATTTATCATTTTTTTAAGTAAATTCAAAGACATTAACATTTAAAACAAGCGAATCATGCTACCATGAGACGGACATTAAATCCCATTACAAAAGTGGCTGTTACCTCCTAATGTGACATTTCCATGTAGAAATCGTCCTTGATAAATAAGTCGTAGAATATTTGGACTGCTGACCTGCTCTTCTTCCCAGTCTGAAAAGAATCCAGTGTACTGGTTAGGTATATTCCAACACATAATTAAGGTACTACTATATTGTTTTAAAAATTCAGATCCAAATCAGTTAGAGTACAAAGAAGGCCCTTGGAGCTTCCTACTACTATTAGAAACAGTCACTATTCATACATTTACCGCAACCTTGGTTATTACTTATTCTTTTAAGTAGCAAGAGCTGCAAAAAGACTCGTTTTGCTTCTTAAAGAATACTAAAATGTACCAAATTGTAGTCCCCAAGTTTAAAGTTAATACAAATGAGTTGGGAAAGACCTACTGAGTAAAAAGAAATATCATTTTTAAATTAATTTCAATTACCAGTAATTAACACATAGTATTATAATGCTCCAATATTTGTACCTGTTAAAATGTACATTTAAGGCTAGAAAACAGCAGGCTTAACAAAGATCTAAAAAACAGTTAATATATTGATATTGAGAATAACAAAAAAACTGTGTTTACTTTTGGATAATGTTGATATATTATCTTATTGTCTATCTGAAGTCAGTTAGTAAACATTAGAGAAGATACAACTTTAGTTCACCTCACCCAAAATGAAGACTTGGAAGAAACCGAAAAAATTATATATATTTGGAGGTACTGTACAAACATGAAAGCTAGAAAAGTGTACACACAAAGAAAATAAGACAAACTGGTAGGCAGAATGGGTAACAGAATATTTAACTTCAGCCTATAATTTATATTATTGTAAAAGATGGAAACCACTCCATTAAAATAAAGGTTTAAGGACACTAGTGTTATGATAGGGTAAAGGTTTAGTAATTTTCATGAGCTTGTAGATGTAACAATTTAAGCTTTGAGTTTAGTAATGATCTGAGAATTCCTTTGTCTTTTTTGTCAACAATTCTAATGTGTTTGTTTCCTATAGAAAGAGATAATGGTTAACACAAAAAAATAGTTTAAAGTATTCTGAAAGAGTGACAGAAGATAAAGGAAGTAACTAGAGACTTTTCTTTTGCCCTTTTTTTTGACTATTCAAAATGATGAATGTGAATTTGATAAAACCACTGCCTCTAGGTAACTTAGGCACAGCAGAAATGAGCAGAGGAGAAATGAATCCGTCATTTCCTGCCCCCGCTCCATGCCTTTAGTCTCTTCCCTCTTCTGTCTCCTGTAAGGCTTTGTTGCCTTCTGATCCCATTGTTCCCAGGTCCCTCCTATTCTAGAAGAAAGATCAAATAAGTCTCTAACACTATAGTATGAATTGCTTTGAATTCATCAATTCCAAAATTATTGTTTAATAGAATATTTCTGGTCAAGATGGAAGTGCTCCATAGATACAAAGGTAAATGACAGTAATTGTTTAATTCACAGGAAACAAAGACTGATATTCTAAAAATACTTGAATTTTTTTTTGAGATGCAGAAACCTGAAGCCCCACGTTTCATTATCTTATACAGAGTGTCATGATTTCCACGTACTTCACTGGTGTAATATGCTATCTCCCTTCCCCTCTCCAGGGATCTAAAATTTAGAGAAATCTTAGAATATAGCTTAAATGAAGAATTTCAGGTGTTATTAACATATCCTAAGTATAACAGATTTTTTTGAACCTTTGACCCAATAACAGCTATGTGTCTGACTATTCCACCTGTTAGTAATATTTCCACTAAATAGCATAAGGGTATGCTAAGGAAAACTAATTCCTTCAACAAGTATGTTGCACGAAGTATTTTCTGCTATTAATATTTGCCACACATTTGTTATTAACATCAATAAGTATTTAATTTGCTGATCTTTAGTACATTATGTGATACAATATAGACTTAGATTTTTAATTTAAGTATTTTATGTAAAATAAAAATTAAAGTATTTCTCTTTATTCCTTGCAGTGTCTAAAACTGCTGAGTAGATTTGGCAACCTGAGGAAATACTGGGAATCAAAATCTTTTTTTTGAAAATAAGGGAACATCCACTGATACAATCAATATTCAGTACTGGTAGATGGTCTGTTCATTTGGGATACTATTTATGGCAAAGACTTATACTTGAATTTAAACTAATTTTAATATCTAAGTAATTATGAAAGTAAAAGTATTTCTTTTACCTTAAGTTATAATACTGCCCAAATAAATTTCAGAGTGATTACCCTTTTTCTGCCTTGTGTTATCTTTTCTATAATATCCATATATCAAAAGCTATTACTTACTATGACCGCTCCCCCCAAAAAAAATCTCATAAAGGTAATCTTTTTATATCACACTTAGAGCAACATCATTCTTGGGTATTTAAAAATGCTTTTCATACTGATAGTTATCTATTCCTGCCTGGCTATAAAGAATAGCCAATATTCTTAGAGCCCAAATTTCTTTAGCTTTTCTGAAATTCTTTCTTAGCTATAACCTTTATAGCTTCAGTATCTCCCTGACTTAGAAACTAGCCGCTTGGTTACTAATGTGAAGAAAGATCCAGTAGTTGAAAGTATTTGTATAAATCAGTATTTCTTAAATTTAGGCCTATGAATCCACCAAGACATGTCCTTAGGGTCTAAAAGTCCTCTTCAAGAAGTTTTAAATTGTATTTTTTTTTAATGATAATCTGGAAAATCTGTACTTTCATTTTAATGAAATCTGGAGGAGATTGTCTAGATGATTTAAATAGTCACTTTATAACCCAAGTGCAGCCTTGGGGTTTTAGTACTCACGTGTGCATTAAATTTATGATTGTACTGGTGCCAAGCAGTCAGTACTTCTTTAATTGTTAAGAGGCTAATGAGATCAGAACAGGGGTTCACTTAACAAGTAAATGATGCATTCTACCTATGAGAAAACTGAGTAACAATTTGTTATACTGTATAAATAAAGGTTTTATGGTGACTCTACAGACAACCTGGTCATCAAACACTACGTAGGAACACAGGCATGACAAACTCAACAGTATTCATGCTGTAAGCAGTGAGCTGGCTTTGGCAAAAATACATCATCTAGCACATTAATGTTGTTAACTTGAACATTATTGGTTTCAGAGTTATATTTGCATTTTCTGAATCAATCTTTTTTAGTTTTATGATTTTTTAGTTTTATGATTCTTCTTAGAAGAATAAAGAGTTTTAACTGGGTTTAAGTTTCTACATTTTAAAATACGCATTATAATAAAAATAATTTAAGTCAGCAACTAGAGATCTACAAGAATTATCTTCCTCTAGAAAAGCTCCGTATATTATTTAAGGTTGAGAAACACTGATCTAATTGACTCATTTTGTACATATACTATGTTCTTTGTCAAAATAAGTCTTGTCCTTTAAAAGTTCAAATTGCTACTGCTAATAAAATTAAGTGAAATCAGCTGAAAAAAATCATATCACTATGATACATGACATAAGGATCAAGATGACACTGTGGAAGTTCAAAGGAAGAAAATAAACCAACAATTCACTTGAGGGAGGCAATTTTTTTTTTTTTTTTTTTTTTTTTTTGAGACAGAGTCTTGCTCTGTCACCCAGGCGGGAGTGCAGACGCATAATGTCAGCTCACTGCAAGCTCTGCCTCTCGGGTTCAAGAGATTCTCCTGCCTCAGCCTCCTGAGTAGCTTGGATTACAGGGGTGCACCACCATGCCCAGCTAAATTTTGTATTTTTAGTAGAGACGGGGTTTCACCATGTTGGCCAGGTTGGTCTTGAACTCCTTGACCTCAAGTGATCTGCCTGTCTCAGCCTCCCAAAGACCTGGGATTATAGACGTGAGCCACCACGCCCAGCTGACAGTCTTATTATATAAAAAAAAAATCAAAGAAAATAAGAAATACCAAACACATTTTCCAAGATTGTTATGGTTACTGGCTTGAAAATGGAAAGCACAGACAGACATTAATCATCTTGACCTTATAGCAGTTCAGAGAACACAAGAACTGACATGAATTAGAAGTTAACTTTGTTTCGAACTTAATTTTAAATAGGCTATCTAGAGAAGACCACAGAGAATGTATTATCTGTTAAAAATAGTTGTTCTTTCCTCTTTGTGTTTTGGTAAAAATAGGTTTACTGATATGAAGGTGTGTGTATACTCACTATTTTGTGTTTTTTTTTCTTTTCTTTTTTTTTTTTTTTTGAGACAGGGTCTTGCTCTGTTGCTCAGGCAGGAATGTAGTGGTGTGATAATTGCTCATGGCAGCCTCAAATTCCTGGCCTCAAGTGATCCTCCTGCCTCAGCCTCCCAAGTAGCTGGGACTACAGGCATGTGCTACCATGCCTGGCTAATTTTTAAATTTTTAGCAGTGATGACATCTTGCTATGTTGCACAGGCTGGTCTCAAACTCCTAGCTTCAAGCAATCCTCCTGCTTTGGTCTCCCAAAGTGCTGGGATTACAGGTATGAGCCACCATCCCTGGCTGCATTTTTCTTTATTAAAAATATTTTTTGGCTAGGCACGGTGGCTCACGCCTGTAATCCTAGCACTTTGGGAGGCCGAGGTGGGTGGATCACAAGGTCAAGAGATCGAGACCATCCTGGCCGACATGGTGAAACCCTGTTTCTACCAAAAATACAAAAATTAGCTGGGTGTGGTGGCACGTGCCTGAAGTCCCAGCTACTCGGGAGGCTGAGGTAGGGGAATCACTTGAGCCCGGGAGGCAGAGGTTGCGGTGAGCTAAGATCACGCCACTGCACTCCAGCCTGGCGACATAGCGAGACTCCATCTCAAAAAAAAAAATTTTTTTTTCACTTACGTTAAAACAGTTCTAAGACAGAAGCAGAGCCATTGCATTCTGGGCTCCTTTACCATTTGGGAATGAGACTGCTGAAGAGCAAGATAAGGAAGGGTACAATGATCCTCTAAATCTGAGCCTTATACTCTAAATTTTCGGTTGTTCTTTTAAATGTTATATAACAGTTTCAAAATGTTTGTGAGACAAGGTAGGGCATAAAGAATCAACATTATTCATACTCAAGAGAAAAATATCACTCACCCATTGGCCAATTGTCATATACATGCTTTGCAATGTCAGAAGCAGAATCGTTAGGAGAAAACAGGAACTCTTTTGTTTTTCCGCTTACCAAAATGAGGCGCAAATTTATCTGAAAGAAGACAATGATTCTTTTAACATAAATCTAAAAATTTTTTAAGTAAAAAAGAAGGCTTTTCATTTCAATCACATCCTAAATTATTACCAATGCCATACTGTGGTTTCTATTTAAATTCTATAAAACATTTTTAAAAAGAATGGGAATTTGATATTTGATTTTATTTCCTATTATTTAAAGGGTGTGTGTGTGTGTCAGACATATTTGCCATAATAAATGAACACAGGAAAACCAAAATTCATTACACTTTTAAATTTAATCACTCCAACAATGTTCAGAATTGAAGTTTTGCAAGTTATCACTATTATTATAGAATATACATTTTTACCCAAAAATTAATAAAAATGTTGACACTGCAGATCTCGTCACTAAACAGAAAAAAAATTTAGTTGATATTCTACTTCTTAAAAAATATAATTAAAAGAAAATAAACTATATACAAGTTTTTATCCTATGAAAATTATTAAAACCTAGACGAATTAACAATAAACTATGTATGTTTTTTTGAGACAGAGTCTCTGCTCTGTCACCCAGGCTGGAGTGTAGTGGTACAATCTTGGCTCACTGCAACCTCTGCCTCCCAAGCTCAATCCATTCTCCTGCCTCAGCCTCCCAAGTAGCTGGGATTACAGGTGCCCACCACCACGCCTGGCTAATTTTTGTGTTTTTAGTAGAGATGAGGTTTCACTATGTTGGCCAGGCTGGTCTTGAACTCCTGATCTCAAGTGATCCGCCCACCTTAGCCTCTCAAACTGCTGGGATTACAGGTGTGAGCCACCGTGCCCAGCCAAGAAACTTTAATTTTAAAGAACTTTATCATGGTTAAAGAAGGAATCAATAATAGTAGCTCTTTTAGCCCCAACTGCATGACCATATATTTTTTAGGGGGAGTAAGGTAGGACACATGGGACAAAGGAAATAAATTCACCCTCAGTGATAACCCTAAGGGGGATAACAGAATTAAAGTGTTTGAGATCTACTGGCTTCACATTTCCAAGTCAATATATATTTGCTTATACCATTGTTAATGTATTTCCCAAATGTTTAATTTTTATCTGTTGTAATTAATTTAATATTATTTTTAAAAAACACCATATCTATGTATTTCCCTGTAAGTCATAAAATACAAGTGTTGTTTCTATTACTCCTGGCCTTTGTTAAAAGAGTAAGTAAGATCCTACTAAAAGTTGGGTCCAGTCCAGAGCTGTGCCCTGGTAAGGCCATCTAGCCTAGTTTCTTTATATATAAAGAACAGAGAACCTCATTGTACCAGTTTGAATTGTGCCAGGTCCCAGGTTACCCAAGCTCTCCTTTTTAGTTACTAATTTTTTTTCTTATTAAAAATACCAGAAAATCTTTAAGATGTCAGAGTCTACAATGAATAAATTGGTGCCTATTACAGCAGTCACTGATTTACTATGTTTACTACCACCATGGCCAATGTCACTCCCAGCACCTCACCAATTTGATAATTTATTATTTGAAAATTTTGTTGAAAGTTATAAAACATCTCCCCTATAAAAATGCATGTACACATTTCTGGATTCAGTGTAATGCAAATGAATTTCACATTAGATGGAGTGGAAGTAGATTTCATATTAGAACCTGTATTCTATCTACATGTTTCAATTAAAAGTTTTTTAGAAGATAAAAGAAAATAATCTACATTCCAGGTGAAAAACCCTTTCAATATGCCCAATAAGAATTTCTTGCTGCTTTTTCTAATTAGAATGGAATTATACCAAATAGCTGAATACAGGAAGAGATCTGATAACATGTTGCTGTAAAGAAGTGATTCAAAAACTTTGAGTTCCACTTGAATAAGTTCAAGAAGTAGTCTGCAAGAATGATTACACTCTACGAAAGTACCACCTTGTTTATTTCCTATAGCAAATCAGTAATGAGCAATTCTTCAAGCAAGGAACCTAACATCTATGCAACACAATATGAATTTCAGTCCTCACAGATACATTACTACTCATGGTTTTCTCTTAATGTATGAATAACAAATACATATTACCCTATGAACTTATATGGAATATTTAAGGTTCTTCAGTCATTAATGCCCAAGAAATTCTGCCCCTAGTAGTTCAGCCACTTGTGTTTAACTAGAAAAAATATAATTAAATTCAAGCTTCCTAATTAAGAGTTATGCAAATTATGTGAACTTAATACTTCTTAAAATTTTTTAAGCTTAAAATTAATTTCCATTGGGCTTTTACTCAAATTATAATATTTAAAAATGATGAAAGGAAATAGATTTAGTCTTTAGGATCTGTAAAGGTGACACCAAAGCCTACTTTTGATTTTCCCTGATGTCTATCAATATGGAAATGGGAAAATAAATGATAGTATATCCTTACCATGGAAATCCATGCAGCTGTTAAACGACATGAGATAAAGACCTGTATGATCTGACATGAACAGATAGCCACAATATATTAAGTGAGAGAAAGCAGCCAGGTATAAAACAGTATTGTGGGAACAACAGAACACATGCCTATTTGCTATGGACTGACTCGCATCTCCCCAAAATCTGTATTGAAGTTTTACCTCCCAAAGTGACTGTGTCTGGAGGATAGGGTAATTAAGGTTAAAGCGAGATCGTAAGGGTGAGGTCCTCGTCTGTACCACAGAGGCCTTATAAGAAGATAAAGAGCTCGGCTCCTATGCTCTCTCCCTCTCTCTTCCTGCCCTCCAGGTGGGGACAGCAAGAAGGCAATGGTATTTTGCCTGTCTACTGTATTTTGCTGTGGCAGCCTAAGTTGAATAATACACACAAAGAAAAATATAAACCAGGTGCGGTGGCTCACGCCTGTAATCCCAGCACTTTGGGAGGCCGAGGCGGGAGGATCACAAGGTCAGGAGATCAAGACCATCCTGGCTAACACAGTGAAACCCCGTCTCTACTAAAAACACAAAAAATTAGCCAGGCATGGTGGCGGGCACCTGTAGTCCCAGCTACTCGGGAGGCTGAGGCAGGAGAATGGCGTGAACCTCGGAGGTGGAGCTTGCAGTGAGCCAAGATTGTGCCACTGCACTCCAGCCTGGGCGACAGAGCGAGACTCTGTCTCAAAAAAAAAATATATATATATATATATATGTATATATATATGTGTATATATATATAAAATAAGATATATATATATATATATAGAAAATAAGAAATGTGAGGCTCCCTTTAAAAAGGGAAGCAGCTTTTGATAAAATAGAAACTATGATTGGTGAGAAGGTTGACAAAAAAATCAACAAAAACTAAAAACTAAATTACTTGGATCTAAAAACATCTTGTTTATTCAAGTTTCGTTATAAATTCCTTTGCTGTGCTATAACAGGCTACGAAATATAGAATATTCATGGGTTGCTAAACAAGTAACCTGTTTACTAATAAGGTTGAGAAAAGGTATAACTAAGACTACATTTACCTATCCTACCTATCCTATATTTTCTATCTTCAGTGACAAATTTTTCTACTTTGTTTTCCTGTCATTCCATATAAAGAGATCAGGACTCTCTTGCTGCCAAAATGTTTTATTACAGCAACTTGGTTTCTTGCCTCTCTGGTACAGCAGTTTATAAGTTTATAACTTTGAATTAAATAAAAGTGCTAGCCAGGCACGGTGGCTCACGCCTGTAATCCCAGCACTTTGCGAGGCTGAGGCAAGTGGATCACCTGAGGTGAGGAGTTCGAGACCAGCCTGGCCAACCTGGTGAAACCTGGTCTCTAATAAAAATACAAAATATTAGCAGAGCATGGTGATGCGCACTTGTAGTCCCGGCTACTTGGGAGGCTGAGGCAGGAGAATCACTTGAACCCCAGAGGCAGAGGCTGCAGTGAGCCGAGATCACACTACTGCACTCCAGCCTGGGCAACAAGAGCAAAACTCCGCCTCAAAATAAATAAATAAATAAATAGTGCTTCTGACAGTTTAAAACCCTAAAATACAAAGCAGAACTCTGGTTATATTTCAATAGCATGGATGTGTATATCTCACACATATATATGTACAAACTAAAGTCTTGAAGGATATGTACCAAATATAACAGTCCTTATTTCATCTTTAGTTTCTTCATGTATTCCTGCATTTTCTAATTTTCACATTAAGTCTGTATTACTTTTAAAATAGAGTAACATTTAATTCAAAGAGTACTCAATCATTTCAGGATATTCCTAATAAACTATTAATATTTTAAAAAGTGAACGCTATCAAGTACTGTATCGGTATGGGCTTTCAAAGAAATATAAATGATTTTCTTAAGTAGACAAATAAGCATATCACTTGTAATAAATACCGCTCTGGTGGGGGAATGCTGATAATAGGGGAGGCCGTGCATGCATGGGGGAAAAATGTAAATGGGAAATCTCTGCCACCTTCTCAATTTTGCTGTGAACCTAGAACTGCTCTAAAAAATGAAGTTGGCCAGGTGCAGTAGCTCACGGCTGTAATCTCAGCACTTTGGGAGACTGAAGCAGGAGGACAGCTTGAGGCCAGGAGTTTGAGACCAGCCTAGGCAACAAATTGCGACCCTGTCTCTACAAAAAATTTAAAAAAAAAAAAAAAAAGCCAGGTGTGGTGGCACATGCCTATAGTACTAGCTACTCTGGAGGCTGAGGCAGGAGGATTACTTGCACCCAGAGTTCGAGGCTGTGGGGATACAGTGCAATGATCATGCCATTGCACTCCAGCCTGGGTGACAGAATGAGACCCCATCTCTAAAAAAAAAAATAAAATAAACATAAATCAACAAAGCCTACTTTTTATAGAAAACATTAAGCACAGAAATATAGAAATACAACATTTAAAAATAAAGTTATAAGATATTCATGGATCTTTTGAAGACTATTCATTGAACCTAAGACCTTCTGTTCTAGATGTCCTTGTTCTAGATGTTCTAGATAATGTTCAATTATCTTTGAACATTCCCAATCTCTTTTTTTCCGCTCACAAGCTTAAAAGCTTGTGAGAGGAAAACCAAACCAAACCAAAACAAGACAAAACAAGACACACATACTGTACTCCATAAATTTAACTGGGTTCCTGCCACAAAATTCTCAGCATTTCCTAATTTAAAACTAACACACATCACAGTTGCCAATAAACTGATATTACACTTTCATATTTCAAAAATCAATGGTCTAAAGAGTTCATATTTATCTAGATGTTCAGAATGTTGGAAACTCATAGCCTCTAAATATGTTTGAACCAAATTTAAAAAATATTATTTTAATGTTTATAGGTGGCTATGAATCTTCGGTTTGACACAGACCCTACTACTCCCTCCTTACTCCCCCTGGCCTGCTTCAGACACTCAGGAAACTGCCTAGTTCCAGAAAACATTTGAGTTTGTTAACTCACAGTAGAGTTTGAAAGTAGTTTGGAAGTATAAAATGAGAACAAAAAGCAGGGTAAGATTTTAAAATCTTCTACTCAGAGGAAACCTAATCACCCTTCTGGGTGGGGAAGGGGGAGAAAATGACAACTGCAACAGTAACTGTGTAAATACATAAGTCTAAAAATTTATCAAGTCTTATAGCAAAACTGCTTCAGGAAAGAAGCTTATGTCCAAAATTGAAAAGAGCAACAATAAACCCACAGCACTGCACTGCTGAGTAAAGTAACTCTTGCCTGAAACATCCAGTGCCTGGATCAGTGTTTGGCACATAGTAGTAGGTGCTCAGCCAGTAACTGTTGACTAATATTTCTGTTTTTTCAGTTTTAAGATGCAACTGAAAGGTCAGAGCTGATTCAAACCTAGGCTTCAGCATTCTGGCATTGTATTGAATGAGTGGCATAGTGTGTAGAACAGGAATGGATAATAATTGTTTCTTGGTAGTGCTGTGGTCATGCAGATAGTTCAAATGCGTGAACACCTCAATCTTTAATTTGTTTTGGGCTCTGGATCTTTACTGTCAGCAACATGCCAGAGTTAACATAAATGCTATCATTTAGTCAGGTATTTTGAAAAGTAAAATTAATTCTAAGTTACCGTATTAACGTATACATTTGGGTCTACTTTTCAAACGGACTAAGTTAATAGATATAGACAATTAACAGATTGGTCTTAATTGGGCCTATGCTTATATCTATGAGACAAGCTTGCTACTAGACTAGAGCCATGAATCTGCCTCAGTATGCTTGTCAAGTATACCTTAGGACTGTAAGAAAGATGGAGAAAAACACTGGATTCCCATAATTTAAAGCAATCACGCAGATAACTGGATACCGGGCTGGTTATTAGTTAATTGTTCCTATGCTATAATAAGAATCTTCCAGGGCTTATTCAGATAAATAATGTTAATTGTAGCTCCTCTCAGTAAATGTATGACAATTTCTATAAATGTGAGCTTGTTTCCTTTAAAATATTAAGTACTTATTACTTAAATATTTATTAGTGAAAGACCTTTTTACTTCTTTGAAGCCAAGCTAAGTCTAAGTATAAAATACATTTAAAAACCTCTGCTTGTAGGGTAATGGGATCCTTGACACATCAATAATGGGTTAAAAATAAGACTTATTTACAGCTTAAAATGTAATATACTTTGTGTACATACCTGTCTAAAAGAAAACTGGTAATAAGGACTCTGACTTGGTATGAGAGCTATTATGTAGTAAAGTTCCTAAGAGATGGCATTTAGATCATTCAAATGAATTATATATTTTTTATATTTACTTTTGAGACAAAACAAATCAAACAAGACTATTAGTGAGGCAGAACTACCATGATGATTTCTTGTAAGGCCAATGGATACAACAAGAACTCTTCAATGCATGTTATTTCAAGTTAGAACCATTTTTAGTCAAACTGCCATTTCTATTTGTTAGATAGTATCAATTTGGGGAAATTACATATAGAACTTAGTTTATAAAATAATATGTTTTTAGTTGGTCAGGATGGAAAAAAATGACGGGAAAGAAAGAGGGAGGATGGAAGATGGAACTGACTAGAATGGTCTTTGGATATAAAATATAATTACAGAGATGGACCATGCCCTTTAAAAAGGCTGTTTTCTACCAAAAGACAAATACGTTGATCAGAAAAAGAATTCCCACTTCTCCTCTGAGAATCTCTTAAGAATAAAATGAGTATTGGGATACTCTACTTCACATGCCAGTCTTCCTTAGGGAAAACCATCAACAGAAGCACGCTTTGCCTTTCTACTGCTCATTCCTGCCTTCTTTGCTAAATGGCAACAAGCAGCAGGTAGCCAGTGGGAAAGGTATTAGACCCTTTTTGCAAATCTTTGGGGGAAAAAAAAAAAACAACTCCCAACTTATATCAAGGGAATTATGCTTAAAAGGTAACATACTATATGATCCCACTTATACAATCTTCTTGAAATGACAAAATTATAGAGATGGAGAATGGCCAGCTGGAAGGGGAGACAGGAAGGGTTACTTTGCCTATAAAAGGGTAGCACAAAGAATCCTTGTGATGGAACTGTCCTGTATCTTGGCTGTAGTAGTTGGTACAGGAATCTATCTGTGATAAAACTGCATAGAACTAAACACATACACACATGCACACACACACACACACAAATAAATGCATATAAAACTGGACAAATATTAATAAAGTCTGTGAATTTTATCATTACCAATTTCTTTTGAGACGGAGTCTCACTCTGTCATCCAGGCTGGAGTGCAGTGGCGGGATCTCGGCTCGCCGCAACCTCCGGCTCCCGGGTTCAGGCAATTCTTCTGCCTCAGCTTCCCAAGTAGCTGGGACTACAGGTGCACGCCACCATGCCCGGTTAATTTTTGTATTTTTAGTAGAGATGGGGTTTCACCATATTGACCAGGCTGGTCTTGAACTCCTGACCTCAGGTGATCCACCTGCCTCAGCCTCCCAAAGTGCTAGAATTACAGGCGTAAGCCTCCATGCCTGGCCTATCATTATCAATTTCTTGTTGTGATACTGCACTGTGATTATGTAAGATGTTACCATTAGGGAAAACTGGGTGAACAGTGTTTGGGATTTCTCTGTATTATTTCTGAAAACTGCATGGTTAATTTATAATTGTCTTAAAAAGATTTTTTTTAAGTGCTCAACTTTTTATAATTTGGTGTTTATGTCGGTCTCTGGTTATTTTTCTTATTGACATTTGAAAATGAATAGTTTTTAAAAAATAACATCATATTAAAACAGCTACTTGATCTAGAAGATATAAACCTATCAGTGACTTATTTTAATATGTAAATTTTAAAATAAACATTTTCTAGAGTTATGAATTTATAAAGGGCACATTTTGAATATTTGCTAACTGTACTGTAAAAGAAACAATGAGGAAGCGATATATTCATTTTCCTATGTAAGACTGATTTAAAATAAAATTATTCAAACAATTGCAGCGCTAAAATATGGTAATTACGTATTTCATAAACTTTCTTTTATTCATTTATTCAAACATTTTCTAAAACAGACACTGCTTGGTACCTGGATTGCAAAAGGTTAATATGAAACTCCTTGAGGATCTCATAACCTTGAAGCTATGAGAGACATACAAACAGATAACTACGGGAGGGAGGGATAGTTAGGATATGTAATTGTAAGTGCTTGATAAGTATTTGCTGGACGAATTTTAAAAATAATAAAAAGGAAGCAGCAGTGGGTCTGAGATTCCTGAGTAGGGTGTGGAACAGTGAGTTATAAAAAGTAAAAATAATAGCTTGCCATTTATTGAGTGGTGTAGTATATTTCAGGTACTGCACTTGGTTATTCTACCTAGCCCATCTCTGAAAAAGGTATTACTCTCCCATTCTAGAGTTGTGGGACAGAGTTTAGAGACTCTAGTAAGCAGATAAGCTGTGATTTGAGCCCAGGTGCATCTGAGCCCACAGCACCTAGCTACCATATCACTCTACTAAAGACCAACTGACTCAGCAACTCTGTACCATGGTCCCTATATGGACCTGCTTATTCTCCAGCATCATCTCCACCACTCTTCCCCTCACTAGGCTCCAACCACAGGGGTCTTTCAGTCAAAACTGTTAACTTCTTACTTGCCCCAAGGCCTTTACACAGGTTTTTCCTTCTGCCTAGAATGCTTTGCACTCCTCACCCTCTACCCCAATTCACACATTCTAGCTTATAGATGTCTGAGAGGGAATGGCATTAATAAATCCTTTGGCCATCTAATCATCCTGGATGAAATAATGACCCATTTTTTGAAAAAAAGAGTAGAAAAAGAATTTCAAAATAGAACTGGAGAAGTCAAGAAAGGATTTCTCTCCCCCACTGAAATGGGGCAGCAATCATATTTGTGAAGAAGTAATTTAAGCCATCTGTGAAAACAGATTTTAACCTATAATACATCTGAATTCTTAACTATGAATTTACTTGTATTCAGTAGACTAAGGCATGAAGTTGTAAACTAGGGTACATTTAGATATGCTAAATGGATGGAAGAAGCTACGGGATCTTTTTCTATATTCTGTTTAGCATTTAATATGATGTAGATTCTAATATTTATTAAATGTTAATATCAAATCCTTATAGGTAGAACACTCAGTGAGATTCCTGTTTTTACTTGTGGAAACATTTACCTACCCTATGAGGTAGATAAGAGAGGTCAGAGAGTCCTCTAGCTTAAGTTCCCAAATAAAACTTTTACAACATATCATTTACTTGGAATGTGAACTTGCAGAATATTTTAACTCATTTTAAAATGTAGGTGGAAAACTACATTCCAAAGCAACATTTAATAATTTTTGAATTATAGAAACCATTCAACTACTTATTAGCTAAAATATTTTTGGGGGAACACTCAACATGAACAAAAAGCTGTTGGGCTATAGAGATGAATGAACAGGAATAGTTAATTCGCCTCCTTGCTTTCTATGTAAACTGTTTTTTTTTTCTTTGTCAGTGAAGAAACAAAGAAAACTTTGGGTTCTTATAAATACATTTCAGAATCAAAATATAAAACTCACAATTCATAAAGCATTTAGTGCCCAGCACGTAAGTCCGTAATAGTTAGATATTATCACAAATTATCATCATTATATCCATCATCAGTTTAGTAAATCACATAACGCTAACTATATAATGCTCTTTCCTTTAGTACTTTAAAATGTACATTTACTTTCAGTTTGGGAAACTTTGATAAAATTAAAATTCCATGAGAAGACTGACAGTATGTTTTATTGAGAATTCTTGCAAATTATTGTTAAAATTACTTTTTTTGCAAGTTCAAAATCCTGTAAGCTTACAGAACATATTGATTCTGAAATTAAATTATGGTATCACTTTAAAACCTGACTGTAGGATATCCCTTGCATCTAGGATACAAGGTAACAGCTTTAACCGGATTTCAATGTGCAATGGTAGCCCTTTGGTTTTCTATACATACTATTAACTTAAATAACAAATTTGAATGAATTCAAAAGTACTTTCTCTAGGGCACTGGATTGATTTCTAGAGAAATCTTTGTTTTGGGGAGTATCTTTAGGTCACATGGCTCATTAAATTAAGAACAGCTGTTTAGTACAATTGTTTCTGTCACCCAAATGCTGAAGATACTAAGCTAAGAAAGGAGAAAGGGAAATGGTAAAGGCAAAGCACTAGAGAGGACAGCAGGGAGGGTTAGAGTAGTATATATTCATGATAGAGTTTCATATATTTCAGGAAGATGACAATTCTATTTCCTCTGTCCACCTCCCATTAGTGAGGGCATGATGGTGGAAATTTTTTGGATAAGACAGCCTGAAATTAACCAGTATTTACTGAAGATCAACTAGGCACCCGTTTTCTTTTGAATAGTTCTAGCGCAAGGCACATTTCCAGAACCTACTATATAGTACTTTCTCTTCTCTCTAACCATCTAGTTACTCCAATAAATCCAGGTATGATACAGGATAAATCTTTTATGTCTACACTTATTTGTCTTAGCCTTACCATTATTTGAGCCTTCCACAATATCCCCTTTGAGATGTCTGCTCCTTTGTTGTGTCAATTCCCAGATTCCCTCTCTCCTACTTATTCTATGCTATTATCAAATTCTCAGTACTACTTTAAATTCTATGCCTTTCACAATATTCCTCAATCATTCAACACAGAACAATTTTTAAAACTAGGAGTCTCAGAATTCATCCAGTTCATAGATAAGGAAAAGACAAGGACAGAGATGCCCTGAGAGGCTGGCTAGAACCTGGGTTTTCTTCCTCCTAGGTCAGGGCTTGTTCCAGCATACTTCGATGCCACCCCAAAACACCCTCTCAAGACTCCTCCTATTTCTTTCTAAATATTTGATTTCTATCTTATTCGAATAGCCTCTCCAGAAAAGCTTGTTTTCTCTTAGGATTTACACAACTTTTGAGACAAAATACTCCTTAATTAATCTGCTATATACTAACTGAAAACTAATCCTGCATTTCTCTAACCCATGGAACTTCTAGGGAATATAAGTAGATGCTAAGAAAAAAAGAATTCTTAATTACTGTGAAATAAGTTTGGAAATGGGTTAAAAAATTCAAACAATGCAGTTGCCAGGGAATGGAGGTAGGGCTTAATGGGTGTGTGTGTGTGTGTGTGTGAGTGTGTGCGTGTGTGCATGTGTGTGTGTTTGAGACGGAGTTTTGCTCTTGTTGCCCAGGCTGGAGTGTAACGGCGCAATCTCGGTTCACCGCAACCTCCACCTCCTGGGCTCAAGAGATTTTCCTGCCTCAGCCTCTCAAGTGGCTGGGATTACAGGCATGCACCACCACACCCAGCTAATTTTGCATTTTTAGTAGAGATGGGATTTCACCATGTTGGTCAAGCTAGTTTCGAACTTTTTACCTCAGGTGATCCACCAGCCTCATCCTCCCAAAGTGCTGGGATTACAGGTGTGAGCCACCACGCCCGGTGGGAATTATTGTTTAATGGGCATAGAGTTTCAGTTTTGCAAAATGAAAAGAGTTCTGGAGACAGATTGTGGTGATGGTAGCAAAACATCACAAATGTAAAATACCACTGAATTGCACACTTTAAAATGGTTAAGATGGTACACTTTATGTTATATGTATTTTATCACAATTTAAAAATATAAAAGAAAATTTCAATTCAAGTAAGTTTCTTCACTGCAAAATTCAGAATCTTTCATATGCCAAAATCTCTAAGAGGGAGGAGAGCTATACCTGTATTATTAGTGTGTTCAAGATTGTTCTACTTTCAGCTGATTCTTCAAAAGACTGAACACACAAATGTGTGTTAAAAAGGCACTAGGCTAGATGCGCCAGAAAATACAGAGATGATCAAACACAGTTGCTAGCTCTACAGTACTCTGGGTTTGCTGTAAGGCATTCAGCCACCTCAGCAGGCAATGGGGCTAACACAACCAGGTCACTGAAATTCAAGTTTATTTGCTTTTTTTCAAATATGTTGGGCATAATGTATTGATGTAGAAACAAAATTTTACTTGTAATGGAAAGTCAGTCAGAAGTCCTATGACATAGCATTGTTACCTTTAAAAATGTTAAAATAGCTGATATTAAAATAATCTACTTATTGTTCGGGGGAATGTAAGAATGACTCCCCCTTTTATAGCATAACTATCAATTAAATATTTGTATCACTGTTGCATGAAAGAGCAGAATATACCCAGAGATGGTCTTTAATATTAGAATAAAATTCACATAAGATGGACACTGTAAAAACACAGAATTTAAAAAGGTGCATCTTTCCCCATACTTTTAAGAAAACATGGGGAAATGGTTTAATGCTTGATGCCATGGCTAGAAAATAAGATCATTTTAATGTATGACTTCACCCTATGAAAAGGAAACTAATGGTCCTCAGAGGTATTGTTCTAGATGACTGTTAAAGTTCCTCACTAATATCTGAAAATCATTAAGTAAAAAGAGAACGTTATTTAGGAATATAATAATATACATAGGACACATAAACATTCAATAATGACCAATTCATTCTTATCAGTCACACTTTAGACTTGAATAGAGGTAAAATTACATAAATCCAATGCTCTAATTTCTTTATCACTAACTCTTTATCTTTCATTCCTTTTAAACCTGTGTCTATTGAAGCCATGCTACTGAACTGTGCTCCTAAAGGTTACTTATGACCATCTAATGAAAACATCAAAAACCTTCTTCTCATTTGTCATCTTCCTTAGTCTCTGCAACATTCCACACAATTTAACTCCTTACTTCTTAAACGTCTTTCCTCATTAGGTTCCTATAATTCCCAAAGTTATGTTTTCTGGAACACCAACCCCCAAGAGGTATTCTGGGGAGAAAGGGGTTCTGACGTCAGGTAAATCTACAAAACACTACTTTATATGTTTCCTTCTTGGAGATGTGTCATGTATGTTAACATATTAAAAGGGCACAGAATTCTTGCAGTGAATGAGTATTTAACTACAGAACCAATTTTCTTTCCCATATTACCTGTTATCCACCCCACAGAACTAGTGTTTGGTTAAACATCCTTCGGGAAGACTATTCCTGCTTGTTTAATCCTTTGATCCTCTCTTTCAGTTGGTTTTTCTTCCTTTTATAATCCAAATATGGGTTTTTCCAAGGTTCCCTCATCAGTCTCTCTCCCAGTCCCTGCTCCATCCTTGAGAGATCTCATTCACTCCCAAGGCTTCCACTGCCACCCATTTGGAATATTCCCAAACTAATTATCCATGAAGCGCCATTTTCATTTCTCCATCTGCTAGCTGTCCATTTCTGATCGGGTAGATAGCTTACTGTCCCCTCAAATTTGATATGTTTAAAACTGAACTTATTTCTTAACAACAGATATCTTTCCTGGCTTATTTATTTCTGCTGAATTCTCCTGGTCTCTCAGTCCTTCAGGCTTGAAAGCTCAGTCATCATTTACTCCTGCCCTTTTTTCTCACTTGCCCTTACCCAATTACTAATTCTTTCAAATTCTCTCTGTCAGTTTCTCAGCCCAATCCATCCTGTACTCTCAAAAACATTCTTAAAAGTTTAAAATTCTGTCAGGGTGTTCTAGACAGCTAACATTTACTAATCACTTACAAGTGCTGCACAGTACTTTCTATGAGGTACACAGTTGAACATCATAGGACCCTATAAGACAGGTACTGTTATCTCCGTTTTATAGATGGTAAACTGGGACACTAAGGTTAAGTAACTCTTAAGATCAAATATTTACAATCCAAACTCTTCAGTCCAACTACTGCTAATTCCCTATCCAAATTTCTATTTCAGCCAAAGCAATATATTCATTATAAATCCTATCCTGGCAAGAATCACCAGAATGACTTTCTGATTGTTCTTGTTCGGTTCTGAGGTCACCTTTGAAGCCTAAGTGACCACTCAAACCTACACTACTCCTTCCTTCCTCAGAGTTTCCATCCAATCACTGGCATATCCGATCACTGTCACCATAGGGTCCATGCTTGCCTAGGACAATTCTGATTCATGTTTGCTGTCTCACTATTACTATGCCCCCTTTCACTCTCAAAAGTACCTCAATTTAGACAATAAATTATAAGGTCATCCTACATATATCACAACTGTTATTGTAGCAAGAAACCATTTATGTCCATATCCTACCAACTCCCCCAATTAAATCATGGTCCTTGAAGGTAGAAAATCAATCTGAAAACTTAAACTGGTCTTATTTCTCTTACACCAGGCACATTTATTATGCGTATGTGGCTACAGAACAATTGTGGAGATGAGGTTCCATTGGTTGTGTTTTGTTTCTCGATTAAATCCTGCTTTTAAATCAAAAAAGGAAAAATAATTCAAGTTAATTCATATAGTCAACCTCAGTCACAGTGCTTGAAAAAAGTAGGTATTTAATACTTTGAAAGGATGAATGAATAATGTACTAGAGTATGTGTGCCAAACTATAGCCAACATTACTAAAATATTTCAAAGATATACATGTAACTGGACACTTCGTGTATAACCACCAAGTGGATCTACCAATAATTACCAAGAAAAAATGTTTTCTAATATTTTTTACCGTTATACACAGTTGAGTGATAACAGACTATTTCCCACAACTATTTTGGAATACAAGCTCTGGAACAGACCACAGTGATAATAAAAACCAATTGCTCTAAAGAGGGAAAAAAATAAAAATAAATAAATAAATAAATCATCCTATTCTTTACAGTATGTTGTCAGTTAACTTATTATTCAAAAGTGATAGCAAGCTCTCCTGTTTAAAAGAATACAGTCTGTCTGTCTATGAAGAAAACGATTGTTTCACACTGCCTCTGCTTTGCAGTCCTATTCAGCTCAGACAATTTGCATCAACCTGTGACTAGTGACACTGTCACTTAGTGGTGCCCCAGAGAGCCATGATCTCACGTGCTCTTAATATTGAAGTTCTTATTTATACATAGATGTCTCTGGAATACTCATGAATTCTTACTTGAATACAATGGTGTTTTATTAATAGTTATTAATTAAATTTTAAAATGCTAATACATAATTTATCAATTTACTTAGAATTGGTATGACAAATTATTCAGCAGGGCAGCTTTGCATAACAAGCAGGAAAAACGACAAGCAAAAGTGACAAATACATCCCTGTCACTACATAATATAAAATACAGCACAAAATTCTGCATCTGTGCATACTTTCTAAGCTAAGAATGCTAATTAACATAATCATTAAGTGCTATTTATTAGAGGTAAAGGCATCACACTATGTTTGTTTTAAAAAGCAGAATGCTCATAAACTCATTGTTAGAGAATATAAATCTAGCAGCATCAAAACACTTCGTATTACAATACAGAAAGCAAAACAAATGGCAGCAGATGGCTTCAAAGAGGGGGAATAAAGAAGAGAACTATAGAATAGTAAAGTGCAAATTAAAATTGAAAGGAAAAATTTTAAAAAGAAACAGCTAAGGAAAAGAACAGATAAACTCCTGGGGAAAAGTCAACGACTAACAGACAGCAGAAATAATATTCATAAATAGGAAAGATTGGTATATGCAGATTAGACAATTATCCAAAGCCATGGACATGAAAAGAGCAGAATGCATCATTGTTAGAGACACAATTCAAGAACTAATGGATCCCTGGCACTGAGCTAGAAAATATCACATATTATTTGCAAATTTAGAAACAGGCCCAGAGTTTTTAAAGAATTATCTAAGGTTATACAAGACAAGATAGAATTCCAAATAAATTGGTATAGGTATGGCAACCCTTTGACGTGAACTATTTACTTAGCAATGTTCTATTTATTTATTTTAGTTTTCTTCTTATTACTTTAATATTCTAAATTTCCTCCTCTTTATAAATTACTCAAATGTTCTATTTTTAATCAATGATATAGCCTATACTCACTTCTATTATCTACAATTATCTACATCTACAATCCTCAAGAATATGTGAGGGATGCCAGAAGTTGCTACCATATATCAATGATAACTCAGAGTAACTAACACCATAAAACGGATACAAAGTCTGGAAAAGATTTAAATTAGTCTCTGGACCTCTCATTACAAGAACTAATGTGTGTTACTAAGTGTTACTACCACTTTCATTTCTTCTATTGGCTTTTCTTTTCCTTTTTTTGAGACAGAATCTTGCTTTGTCGCCCAGGCTAGAATGCAGTGGCACAATCTTGGCTCACTGCAACCTCCACCCCCCAGGTTCAAGAGATTTTCCTGCCTCAGCCTCCCAAGTAGCTGGGATTACAGGTGTGTGACACCACGCCCAGTTAATTTTTTAGGTTTTTAGTAGAGATAAGGTTTCGCCACGTTGGCCAGGCTGGTCTTAAACTCCTAGCCTCAAGAGATCCACCCGCCTCACGAAGTGCTGGGATTACAAGTGTGAGCCACTGCACCTGGCCTATTAGATATTATCTTATTTTCAGAATAGTCAAGATGTTAATGTTTGAACACTTACCAATACTGAAGGTATTATCCTTACTTTATCTTAAAAGTTTTAGGAAGCATGACTATGCCATAAAAGCTGCTTTCTTAAGGAATAAAATTACTTTTTTTCTCAGTTTTCTTCAATAGCAATTCAACATTAATAAGAGGGAATCTTTACTAACACTACACACACACACACACGCACGCACACACACGCACCCCTACCTATATGCATGTTGACCTTTTCTGACCTACTTTAGTTATGTTTGTTAGGTGAAAACTAAGTACCCAGGTATAGGTTAACTGAATTTAGAGAATAATAATGATCCTAGAAGTTAGAAGAAGATATAAAGAACATGGCTGGTAGCAGATATGATTTTAAATTGTATTTTAATCACAACTATTTTTATAGAGCTACGCAGTCACCAGGTTTTATTAATTTTTCTTCTGCAGTGTTTATCCTTTATTTTTCCTCCATTCACCTGTCAGCATCCTAGTTTAGACTCTTATCACTAGGTAAGTAATCTGCTAATGGGTCTTCCTGGGCACTGGGTGCCCTTTCTCCGATGTATCTTGCTCTAGTTAATCCTGTGTATTAATTTATCCATGCAAAATGTATTTATCAGGCATTTATCATATCAATGCTTAAATATTCAAGACCTGCAAAAGCAACAGAAATTAGCAGGTACACTTCAATATGTGCTTCTGAGATCATGAAATTGGCTATGCATTTGAGTATATTTTTCTTGCAGCAGGTACAGGGAAGAATTAAATGCATGCATCAAGACTATAAAATAACAAAGGCAGAATTCTACTCAAAGAGACTTACAATTATTACAAATTGTAGCCAAAACATTCTTATCTTGACACTCTTAAATGATAAGACAGCAAACATTCATTTCAAATTGAAGTACTCAGGCTATTCGCTCATGAATGGAGTTAGTGATTTTGATCACATATATTCATACATAAACTTTTATGTGCATAAGACCTAATGCCTTCAAGGGATAACTCTACTACTGGATTTAATCTAGCAAATACTAAATAATCTGGAGCCTAACCAATGCTGATTTATAAACTTTTATGTCCTAAAGGCTTAACTTGTAAATCCATTGTTTGTAACCTGGATTATACTTTCCAAAGGGGAAAAAATGAGCTATATATGGCAGCAAATATCCTAGGGAACTCCTAAGAATTTAACCTAATAATATAAAAAATATATACTTAATATGCAGTACATAGTAGTAACATTAATAACTGCTAATACATATAACTCTTACTAGATCCTCTAGTCAGGATTTAGTAACATTATTAATAATATTAGTAACATTAGTGACTAACATTATATTATTAATTAGTAACAATTAGTAACATTAATAGGTAATAACACTATTAATAACTGCTAATCCATATACCTCTTGCCAGATCCTCTTTTAGGTGTTTATATATTGACTTATTTAATTCTCACTGCAACCCTAAGGAGAGGTGGCAGCTTGTGCCTGTAATCACAGCTACTAGGGAGGCTGAGGCAGGAGGATCACTTGAGGCCAGGAGTTCAAGACCAGCCTGGGCAACATAGCAAGGCCTCATCTCAGAAAAAAAAAAAAAAAGAGAGAGAGAGCCATGTGTGGTGGTATGCACCTGCAGTCCCAGTTACTTGGAAGGCTGAGGTAAGAGGATCACTGGAGCCCAGAAGTTTGAGGCTACAATGAGCTATGACTGTGTCACTGCACTACAGCCTGGGTGGCAGAGGAAGACTTTGATCTCTCTCTTTTTTTTTTTAAATAAGGAGAAGAATTTTAAGTTTTTCTTTTTAATGGCATTTTAAAATACTTAGTTCTATTGTTCGGTTCTTATAATTAGAAAGCCTGAAAAGAGAACAGAAGATAAAACTTGAAAGATCTACCGCAAAGGAAGAAGCATGTTAGAGCTGGCCTAATATAAATAATTAGATGATAAAAATTAAGTCATTTGCTAAAAGGCTGAAGATGTGAGCTGCTTTTGGAGCCCTTGGAAGTGGTTTTTGTGCCAGGAGTAGTTTTTGTGCACAGAAAATAAAATCTAGAAGTTTAATTTTATTTTTTAATTAATATTTGATTTATGAAAATTACAAAAAAAATTCAAAAAATTAGTCCCAGTTTTTAAAGTTACCTTTAAGTTTTTACTTAACTTACAAATCTGTCAAAATGTATCACTTACCACTGGCTTTCAATTATTTAGATTTTAAACTGCAATTATAAATTAAACAGATTCAATTTCTTCTTTAGATATTTCCACTAACTGCTGGTGAATCTTCCCAATTACCTATAATTCTTATAAATCTAATAAACTAAACTTATAAAAATGGTCAACCTTAAATTCTCATAAATGTTATGGTACTACAAATAAACTTATAAGCATTTCTCCTAAAAATCCCAAGCAAAATCATTACTCAATTACATATTTTAAATTGGAAGTGACACTGCCCAATAAGCACATGAAAAGATGCTCAGCATGATTTAGTCATTAGGAAAATAAAAATCAAAACCACAGTGAAATACTATCTCCAACCCACTAAGGTGGCTATAATCAAAAACGCTGACAAGCTTTTAGGTGATAAAATGATTTCATCTTGGATCTCTACCATGACTTGGTCTCCATTCTGATCAGAACAGTTAAGGTCATTCTTCTAGAAGGTTTGAGGATTCTTTCAGCCTTTCACTAGGTACTGTTTAAACTCAGCTGCTATTCCTCAAGGGCTTCATATTCTAGATTTAGAAAAATAACAGGAAGATTTTAGGAAAAAACTTAAAGGCAGGAAGCGTGGGTCATATAAAGAGAACATAGTCTAAATGTCTCTTTAACCACTGACTTTTCAATTACACTGGCATGGAATAAGCAGTTAACGTATTTATAAATTAATTATTTATAAATTAGTAGAAGTTATTTATTGAAAACATTATCAAACAGGCTCTAAAGAAAAAAATTCTTAATGTATTTTTCTTATTCTTCATATTTTAGTATCAGTTTTCTGTTGGCTGGTTGGTCTTTGTCTCCCCATTGAAACTGTACATTTCTTCAGGTCAGAAAAGGAAAAAGAGAAAGAAAATTACATGCTAGGTACTTTGCTTCCTTGTGAAAGAGATATGATGTTCATGGTCAAAGAAGCAGGCTTAGTTAGTGACTAAAATGTGATTTGAAGGGTACAGACAGAATCTTAGAATTATAGGAATTTAATGTCTCTATAGAATATTTTCACCAAGATGTGGTTCTCTGGTGAATCCCCCTAATCCTCTTTAAGGTCTCAAAATACAATTATTTACACCGGCCAAGATAGTGCTGGAGAAAGAACCCTTCAAATTCTGCACTGACATTCCCCAATACATTTTTTTTGCCATTACATTTTTACCAATTCATTTTCAAATCTCTAATTTGACATTACATACATTACCTACATGCATTTGGGAGGCACATTACGTAAGTGTTGATTTACCTTTTATGACTACTGCAAAGATCAAATAAAATAAATATGATCATGTAAGTTCTAAGTCTTAAAACTGTTGTTAGTCTTATGCTTAAATGTAAGGGTTAATAAGATTCAATTAAGGAAAATGGCTGTCCCTGGTTTGTCCTTTTCCTAACATTGCTCAGTTATTAATACTTCCTTCCTTCTATTAATACATGAAATCTGCCAAACATTTAGGTCTGTAAATCCATGAGGATTACTTAAATATCATGTCAACTAGACTATAAACTGTTCAAGGGGAGGAATCATGAATCATGATGCCCTCTATTCCTCTGTCTTTGCTTCCTTCTACTTTTTCTTTTCCACCATTACCCAGTTTTTCACAATGCAGTTTTTTTTTTTTTGATGGCATATTAAATATTTTTTTTTCTTTTTTGGAGACTGAGTCTTGCTCTGTTGTGCCCAGGCTAGAGTGCAGTGACACAATCTTGGCTCGCTGCAACCTCTGCCTCTTGAGTTCAAGCGATTCTCCTGCCTCAGCCTCCGGAGTAGCTAGATTACAGGCACCCATCACCATGCTCGGCTAATTTTTTGTATTTTTAGTAGAGACGGGGTTTCACCATGTTGGTCAGGCTGGTCTCAAACTCCTGACCTCAGGTGATCCGACCACCTCAGCCTCCCAAAGTGTTGGGATTACAGGTGTGAGCCACTGTGCCCGACCCTAAACATCTTTAATGAAGGCATGGTACAAGTACTAAATCAGCTGATTGTCCTCCCTAAAGTAGGTCAATAAAATCCTCAGGGGGCCATTAGAAAGAAAGAGAAAAATACCATAATCACCATGATCACAGACAAGATCTCTAATAAGCCATAGCTACTACTGTAGATGCAGCTCTAAAAAAGAAGAGGCCACAGTCCATAAGCTTACTAACAGTCCTTATTCTAAAGACTGAGTCCTCTAAATATGTGCAATCATTATACAAATTTTTCACAGCATTTAAGCCTTATTATTTTGATAATACAAGTATGAATAGAGTAGTCTGAATCAAGTGTAATTAGAAAATATGTGGAAAACAAAAACTTCTAAGTAGTCATACTTGCAACAGCACAGCTATTTCACAAAGGATATGTGAATTCTTCTTAAATGAGCAAAATTAAGAGAAACCCCAAAAAACTATAGATGTGTTTAAGTACTCATCAAACTTTATAATTTTAGTAATTTTTCACATGCTTGATATTATTGGTATTGATAACAATGAGAACAGTATGTGTTGCCTGCTTACCACGGTCTCAGAAATTGTGCTAACGATATTTATATAAGGTAGATATTATTCTCTTTATTTTCCAGATAAGGAAACTGAGGCTTGAATGAGGTTAAATATCTTGCCAAAGGTAAGTGGGAAACTGAATACAGCTCTGTTTCTGAACCCAAGATCTTAGGCTAAGATAGGGTTTCTCAACCTCAGCACAACTGATATTTTAGACCAGATAAATTCTTCATTTGGGTAGTAGGGGGGAGCTGTTTTGTGCATTGTAGGAGGTATAATATCATCTCTTGCTTCTATCCACTAGATATCAGTGGCATTCCACCCTTGCCGCCTTCCCCTTCCCCCTGGCCCCGGCAAAGTTGTGGCAATAAAAAAATGTATGCAGACATTGCCAAATGTCTCCTAGGGGGCAAAATTGCCTTGGTTGAGAATCATGGCTAAGTAATGTATTACTTAATTCATACCTTTACCGTGATAAACCATCAAGAGCACATTCTTGGAGAAATCTAGAGCAATACAACAACTTCACACATTTTAAACTACTCAGCAAATAGGATATTTAAAATCATTTGAAAATAAGACTAACTGAAGATGTTATATGGTTAAGTAAAAATGTCTAAAAGGTACCTAAATGCAATAAATTACATGATCACATATTATTTTCTTTGCTCCCATACACTAAGACTATAAAATTATGAGTCTGTAACAAAAATAGAACTTTTTACATGCATATGAGTCGTTCTTCAAAGCGGTACCTTTGGACTGGATGTGCACAATTGCTGCCATTGAAGGGAAAAAAAGAGTCAAATCCTGTATTCTGGAAGTATTTTGAAACCTAGTTTAGAAGTATTTCCCTCTGTTGTTCTCCATCACCTCACTTCTACATGGCATTTATTTACAAAACTTGCCTTATTATTTTACAAATCACATTTGGCTTTTTCTTTTAAGCCTAGAATAATACCATGCAGTTTATCACCATTTTATTTTAGACTTTGTTTTGAATAATTTTTGCTTATTTTCAAAATAAGTCCAAGTATCAAAGGACAAAATTTGTCACATTGTGGGTATTGAAAAAAAAAAAAGCCAAAAAAGTCAAAGTATTTTATGCAATGGCAGAACCAATGGACTGAGAATAAAATTTTCTAGGATGACTAGGGCAGGGAATAGGGGGATGACTATACTAACATCCAAAGGTTTCAAAAGTTTATTTTAAAATCCAATTGCTGAACAGCAATTCCTTTTCGAGCTTATATTCATGATTATTTAAGTTTTACTTCCGCAAATACCCTGCGGTCAATTCAAATCAATAAATCACTGAATTTCACATTTAATTTTTAAGATATATTTTGAAATGCTAGTGTTGACATCTTGCTCTGCTGAAAATATGACGAGACAGCAACAAAGTAACAAGACTGATGGATTTAAATTTCAGCCTCTTATTTCTCCTCCTAACCCTGACTGAATGAGTTAGTAAGTTCTGATGGCCAATGAGTAGGCAGATTTGAGGAGAGAGAGGAGCACTTGAACCGTGTAAGCCTGTTTGAAAAGTCATTTGGCAATTAATATCATAAGCTGTAAAAAATATTCCCTCTTTTTAACTGAGATTCCATTCCTAGAAATTGATTCAATGTAAATAATTCAAAAAAGGCAGAAGAAAAAAAGCTATGACATATAAAAATGTTGTCTTCTAAAATCCTAACAATGATAAAGTGTGAATGTTTTAATACAACTAAAAAAACAGAAGATAAAAGAAAAAATATGGCAGACTAACTTGAAAGAATATTATGCAGCCATAAACATTTATAAAATATGGATGGAATAAGTCAAGTCAACCTTTCGGCAGGATAGTTACCTACCGGTCTGCTAAATCGTTGGAGCAACATTGCCCTAAGTAACAAACACTCAGGCTGGTAGCAGCTCTGAACCTCCCTGGGATGGATCTCCCAGAGGGAGCAGACAGCCATTTTTGCTGCTCAACAGACCTCTTTCCTGTTGCCCTCAGGCTTAGAAGGCAGCTTAGTGGCTGGGGACTGACAGGGACCCCCCGACAGTGCAGCAGCCTTATGGAAAAAGGGCCAGACTGTTTTCCATATGGATTTTCACCTCCGGGTAGGGACAGGGTGCCTCTCAACCTGGACCCCCAGCACATCCACCCTGCCCCTACCCGAACACCAGTGGGTGGCAGCTCTGCATTTGTCTGAGAAAATCCCAGAGACAACCCACAGCCCCTCTGCCATTGCAGATGCAGTGGTACTGCCCTTGCTACCCTCAAGCTGAGGAAGGAACAGAGGGCCTGATGGCAACTCTGGCATGCCACAGCCACCCTATGGAGAGGAGCCCAGTCTCTTTTCTCTGTGAGACCCCACTCCCCACTCTTCAACAGGCACACCCGCTCTCAGAACCACAGAATAGCCATCCTACCCCCAGCTAAGCATTCCCACTGCTAGTAACTCTGTGTTTCCCTGGGGAGGGGCTCCCAGAGGCAACCAATAGCAGCGGCTCTGCCCCTGCTGCTCTTGGACTGGAGAAGAAACGAAGAGCCTGAGAGCTTTATTCACACTTAAAGCATGACAGTCATTGTACAGAGGAGCTCAGCTTCTTCTCATTATGAGCCCTCAACCCCCGCATTTTTCAGCAAGCAGAGCCCCAAGCTTGGGCCAGCAGTGCAGTCTCCCCAATCCTTGGCTGAACATTCCCACTAGCAACGGCTCAGCATTTCTCTGATTTCGCTCTCAGAGACAACTGAAAGCCCCTCTACCACTTCAGTTGTACTGCCCTTGTTGCCCTCGGACCGGGGAAGGAGTGAAGACCCTGAGTGCTTTAACTATACCTTTAGCAAGTCATAGCCGCCCTAAGAAGAGGCCAGACTGTCTCCCCGCAAAGTCCTCTTTCCCCATTGCTCAACGTCACCAGGCAGGGTTCCCTGGCTTGAGCCCACTATGCAGCCACCCCACCCCAGGCCGAACACACTGATTGATAGAGGGTCTGCATTTCTCTGGGGTGGAGCCCCAAGAGGCAAGTGAAAGGCCCTCTGCCACAGCCACTGCCAAGGTCCCTTCCCCTGTTGCCTCCAAACTGGGAAGAGAACATGAAGCCTGAGCTCATCCAAGGGCAGCAGTGTGCAGCCTGGGAGTACGAAGGCCAGATTTGCAGCCACCACTTAAGTGGGAGAGGAGCCCACACTTTCAGAGCAGGGAGAGGAAGCACAGCTGCAATGGTGAGGAAATACAGAGGGGCCACGCAGTGGAGCAAGAGCCTACCTACTAGCCATTATGCTTAAGCACCATCTACTGGATCACAGCTTAAACTTCAACACCAAAAATACTTTGCTAATACACCCTGCTGTGAAACCAAGGACAAGAACTCAGTGACAAATAAAGACCCTGCACAAATAAAAGGACAGGGCACAAAGCTTTGGCCTTCTGAAAACATCCAGAAAAGAAGTTAACTGACTGTACTCGAGTTACACCACAGTTAAAGAACATCAGCCCACACAGAGAAGAAAGAACCAGTGCATGAACTTTGGCAACCCAAAATGCCAGCCTGTCTTCTTTCTTCCAAATGACCACGCCAGTTCCCAGCAGGGGTCCTCCAACCAGGGGGAAATCACAGAAATATAATTCAGAATAGAGATACAAATGAAGATCATCAAGGTTCAGGAGAAAGATGAAACCTAATCTAAGGAGTACAATAAAATGATGCAGGAGCTGATAGATGAAGTGGTCATTATAAGAAATGACCAAACTGATCTGATAGAGGTGAAAAACACACTAAAAGAATTTCATAATGCAATTGCAAGTATTAATGGCAGAATAAGCCAAGTTGAGACAAGAGTCTCAAAGCCTGAGGACTGGTTTGCTGAACTCAGTCAGACAAAAACAACAAAAAAGAGAATAAAAAAGAATGAACGAAACTCCTGAGAAATACAGGGTTATGAAATAAAGAGACTAAATCTATGACTAACTGGCATTCCTGAAAGGGGAAGTAAGCAACTTGGGAAACATATTTCAGGATATTGTCCATGAAAATTTCCCCAACTTCACTAAAGAGGCCAACATTCAAATTCAGGAAATGCAGAGAATCCCTGAAAGATACTACATAAGAATACCATCCCCAAGACACACAGTCATCAGATTCTCCAAGGTCAAAATGGAATAAAAAATGTTAAAAGCAGCTAGAGAGAAGAGGCAGGTCACTTATACAAATCATTCACTTATACAAATATATTCAGCATTCTATAAGAAAAGAATTTCCAACCAAGAATTTCATATCCAGCCAAACTAAGTTTAATAAGCAAAGGAGAAATAAATAAGATCCTTTTTAGATAGGCAAATGCTAAGTGAATTTGTCACCACCAGACCTAACTTACCAGAGGTCCTTAAAGGAGTGCTAAATATGGAAAGGAAAGAAGACCATTACTAGCCACTACAGAAACACACAGAAGTACATACTACAAAAACAAAAGTACACAGACCACTGACACTATAAAAGAATGATGCAAACAAGTCTACATGATAACCAGCTAACAATACAATGACAGGATCAAATCCACACATATCAATATTAACCTTGACTGTAAATGGGTTAAATGCCCCAATTAAAAGGCATAGAGTGGCAGGCTGGATAAAGAAGCAAGACCCATTGGTACGCTGTCTCTAAGAGACTCATCTTACACGCAATGACACCCAGAGGCTCAAAGTAAGGGATGGAGAAAAATCTACCAAGCAAATGGAAAACAGAAAAAAAAAGGGAGAAGGGGTTTCAATCCTAATTTCAGACAAAACAGACTGTAAACCCACAAAGATCAAAAAACACAAAGATGGACGTTATGTAACAGTAAAGGGATCAATTCAACAAGATCTAACTATCCTAAACATATCTGCACCCAACACAGGAGCACTCAGACTGATAAAACAAGTTCTTAAAGACCTACAAAGAGACTTAGATCTCCACACAATAATAGTTTGAGGCTTCAACATCCCACTGACTATATTAAGCAGATAATCAAGGCAGAAAATTAGCAAAGATTTTCAAGACCTGAACTTGATACTTGACCAAAAAAGACCTAACAGACATCTACAGAACTCTTCACCAAAAAACATACATTCTTCAGAATGTATATTCTTCAGAATATACATTCTTCTCATCTGCACATGGCACATACTTTAAAATAGAACACACAATCAGCCATAAAACAATCCTCAGCTAAATAAAAAAAAAAAACCTGAAATTATACTGCCATACTCTTGGACCATAGCTCATTAAAAATAGAACTTAATACTAAGAAAATCACTCAAAACCATACAATTACAGGTAAATTGAACAACCTACTCCTGAATGACCTTTGGGTAAACAATAAAATTAAGGCAGACATCAAGAAATGCTTTGAAACTAATGAGAACAAAGATATAACATACCAAAATCTCTGGGACACAGCTAAAGATGGAAGTTTATAAAGAGAGAAGTTTATACCACTAAATAACCATATCAAAAAGTCTGAAAGATCTCAAATTAACAACCTAACATTACACCTAGAAGAATTAGAGAAATAAGAGCAAATTAAGCCCAAAACTAGCCAAAGACAAGAAATAGCCAAAATTAGAGCTGAAATGAAGGAAACTGAGATGTGAAAAACCATACAAAAGATCAACAAATCCAGGAGTTGGTTATTTGAAGATTAAATTAGACCACTAGCTAGAAAAAAGGGAGAAGATCCAAATAAGAAATGACAAAGGGAGCATCACCACTGACCCCACAGTAATACAAAAAAAATCCTGGGAGACTACTATTAATACTTCTATGCACACAGTCTAAAAAAACCTAGAACAAATGGATAAACTCCTGGAAACAGAACCTCCAAAGATCGAACCAGGAAGAAACTGAATAACAGAACAGATGTTATTTCCAGGTGATAGCATAATGAGTTATTTCAGATTTCTACTTTATCCTTTTCACATTTTTCCAAATTTCCACAATGAACATGATTTATAGCTATAAACAACAGAGATTACAGAAACAGCTTATAATGCATTCGATCATTCCTACCTTCTAATGATCTGAACATACACAACACATGTGCATGTGGCCTGAAATACACATGCACATATATATACAACTTGGTTACATATAATTCTGTATCTCAGGTAACAGTACTAACTTGAAAGAGCCAGATTATTAAATATCAAAATAGCCATCTGATTCAGAAATTTGGGACCATTTAATTAAGCAAAGCCAATGATTTAAATAAAAAACAACTCTCTAAAGAGACTACTCAATAATTAACAGGTATTTAAAATATTTGAAATACTAAGATTTATGTAAAACACACACCTATATCAAACTAAGAATGTCTGCCATTTTATCACAGTGGATGGATTAAATGGTCTACAGCAGCTTTCCACAGTAATTCTCTCTTGGGAATTCTGTCTGGAAAACAAACTCAATTTTAGAATCTAAATTCTTAAAGTTCCTAGATTTCAGCAGTCCTTGAGGGCAAGGTAGATTCAAAATCACCTAGGGAGCTTTTTCAAATTATATTTCTTGGCCCGGGCCTCCTCTTCCAAGAGTCTGATATGTCTGTCCTCTGGGATGAAAGCATGGGCATCTCCACTTAGAAAACGGCTCTTACACCCCCAATACTGCCTTCTCTTTGAGAAACATGACTATATATGCTATCTATCTTTTTAATAAAAAATAGTCTCCTTTAACTTGGGGGGAAAATCACCCCCTAGTACAACTGGCTTGGCTTAATTATAACTTGCCCTCCCATATTTTTAATTGAATGAATGGTTGAAACATCACAACATTCAAGAAGCTGAGATGATAGAACATGATTTCACCTATTTATTATATACATTTTCCATGCAATTATCCAACATTAAGTTATATACAGGCTAGACTTTAAAATAAATTCTTAAAAATTCTACCATTTTCTAAAACTACTAAGGATTTCCAGAAAACTATGGCATTACAAATGCCATTCTAAAATAAAGTGGTATGCATCCAAAGTAGTACCTTGTGGCCGGACATGGTGGCTCATGCCTGTAATCCCAGCACTTTGGAGGCCAAGGCGGGCAGATCACCTGAAGTCAGGAGTTTGAGACCAGCCTGGCCAACACAGTAAAACTCCATTTCTAATTAAAATACAAAAAATTAGCTGGGCATGGTGGCGTGTGCCTGTAGTCCCAGCTGCTTGGGAGGCTGAGGCAGGAGAATAGCTTGAGCCCAGGAGGCAGAGGTTGCAGTGAGCCAAGATTGCACCACTGCACTCCAGCCTGGGTGACAGATCAACACGCTGTCTCAAAACCAAAAAACAAAACCAAAAAACCCCACAAAGTAGTATCTTGTATTTCTATATTAGTAAAATTACACACTAGCATCCAATTACATAAAACTGTGCTATAGAGAAAAAACCTTTATTACTCAGCAAGTGAGTAGTTAGCTCTTCTTGTATGGTTATTGATTGACTTACTTTTACATTAGTCTACTTTAGCAAGAAAAATATCCGGAAACTATCTAATGCCGGCCTGGAAAACAAAGTTTATCACTCTTGCCAATCATTAATTTACAGGAGCTGCTGAAAATATGCTCCCCTAAGAAGGATCTTAAACCATCTCTAGGTTTAGTGGAAAATGAGTTGTTATTAATCATCCATGTCTGTCATAAGTAAAGGGTAGGGCTGGGGGGCAGGGAGTATGGTGGGTGCAGTGCTGAGGTGCAAGAGTGCCATATATTTACTGACACCTTCTTAAATTAGACCAAGATCTTTGCTTCATTATAAATACTGAGGCGTTCTTTGGCTTAAATTCAGAAATATTAAAAAGCATTTTCCTCACTCCAAAACTGGCTTCACGTGATCACTGCCTGAAGGGATATTATAATGGCCATGGCTTTGTCATCTCTCCTGACCCAGTGATACACGTGCAAACTCATAATTCACTTTATTGTCTTTTGTGATCTGTAATGCTTTCTTCAGTAGCTTTTGTGTCTATGGTGCAATTTTTAAGTTTTATAATAACCTCTATCTTGTTCTTTCCTACTGTGAGATTGTATTTCCAAACTAATATTTAATATATACCATATTTTATCAATTCAATTATAATTATCAGTTATTCTAATATGTAGTATACTTCAGAATGATGAAATCACAAAGAAAGAGTAATGATACCAAAAAGGAATTGGTAAGAATATGAATTTGCGCATTTGAATCTGAAAGTTTACCGTATTTTCTTTCCTTTTCCACAGAGACCCAACTATTGTTAAAGAGAACCTAGGTACCACAAACTGTATAAAGTTAATATTTGTATAATTCATTTTCTATAATGTCAAGCCCAGTTCTTGCTACTTCTTGTATGGGAAACGAAGGTTAAACTGTAAGTCAGGAAACTTGGACTCTCCTAGTCCTGGCTTTTAAACTAGCTGACTATATAATCTTGGGTAAGTCACTTCACTGCTCAAGGCTCAATTCCCTAGCCCACAAACTGGGGAGCTGCATAAGAATCGAGACTGCCAGTCCAGCTGCCTTACTGCTCCTGAGTTCTGTGATTTAAGTACCTCAGACTTCAATTCTCATTGCCTTTTATCTCTTTGTTTTCTGCTCTCCACCAAATTATTGACTTCAACCACAATTCTACAACCAGTTTTTCCTATTAATTCTATGAATTTTTAGAGCTCCTTTTTATTCAGTAGTTATTATTATCCAAGTAACTGTTTACATTGCTGTTCAATGAAGTATGACTCAATCTAATAACTGTAAGTATAGTATCTAGTGTAGTCTTAATAGCATCACTGTTCAGATCAAATATAGCCCTCAAGGAAGCAATCAGCTATGATTGCTGTTCTGAAAAAATAAAAAAAGGAATTCTGAAAAAGAGAAGGAAAAAGTTGATTCAAGACTTACCTCTAACAGTTAACTGCAAGATTGGCAAGACAGAAACCAAAATATTTACAAAGGCTATCTTTGGGAGGTAACAATATGGATGACTTTTTGCCACTTTTTAATATTTCCTTCATTTTTCAAATTTTAAAAGAATTGTCTATTGCTACTTAATGGTTAAACGTATTATAATAGTCTATTTTATAAATTCTTTGTAGTGGGTAAAAACCACAATGATTAACAAACATGCATTAAAACAGCTTTCATAGTGCTTCTAAGAGAAATCACGTATATATGAGGAAATTCTCAAAGCCTCTGTTTGCTAAAGGGAAAAATGAACAAAAAGAAGCTGCTTAAGCAGCTTTCATTACAATCTATGCTAGACCATTAAAAATCACCTTCCATTTTCCTTCCAACTCTTAAGATGGGAAAAATTAAATATTTAATGTATAGCTAGCAAGTTAATTTTGTATCAAATTTATAAAAAGGTGTCATAGTATTCTTATTTACTCAGTGTATACTCAATGCATACAGTGCATATATGACCATTTAATAAAGGATGACATGACTACTTTAATTACAAAATTTCAAAACCCAAGCTCCCACTCCCCCCACCTCACACATATGATTTATGAAGACATTCTAATATGTTACGACTCAACCTTTTGATTTTTCCATTTCACTGTACAGCCTGGGTTTGGTTATCAATCATACTACTTAATAGCTGTGACATCCTAGACATGCCACTTAACTGTCCTGGAAGCTAAGTTTCTTAGTGTTAATACCATTATCACCAACATCTGTTTTGTTTTGTGTAGTTTACAAAATATTTTCATATATATTAATTCTATGGATACCCACACCACCCTCATTGTCTCATTTTGCAAATGACTTACCTCCCAAAGTCACATGCCTAGTAGCAAGACCAGTGCTTACACAAAGTTAAATATCCTAACTACTCAGAAGACTATTGTAAAGCTCAAATGAGACAATATGTATGTATTTTCTAAGCTCTGTAACTTTCTGTAAAAATATAAAGTAGCATATTATTTGCTATGTTCCCTTCTTAGGGAAGTAGTAGTTGCATTCAATGATCTCCCATTGTGCCCAGGTATAAAAGTGCAAGTTGGAAGAGTTTTTAACTTTTAATTGAAAAAAAAATTGGATTAACTAAAGACTATTTATATTTTTAACACAGTATGATCATGCTCAATAGAATATAAATCTTTCTTTTCCTCAAAATAATATAAACATTTCTCCAAGGTATTAATCATGCATTCAAAAATTTTGAGCACCTACCCTAGACACCTACTGGGTACACATGATGTAAAACATAGATGGATGTCTGAAAACATGGAACTAACAGTACAGCGATGAAGACAGGTAAACAAGCAAACAAACAAAAGACAACTTGTGGGAAAATGCTATAAAGAAGTAACAGGGTCAACAGGGTCCTAGAATAGGGAACCTGGGGAGAGGGAGCTTGAGAAAGGGATACTTGCACTGAGACCTGAAGAAGGAGTCAGAAATGCAAAGAGTAGGTGGTAGAAGAGTTTAGGCAGTGGGAACTTCATGCATAAAAACTCCAAAGCAGAAAAGAAAAAGCCTTGGCACATCTGAGGAAAAAATAAATAAATCAGCACAGAATGGTAACTGAGGAAGACAGCCACCAATAAGGCTGAAGAGCAAGCAAGAGTCAGATCTCACACAGCCTGGGAAGGAATTTAAATATTAAAGTGGACTGTGAAACCATTAAAAAGTTTTCAGCAGTGGAGCATGGTCCAATTTACACCGAAGGTCATCATGGCCGTTGTATGGATAGAGCATTCTTTCCTTAGGAACAGAAGCTGACAGACCCCTTAGAAGACTTTGCAAGAGTTTAGTTGAGATGACAAAAGCCTGGACAGGGATGGAGGCAGTGAAGAAGATATGTTTCCACTAAATATAGAGTCATCTCTAGGCATTAGTGGGATCTATGTTTCAGGACCTTGCCTTCTGACCCCTGCCCACAGATAACAAAAACCAAGGACGCTCTGGTTCCTGATCTACAATAACACAGTATTTCCATATAACCTAGCACATCCTCCTATATACTTTAAATCACTCTAAATTACTTTTAATACCTAATACAAATGACTATATATTAATTCATTTGTGTGGATCCAACATAGTATTCAGACTGCAGAAAATTCAAGTTTTGCTTTTTGAAACTTTGTGAAATTTTTTTTTCCTGGATATTTTCAATTCACAGTTGGTTAATCCACAGACACAGAACCTATGAATATGAAAGGCCCACTGTATATTTTAGGAGTAAAAAATACAACTTGCTGAGGTATGTGATATGAATAATGGAGAAACTGAGGAATTAAGGTTATTCCACATACCTGATTGAGCAACTGGGAGAATGATGATGGTATCAATAGGATCAATCCTAAATTTGTTTTTTTTAAAAGTGGAGATGTTAAAAATAACTGGCCACGTGATTAAGGAATTCAGAGGAGATTGTCTGGGCTAGAAATACACATTTGGGGGTCATCAGCATTTAAGTGGTATTTAGCCTGGGAACTGATCCAATTCTAGAAAAGAGAGAGATGGAAGAGAGCACAGACTGAGCTCTGAAGAAGGCTAATATTTAAAAAGCAAATAAAGAGTTGGCCAAAGAAACTGAGAGGGAATAGCTAATGAGACGGTAAGAAAATCATGTATATGGGGTCACAGAAACCAAAAGAAGAAAGTGTTTAAAAGGCCAGATGCTGTACTGTTTTAAGTGCTGCTGAGAGGCCAAGTAAGATGAAGACAAGGCATCTTTTGGATTTGTAAACTGAAGACCAGTGGTGTATAGTACATTTTGTGCAAAGCCTTTGTAAATATTTAATAACTAGTTAATATTCTACTAAGTGAAAATACAGGTATTTTTAGTGTAACAGTGAGTTTTCTACATGTGAATTAGATATTTTAAATTAAGGAACATGATTTGCCTTATTTGAACTGATGTTGTTTATAATGCAAGCTATGATTGGAAACCAGCACTCTGCTTAGGAAGAAGTAGCTGCGCACACAACAGAAGGATACAAAATGACTTAGTTTGAAAGGCTGGCTACAATGTGGGAATGTGTTCTTTTGCTCACTGTTAACAATTATGAATTTTGGGCCTTTACAATAAAGACCTGGAAAACGTACTCAACTTTTACTAGCTATGTATAGACCCTTGACATCGTTCAAGTCAATGGTGGTACAGGTTAAAGTACCTGGGGAGGAAGGGTCATTTCTCAAAGCACTGCTAGGGAAAAGCCTTTTGCCCATCCACTTTTTCACCACCCAGAACACAATGTGATCTTTGGAATTATTATTCGATAATCTTTGGACCATGGGGAGGAAATCCATAAACTAAGGAAAGCAGAGCAAGTAGACAGGAGGATACTGGTCCCTCGAGGGTACTTCTCAGGCCACTGTACTAGCCCTGGACTGCCACTTTCCAAATTTCTTGTTGCAGAATAATATAAACTCTTTACTTATTTTAATCTACTAAGTGTGATTTTGCAGTTACTAATTGCTAAACTCAATATTAATTGATACATGCCATGTTTGTTTCATTCCTTCCTAAGAGTATTTTAAAATGAAGCAATGTTTAACACAGTTAAGAGGACATTAGAGCTACAGTAAACTCCACTGCAACTAGTACTAGCCATGTGACCTAGTTCTGGACAAAGAGGTGTATGGAAGACTGATGGGGGCTTCTAGGAAATTTAATCCTATGCTGCAAAGAAGAGAGAGCTGCGGAAGGAAACTGGTAGATAGACTGTCCCTGCCATGCCCTCCATGCCATTCCTCACCAGTTCCTCTTCTTGTCTTTCAACTGGTTGTGATACCTAGAGCACACAGCTATCTTGAAAGTACTGAGCAACAAGCACAAGGATAAAAAGCCTACCTCCAATAATGAAAAATACCTGGCTGCTTGATAACATCACTAAGCTGCTAGACTAGCCAGAATGCCTTTTTCCCAATTTCTTGTTATGTGAGATAATTAAATATCTTTAGTGATAAAGTCACTATTAGTTGGGGTTGTTTGGGGTTTTTGTGTTTTTTTGGTTGGTTGTTTTTGCAGCTAAAAGCATTCCTAACTGATACACTCTCTATCTTCTCTCAAATATCCAAGTATCTTCATGCTGCCCTTTAAATAAACAAAATTCAAAATTTTATCCCTTACTCCGGCTCCATCTCACTTCAAAATTTCTTCTCCAATATAGGTTGAACTCGTACTAATGTTCCTCTACTTGAAATGCTCCCCCATCTAAATCTTATCAATTTGTAAAAGGCCTAGCTTAATTCCTGTATCCTTCAAGAAGCCTCTCCAAGCCACACGGTTTAAGTCTTGAAGTCCACAATTCTCTGAATGTACTGACAGTCTCGCCATTATTTATTCCCCATGTAAACCTTCCCTTTCAAATCAGCACAGGGTTTAGCCAATTCAAAATTCAATTCTAAGAGTTTTCAGGCTGGGAATGTTGAATATCTGCACTTTGGGCTCTTATTGCTGAACTCTTGTACAAAGCCTACCTGCAAGAACCACTACTCATGGTTATATCACTTTAAGTATATGCAGCTCATTTTCTCTTCTGGATTAATACATTCTTAGCCAAGTGTATAAATCAGAATATATTTGTGGAACTTTCCAAAATACATACTCCAAGGCACCACCCCAGACATACTGAATCATTTCCAAGGTCATATATGTTGAAGGTATCAGGTGATTCTGATGTGTACTCCTAGGTAAGATTTTTCTAACTCTAGATACTCTAGAATTGCACTATTCCATATAGTAGCTACTGGCCATATACAGCTATTGAGCACTTGAAATTAATTTAAATTTAAAAATTGATATGTGAGATTCAGTTACCAGAAAACCTTAAGCATGTTTGGAACTTGGGTATATGAATTTATTTTTTCAACTGTAAATTTTATGAAATATAGACTATTTCTAATGAAAATCTGACATCTGAATTCAGATGTGCTCTAAGTATAATGCACCTTAGATTCTGAAGACTTAGTATGAAAAAAGGTAAAACACTATCAATAATTTTGTATCAATTAGATGTTGAAATTATAATATTTTGGATATATCAAGTGAAATGTTATTAAAATTAATTTTACCTGTTGTCTTTTAACTTTAATGTGGCTACCAGAAAATTTAAAATTACATATGTTGTGTTCTATTTCTATTGGACAGTGCTATTTTCTAAAGAGTCATTTTTACCCAATTGTGACTAAGAGTTAGGTCATTAAAAATACCTATTACATTTACTTGGAGAGAACTAGTCAATGGCTCCTTTATAAGGGCCTATGTAAGACATTTCTCTCAGACTTCAGTGTCAGGAAAAAAATTCCTTTTCCTAAGCAATTGGTATAGTTTTAATTTATGAATATTATGAATCTTATTATCAATCAGATATCTCCCTTTGCCTTGCTGAGAGCCAAATTACAGCCAAACTTCAGTAATTGCATAGAACCTCAGGAAACACTTCTCCAGCTAGCCCAATCATAGTATTCTTCTTCATTTTCTCTTTGCTCAGAAATTATTTTTCTTCTTGAAAGTCATAAATCTTTTTTTACAATGAAAAAAGTAATTATCTTCAGTAAGAACCAAAGCCTGGGAAATACCAAAACAACTTAAGGCAAAGGCATATTTATTTAAGTAAAATATGAAAAGTTGTAAAGTTGGCTTTATCCTCGAGACTCTGCATTCACAGGTTCAACCAACCACAGATTGAAAATATTTGGAAAACACTGAAAACAATGCAACAATTAAAAATAATGCAAATAAAAAACAATACATATAACAACATTAAATTGTATTAGTTGTAAGTAATCTAGAGATAATTTAACATACAGGAAAGGACGTGCATAGGTTATATGCAAATACTGCACCATTTTATATCACGGACTTGAAGCATCTGTGGATTTTGGCATTGGGTGATGGTAGGGTCCTGAACAAATCCTTCCCTCATACTAAGAGATGACTGTATTCAATTCCTCAAACTGCTACTTTTAAAATTCACTTTGCATCATTATTTTCAAGAAATAAAGCAACCTTTAAACACCACCACAATATTCTCATATGCTTTGGGGAAGAAGACTCAGAGCCACTTTTGAAATAAAATTAAAATCCTCAGAAGAAAAAGATGTAATTAATGAATATTAGTGACACTGTTCTGGTTATCTAATGAAATAATGTTCAGAGTTACAAAAGAAGGAATGCATGCAAATCACGCTTCTTCAGCTTATTCAAGAGGGTTACTTTCTATTCTGAGTTATTAGGTCTAATCCAAGAAGAAACAGTAGTTTTAGGTCTAATTTAGAATCTTTCTTTTTTTTAAAGAGTATCTAATGTTATTTTGCTGTAGATTTTGTGAAGTTATATTGCACAGCCAATAAGAATAAATACAGGTTGTTTTAATTACTTCAAATATCAAAAATCATACAAGGTCTTTCAGCAGTTACAAATTTTACTCATCAGTCCTTAACTAAAACTGAGCCTGCCTGCTAGCTTACAGACGTTCTCAAGGAAAACAAATTTATATTCTACCAAACAGAAAATCTAGAACAAATTAATGGCAACGACATGAAAACCTATTAAGAGCTTCTACTGTTATCATAAATAATCATTTAATATATAGAGATATATAACAACTATATAATAAAAAATAATAAAAATTTTATTTGGGATGCCAAGCCAAATTTTGTACATGAGTAAAGAGAAAAACTTTAATACTCTTTCAACAAGTCATCAAATAAATATTAACACCCACTCTTTTCCAAGCACTGTAATAGGCCCAAGATGTAAGGGCCTATTATAAAGTTGAATAAGATGCCGATGTGCCATGCTGTCCCAGCACATAAGCTAATGAGATAGACCAGAGTTTTATTAAAGAATGACCTAGGCGGGCTGCTGTCCAGAAATACACCACTGGAATATGACTGGCCATGTGTGGTTGCAGTCAGCAGAAGTTCCAAAACTGAACAATATATTTTTACCAGAATTAATTAAATTTTATTGTGTAATTTTAAATGGCCTTTAGAAAGCTGCCTGGTTCAGAAAAATCATGCAATGAAATCTAAGGGATTAAAACTACCAAACCTTCAGAAATGTTTTGTCTAATTATTTCTAGAAAACTGACCCTGCATTGGCCAGTAGAAAACGAATTAGTAGGTATTTGTTTCTATATAGAAATGTTATAAAATCAGTTTATTCCTCTTCTATTAAATATATGTTGGGCAAATATTTAAGATTATTATTACTGTGTTAGTTCACCAACTATTAGTTCCCATCCCCTATGAATTGTCCTAACTCTGGGCAAAACACAGTAGCAATTGAAATGTCAATCCAGTGTGTACTACAACAGAAATCCTGTGTCACTGGGGCACAAAGAGTGAGCACCAATACAGATTTACAAGGGTCTGAAACAGCATCCCAGAGAATTCTAAAGACTCAGCTGAGATTTCAAATAGAACGAGTTAGATGAGTGGGAAATGGGTGTGTGGGGGGGAGAAATATCTCATATAATAAATCAGCTTCAAACTTCTGAGATCCTCTAGTCTGGATACCAAAAACGATAAATACATACTTTGGGAAATGACCATGAATTACCCACCTACCATAGATCAAAGATATTAAAAGTATTTTATCCAAGTTAGAAATGTGTTAATAACTTCCTGAACAAATAAATTTGTGAGGTCTAGAAGCCAAGGAATATGTATAACCCACAGCTAAACTAAACAAACAAAACTCCATTTTATTGTTGCTCTTCTGAATGCCACTTTATTCCCAAATATGTACTATCTTTCCAACCCAGAACCATAAAATAAAACTTCAGGCAATGTTACTGACATTTTAGGGAAATTCTCAGTGTGCTTTCTGAATTGCCTAAAAATCTATCTAAAAGTTACCAGATGAGTGGGTTTCCATGTCATTCACAAAGTGATTAAACAAGATGCCAATTCAAACAGAAAAGCACTCAATGAAAGATGTCTAGATAACTTACCTACTGCAATGAAGGAACTGAACTCATACAGGTCTATCTTAGCTTTATCTTTGGGAGCTACCTCAACTTGAGAACAGCTGAATAATCTATACATTTCTGATGTAGGTAAGTTTAACACCTTTCAATATCTATCAAATAACCAGTTTCTGCATGGAGTCATCATAAATATCATTTATCACACAATGATGCTTTTAGGACATATTAGGTAGGTGCTCAGGGCTATTTTCCACTAAACTTCAGAATGCTATGCTACGAATTCTGTTAGCTTTGTAGGATTTTTTTCCCCACTGTCACCAGGATCTGACTAAGAAGAAATAATCTATTTTTAAATAAGACAATATGAATGAAAGTATTTTAACTTAAAAGCAAAAAGCACTCTGTAAACATATTACAATTTTATTATTGAATAATATTAATATTATTACATTACTTTGTCTAGAGTCCCTTCTCAATTAAAGCAATATGGTATTGAAGAAATTGACGAAATTATGGAATATAACCACAGAGTTTAGGGAATTTACTTTTAGAACCAAGTAACAATAAGGAATTTTTACCATATAAGCTGACTATTTTGACTATCTAAAACAAATCTCTTGCTATGTGCTGAAGTAATCAGTTTTAAACTGTTTACCTAAAATAATAGCAAATGTGTCTAAAATAAAAGTAAATGAGCCAGGTACATTGGCTCATGCCTGTAATCCCAGCACTTTGGGAGGACAAGGTAGGAGGATTGAATAAGCCCAAGAGTTTGAGACCAGCCCGGGCAACATGGTGAGATTTTGTATCTACAAAAAAAAAAAATTGTTGGGCATGGTGGCACATGCCTGTGGTCCCAACTACTCAGGAGGCTGAGGTGGGAGGATTGTTTGAGCCCATGAGTTCATGGTTGCAGTAAACTGTGTTTGTGCCACTGTACTCCAGGCTGGGTGACTGAGCAAGACCCTGTCTCAAAAAAAAAAAAAAAAAAAAAAAAAAAAAAAAAAAAAAAGGAACAATGTTGAACTCTGAAAATCTTCTAGGAGTAAAGTTTATAAATTTGGTTACAAGAATCTGTGTAATATTTTTATTGCTTGGAGACATTTGCTATTTCCTTGTTCTTGGATAAACTCTAGGTAGCAGACTGCTGCTATACCTTACTGCTAGGTAAATTAGGGTTATCTATCACCTCTGGATTCAAGATGTGAGGCGCAAAAGTTATCCTGCCTGCATACAACAATCCCCCAAAGACAAAAACCATGGCAGTGCTGCCATGCCGTTTCCTCATTATTCCTGCACATTTTGTACTGAGAACTGTTTGATTCCAAGTTTCAGTGCTAAATACTAAACCACCTCAATCTTTAAAGTCACTTTAGGAGGAAAATACATTACCTTCTTGTCTGCGACATTTTATTTATTCTGGAGTAAATAAATAAAAGCATTTTCTAGTTTAGAATCTGAATGTCATTTGGGGAAGTCTACAGTTACCATAGCTTGGTATGCAACACGTGTAAGGTGAAAACATAAACTGTAATAACTAAAGCTAAGTTTTTCTGTTTGTTTTGCCTCTTATCTGATGGATAAATGGGCAGCAGAACCTTCTCATTTTTTAAATGAATTAAGCCATTCAGGTTTGCTCCAATGTTTTAATCACTGCTTAGTCCCTGCTCTACTTGGTAGGGGAGGGGTACAGGGTTATGATGATAAAGCCGGCTGAGGTGATGGAAATAAGAATGGGTCAGGGGAGGAACAGGAAAGAGACCAGAAGCAAAATAGCTGAAATGTATTAGAAAGGAAAGGGTTTCTGGAGGTTTTCTATTTTTTTCAATGTAATCTGTAATCCACCTCTAAAAGCAAAGTAATCATAGATAATTTTTTTAAAATTCCATTTAGCAGAAGATCAATGCTAAAATCCAATTTGTTAAGTGAAATACGTACAAATTCACATGTACACGTGTGCATGCATGTATAAACTTGTGCGTGTGGTAAATCCCTATTCTAATCCCAAACTGGGTCAGCATTCTGACAGATGGGAGAGCAGGGAGCTGGGTAAATGGCAACCAGACATAAACAAGTGCTTTCTCTGTAAGCCAGGAATTCAAAATTAGATTTGATCCAGAGAATGTTTTAAACTTTTGCTTTTATCATTTGAGTTACAGAAAATAACTTATACTAGCCTGAACTGAGAGCAAAACTTTATTTTTTAAAATCTGACATAGCTCCTAGTTTAGCGAATTAAGGTGCTTCATTCACAAATTGCATTTAGTCCCCATTTCAAATTCCTGGTATAGAACATATTATATGCAAATGTTCTGTCCTAGAAGCTGCATTACACCAGAGTCAGCTCTGCATTTACCCTTAACTGCACCAAGCAGTGAAAAAAGGAAGTTCAGCAGCAAAAGTAGCTAAAAATAAGAAAACAGTCATACTCTAACGTTCACATATACTCACAGGCTTTCTAATTCATGATCAAGAAATCTAAATTTAGACTAACTAAGTAAAAAGATACTATCACACACATCCTTTTCAGTCAGGAAGAGAAAGTTAATATGTGCAAAGCCTTCAAACCACAGGAATTCAGAGACACTTAACATCAATTATTTAAACGACTACTAATCTTTTACAGAGCAAAGGAAAAAGAAAACTGTTTAGGTCACTTGATCAGAAGTACACAAATAACTATTTTCTTCCTTTTCCTTCCAATAAAAAAGGAAGATGAAAACTAATAATTTCTCAAATTAAGGCCAATCAATCACCTGACAAATTTTTCTCTGTTTAAGAACTATTTTTAAATGTTAAGGAAGTATTTCCAGCCTTTCAAAAAAGTGTTTGTTTCCTTATTTTTAAAGTTCTGACTTCACATAATACGCCTATCACAAGTGTGCTTGCACTTCACCTTAGTGGCCAATGTATAACAGCTTGTATATTTTGATAGCAAATTGAGACTTAATTCATTTTAGTTTAAGACTAAAAAACCCAGAACCCTAAGAATACTGTCTCAGACAGAATTTAAAAAGACCTTTCCCATGCGTTCTCCCCTTCACAATGTTCACAAGACAAAAACCACTTTAACACTAATCACATTCTGAAATGTTAATTTTTCAATTGCTAAAAGATAGCAGCATCTTTACATGCTTTATATCTGTGTGTTTGATAATATTAGGTAATTGCTGCTAATTTTTAAGGTGTGATAAGAGTATTATGGTTGTTTTAAAAATAATCACTATATATTATATATCTGGGAATATTTATGAAAGATGTGGAATTTGATTCAAAATAATTTAGAAGGAGCAAGTAGAGCAAGTACAAATACAGATAAAACATTACTGTCTATGAGGTGACAACTGTTGAAGCTGAGATATGGATACATGGAAGTTTTATTATAATATTCTCTCTACTTCTGTATGTTTGAAATTTTTCATGAAAGTTAAAATAAAAGTGCTTAGAAAATCCCACCTAAGTGACTCTCTAAATATAATCTGAGAGAGTTAAACCCCATGTTTAGCTTTGGGACAGAAAAGGAGAACTATGAAGCGTAAAACGAAAGGCAAAGGCCAAGTAAGGTGATTTTGTTGCATTTACCCTTAACCACATCAAGGCTATCCATATCAGAAATCCTGGGATAAAGAAGGATGCTCAGAGTTCAAAAGAAACAGTTACCTGTGAATACAACATTTGGCCAAGTCCATAAACTAAGGAGATTGTTACAATGGTACTTCTACAAACCTGGAAAAAAATTAACCTACCAATCACAGGACTAGAAGATTTAATACAATAAAGCAGTTATACTTTCTGTAATAGAACCTATATAATTACTGCTTACTTATGATAATGAATTAAAATACTAGGATACTGCAAAGTATGTAGCTTTCTTTTTATGAGCATTTTTCAAAAATAAAATTTCTTCTACCAGAAAAGACATCACTTTTTTAAAAAAAGGTAAAAGTTAGAAGAGAACCATATTTCCAAGTTGGAGAGAAATGATTTAGAAAGAATCCAAGGACCACACCACCGCCCCCACCCCCAAGAATTAATGATAAAGATTCATTAACGTCAAAGGGCTGCTTTCAAGACCTGAGACCTCTATCACAGGAGATAATTCAAGGACAATAATCCTTTTTCCCCAATCCCTACCCCCAAAACTTTTCTATAGACAACTGCAAAGATAAAATGTCAACCATTTCAAAAACGTAAAAGGTTCTACAAATAAGCTTTATAGGATGATTTATGGTGTTCCCATAAGCCTAACAATGTTTCTTAACTTATTCCAACATATGGTTTTTTTCTTTCTTTTCTGGAAAGAAGCTTCTCTAATGAAGTCCTAATAGTAGTATGCGAGTGACCCTGAAAAGAAAGATGTATCAGAAATTAGAATCCCACTGAGAGGCCCTCAGAGTTCCTTTTTTTTTTTTTTTTTTTTTTTTGAGATGGAGTCTTGCTCTGTCACCCAGGCTGGAGAGTTCAGTGGCTCGATCTCGGCTCACTGCAACCTCTGCCTCCCAGGTTCAAGCAATTCTCTTGCCTCAGCCTCCCCAGTATCTGGGACAACAGGCATGTGCCATCACGCCCAGCTAATTTTTGCATTTTTGTAGAGATGGGGTTTCACCACGTTGGCCAGGCTGGTCTTGAACTCCTGACCTCAGGTGATCCGCCTGCCTCGGCCTCCCAAAGTGCTGAGATTACAGGAGTGAGCCACCACGCCTGGCCTGAAGTCCTCAGACTTTTTATAGTAACTCAGAATGAACTCTGAGTTTAGGATACTCCCCAGATTCCTTGCGATCCTGGAGTTTATTTTTCACTCATGGTTCCTATATTTGAAATAGTATCAAACATTTAAAAACTATTATATCAAGCTTTTTTCTCCCTTGAGTTATCATCCACTACATTTCTGTCCTTTCATTCTAATGAATTAACTATAGACATTGCTTAAATCAACATATTAGGTTCCGACCATGAGAAAAACAGTAAACATAACTACATTCTATAGTTACTGAAGTCAACCCTTCAGCTTATTTGCTATTATTTGTTAAATGACTGTTGTCTTTTTGTTCTATAATCTTACCACATGCATATATAAAATGAACTGCCTTATTTCTAATATATATAGTATTTAATAGCAGAGTATACCTTCCCAGAATTCTGGGAATAACAGACTGTCACATAATAGGCTCTGGAAACAGAATGCCAGGGTTTGAATCCTGGCTCCACCAGTTACCAGAAAACTGCTTTAAAATCGCCATGTTTCAGCTTCCTTATCTGTAAAATGGGGATAATAATAATACCTACCTAATAGCATTGTAGGGAAATTTTACTGAGTAAACATGTGTGAAGCATAAAACAGTGCCCACCTGGGCACTCAATAGATGCCAGCAACTGGTATTTCACTATTAAAAAATAACACAAAGAAGAAGGCTTACTAAGTACCAAAAAAGCTTTGTTAAAAAAAAGACTATGAAATCTGAGCAGTGTTTCAATATATTTATACTTTTTTAACCTATTACTTATAGGTTATATATGTGTTTGATTTATTACACTAAACTCATCACAAAGAAAATACCCTTCTTGTAATATAGCAAAGCTGTGTATACATACCAGGACTAAACTTAAATTTGTCTTTATTTTTTACAGCTGTACTGCGTCATGTCATAGTAATCACAACTCTTGGGTAACTAGTCAAATTGCTCAGGAAGCCAGATGTAATACCTTTTGCAGACATTTATTGGTAAATCTAACTTTAAAACCTCTAAAGTAAGATCGGGCTACTACTGCATTCCAGATACTAAATGTCACTGGAACATGAAGACATTCTCATTTCCAAAAGAACATGCTAACTTCTTTGGTTGAGCTTTCTAACACTTTGTATGTGTATCATTTATTCATTACATACGTACTCCACAGGTAGCAAAGTTTAGTTTTTAGCCAATAAAAATCTTTTATTTGCTTTATATTCTCTAGTACGAGACCATACGAAAATTTTTTTACTAATTTTCTGTAAGTTTACTTTCGTCTTGTTCCATTGATTTCCTACAGAAATACAAAATATGAATTATCTGACTGCACATAAATCCCCAAAACAGAATCATCAACACAGTGGTTCTCAAGGAACATAGATGAAATTAAAAACAATTTTATGAGTAATTGCTAGGTGATTACAACTAGTCCTAAAGCTCTTTGTTAAATTAAATTACCTGAATTAGAAGATCCAGAAACTTGCTCTCATTCAGTACTTTTGAGAAAGTGTTGATGTTCTTAATTCTGATATAATTAACAATACCACCACTGGAATATGCTGCCTTGGTTGAATATATATGGTAGGGAAACTATCTTATAAATTAGCAGACATTGAACTCAATGAACTTTATGCAAATGTGATTTCTGAAAAGATAAATGTATGTGTAAATTTTGTAATCACACATTTAGAGGTTTGTTTTTACTTCATTTACTTTTAGCTGGTGAAAGGGGGAGTAAGTAAAATATAATTGAAACCTAGATTCTTTTCAAAGGTGTTGTATACTACAGAGATGTATACACATACCATATATGTATTTACAAACCTAGCAATAGGATAAAGTACTGACTGTAGGAGGGAACAGTTAAAAACAAAACAGTCCTTTTGTGAGATCTCAAAGATTTTAAAATAAGCATCCCACAAATCTCAAATATAAACTCAAACCTCTGCTCCTTTTGATTCTACTGAAATAGTCTAGGAGAGTTCTAATTTGCTTCTATCTTAGTGAAATTACAGGATTAAAATTAGAAAAGTGTTTCTAGTCACTGGCACAACCATATTACTCCATAGAATCACCTGAGGTGGAGTGCAGTGGCGTAATCACAGCTCACTGCAATCTCAAACTACAGGGCTCAAGTGATCATCCCATCTCAGACTCACCAGTAGCTGGGATTACAGGCACGAACCACCACTCCTGGCCAAAGACTGCATTTTAAAAAGGAAATACGGTACAGCTATGATGTGTTAAAAAGAAGCCTGTATTATCCTGTGGAAAAACTCAAAGAACTAAAGGTTTTCTTTTCAGTGAGTGTAAATTGCCTACACAAAAGGGCACACAAAAGGACACATAATTAAATTTGATCTTTAAGATCTCCCCAAATTAGAACATTTCAAAATGAATTATCAACTGTATACACACACACAAACACAAACACACACATCACATCACACATAAAAAATGTGGAGCGTAGAGAGAAAAAACATGAATAGTATTCATATGTAAGAAGAAGAATTTTATAAATGGTATTATTTTCCTTAAAATGTTTTCTATTTTACAAGTTTTACAATAATCTTATTGCTTTTCTAATTAATTACAAAATTAGAATGAAAGAATAATAAACCAAATAGTAAATTTAGTTTTGTTTTCTTTTTTTTCTTTGAGAAGGAGTTCGCTCTTGTTGCCCAGGCTGGAGTGCAATGGTGTGATCTCAACTCACTGCAACCTCCGTCTCCCGGGTTCAAGCGATTCTCCTGCCTCAGCCTCCCAAGTAGGTGGGGTTACAGGCATGCGCCACCACGCCCAGCTAATTTTGTATTTTTAGAAGAGACGGGTTTCTCCATGTTTGTCAGGCTGGTCTCCAACTCCCGACCTCAGGTGATCCGCCCGCCTTCGGCCTCCCAAACTGCTGGGATTACAGGCGTGAGCCACTGCGCCCGGCTGCAAATTTAGATCTTTAAGTGCAGACAGATAAAAATAAATACAGTATGGCCAAGAAAGGACAAAATGGGACAAGATACATAAACACTTCTCTTTAGGAACCACTGGTCAAGTACATTGAGAAATCACAGAAAGAATAAATGTCATTAATTTTACTATGGAGGATAACTGAGTGGCAACCACATTAACCTAGTTGACACTGCATAATGATAATTACCTTTCCTTCTAAAAGATTCACATCAATTTTAAACTTATAAGAAATTACTCATTTTTCTATTTATTTTTATTATACTTTAAGTTCTAGGGTACATGTGCACAATGTGCAGGTTACACATGTATACATGTGCCATGTTGGTGTGCTGCACCCATTAACTCGTCATTTACATTAGGTGTATCTCCTAATGCTATCCCTCCCCCCTCCCCCCACCCAACCACAGGCCCCAGTGTCTGATGTTCCCCTTCCTGTGTTCAAGTGTTCTCATTGTTCAATTCCCACCTATGAGTGAGAACATGCGGTGTTTGGTTTTCTGTCCTTGCGATAGTTTGCTGAGAATGATGGTTTCCAGCTTCATCCATGTCCCTACAAACGACATGAACTCATCCTTGTTTATGGCTGCATAGTATTCCATGGTGTATATGTGCCACACTTTCTTAATCCCGACTATCATTGATGGACATATGGGTTGGTTCCAAGTCTTTGCTATTGTGAATAGTGCTGCAATAAACATACATGTGCATGTGTCTTTACAGCAGCATGATTTATAATCCTTTGGGTATATACCCAGTAATGGGATGGCTGGGTCAAATGGTATTTCTAGTTCTAGATCCTTGAGGAATCGCCACACTGTCTTCCACAACGGTTGAACTAGTTTTACAGTCCCACCAACACTGTAAAAGTGTTCCTATTTCTCCACATCCTCTCCAGCACCTGTTGTTTCCTGGCTTTTTAATGATCACCATTCTAACTGGTGTGAGATGGTATCTCATTGTGGTTTTGATTTGCATTTCTCTGATGGCCAGTGATGATGAGCATTTCTTCATGTGCCCATTGGCTGCATAAATGTCTTCTTTTGAGAAGTGTCTGTTCATATCCTTTGCCCACTTGTTGCTGGGGTTGTTTTTTTTCTTGTAAATTTGTTTGAGTTCTTTGTAGATTCTGGATATTAGCCTTTTATCAGATGAGTAGATTGCAAAAATTTTCTCCCATTCTGTAGGTTGCCTGTTCACTCTGGTGGTAGTTTCTTTTGCTGTGCAGAAGCTCTTTAGTTTAATTAGATCCCATTTGTGAATTTTGGCTTTTGTTGCCATTGCTTTTGGTGTTTTAGACATGAAGTCCTTGCCCATGCCTATGTCCTGAATGGTACTGCCTAGGTTTTCTTCTAGGGTTTTTATGGTTTTAGGTCTAACATTTAAATCTTTAATCCATCTTGAATTAATTTTTGTATAAGGTGTAAGGAAGGGATCCAGTTACAGCTTTCTACACATGGCTAGCCAGTCTTCCCAGCACCATTTGTTAAATAGGGAATCCTTTCCCCATTTCTTGCTTTTGTCAGGTTTGTCAAAGATCAGATGGTTGTAGGTGTGTGGTATTATTTCTGAGGGCTCTGTTCTGTTCCATTGGTCTATATTTCTGTTTTGGAACCACTACTATGCTGTTTTGGTTACTGTAGCCTTGTAATGTAGTTTGAAGTCAGGTAATGTGATGCCTCCAGCTTTGTTCTTTTGGCTTAGGATTGTCTTGGCAATGTGGGCTCTTTTTTGGTTCCATATGAACTTTAGTTTATTCCAATTCTGTGAAGAAAGTCATTGGTAGCTTGATGGGGATGGCACTGAATCTATAAATTACCTTGGGCAGTATGGCCATTTTCACGATATTGATTCTTCCTATCCATGAGCATGGAATGTTCTTCCATTTGCTTGTGTCCTCTTTTATTTCATTGAGCAGTGGTTTGTAGTTCTCCTTGAAGAGGTCCTTCACATCCCTTGTAAGTTGGATTCCTAGGTATTTTATTCTCTTTGAAGCAATTGTGAATGGGAGTTCACTCATGATTTGGCTGTTTGTCTGTTATTGGTGTATAAGAATGCTTGTGATTTTTGCACATTGATTTTGTATCCTGAGACTTTGCTGAAGTTGCTTATCAGCTTAAGGAGATTTTGGGCTGAGACGATGGGGTTTTCTAAATATACAATCATGTCACCTGCAAACAGGGACAATTTAACTTCTTTTCCTAATTGAATACCCTTTCTTTCTCCTGCCTGATTGCTCTGGCCAGAAATTCCAACACTATGTTGAATAGGAGTGGTGAGAGAGGGCATCCCTGTCTTGTGCCAGTTTTCAAAGGGAATGCTTCCAGTTTTTGCCCATTCAGTATGATATTGGCTGTGGGTTTGTCATAGATAGCTCTTATTATTTTGAGATACGCCCCATCAATATCTAATTTATTGAGAATGTTTAGCATGAAGGGCTGTTGAATTTTGTCAAAGGCCTTTTCTGCATCTATTGAGATAATCATGTGGTTTTTGTCTTTGGTTCTGTTTATATGCTGGATTATGTTTATTGATTTGCACATGCTGAACCAGCCTTGCATCCCAGGGATGAAGCCCACTTGATTATGGTGGATAAGCTCTTTGATGTGCTGCTGGATTCAGTTTGCCAGTATTTTATTGAGGATTTTTGCAACGATGTTCATCAGGGATATTGGTCTAAAATTCTCCTTTTTTGTTGTGTACTCTGCCAGACTTTGGTGTCAGGATGATGCTGGCCTCATAAAATGAGTTAGGGAGGATTCCCTCTTTTTCTATTGATTGGAATAGTTTCAGAAGGAATGGTACCAGCTCCTCCTTGTACCTCTGCTAGAATTCGACTGTGAATTCGGCTAGTCCTGGACTTTTTTTGGTTGGTAAGCTATTAATCATTGCCTGAATTTCAGAGCCTGTTATTGGTCTATTCAGGGATTCAACTTCTTCCTGGTTTAGTCTCGGGAGGGTGTATGTGTCCAGGAATTTATCCATTTCTTCTAGATTTTCTAGTTTATTTGCGTAGAGGTGTTTATAGTATTCTCTGATGGTAGTTTGTATTTCTGTGGGATCAGTGGTGATATCCCCTTTATTATTTTTTATTGCTTCTATTTGATTCTTCTTTATTAGTCTTGCTAGCAATCTCTCAATTTTGTTGATCCTTTCAAAAAACCAGCTCCTGGATTATTGATTTTTTGAAGGGTTTTTTGTGTCTCTATCTCCTTCAGTTCTGCTCTGACCTTAGTTATTTCTTGCCTTCTGCTAGCTTTTGAATGTGTTTGCTCTTGCTTCTCTAGTTCTTTTAATTGTGATGTTAGGGTGTCAATTTTAGATCTTTCCTGCTTTCTCTTGTGGGCATTTAGTGCTATAAATTTCCCTCTACACACTGCTTTAAATGTGTCCCTGAGATTCTGGTATGTTGTGTCTTTGTTCTCATGGGTTTCAAAGAACATCTTTATTTCTGCCTTCGTTTCGTTATGTACCCAGTAGTCATTCCGGAGCTTGCTGTTCAGTTTCCATGCAGTTGTGTGGTTTTGAGTGAGTTTCTTAATCCTGAGTTCTAGTTTGATTGCACTGTGGTCTGAGAGACAGTTTGTTATAATTTCTGTTCTTTTACATTTGCTGAGGAGTGCTTTACTTCCAACTATGTGGTCAATTTTGGAATAAGTGCGATGTGGTGCTGAGAAGAATGTATATTCTGCTGATTTGCGGTGGAGAGTTCTGTAGATGTCTATTAGGTCCGCTTGGTGCAGAGCTGAGTTCAATTCCTGGATATCCTTGTTAACTTTGTCTCGTTGATCTGTCTAATGTTGACAGTGGGGTGTTAAAGTCTCCCATTGTTATTGTGTGGGAGTCTAATTCTCTTTGTAGGTCTCCAAGGACTTGCTTTATGAATCTGGGTGCTCCTGTATTGGGTGCATATATATTTAGGATAGTTAGCTCTTCCTGTTGAATTGATCCCTTTACCATTATGTAACGGCCTTGTCTCTTTTGATCTTTGCTGGTTTAAACTCTGTTTTATCAGAGACTAGGATTGCAACCCCTGCATTTTTTTGTTTTCCATTTGCTTGGCAGATCTTCCTCCATCCCTTTATTTTGAGCCTATGTGTGTCTCTGCACGTGAGATGGGTTTCCTGAATACAGCACACTGATGGGTCTTGACTCTCTATCCAATTTGCCAGTCTGTGTCTTTTAATTGGAGCATTTAGTCCATTTACATTTAAGGTTAATATTGTTATGTGTGAATTTGATCCTGTCATTATGATGTTAGCTGGTTAGTTTGCTCATTAGTTGATGCAGTTTCTTCCTAGCATTGATGGTCTTTACTATTTGGCATGTTTTTGCAGTGGCTGGTACCTGTTGTTCCTTTCCATGTTTAGTGCTTCCTTCAGGAGCTCTTTTAGGGCAGGCCTGGTGGTGACAAAATCTCTCAGCATTTGCTTGTTTGTAAAGGATTTTACTTCTTCTTCACTTACGAAGCTTAGTTTGGCTGGATATGAAATTCTGGGTTGAAAATTCTTTTCTTTAAGAATGTTGAATATTGGCCCCCACTCTCTTCTGGCTTGTAGAGTTTCTGCCAAGAGATCAGCTGTTAGTCTGATGGGCTTCCCTTTGTGGGTAACCCGACCTTTCTCTCTGGCTGCCCTTAACATTTTTTCCTTCATTTCAACTTGGTGAATCTGATAATTGTGTGTCTTGGAGTTGCCCTTCTCGAGGAGTATCTTTGTGGCATTCTCTGTATTTCCTGAATTTGAATGCTGGCCTGCATTGCTAGGTTGGGGAAGTTCTCCTGGATAATATTCTGCAGAGTGTTTTCCAACTTGGTTCCATTCTCCCCATCACTTTCAGGTACACCAATCAGATGTAGATTTGGTCTTTTCACATAGTCCCGTATTTCTTGGAGGCTTTGTTCGTTTTTTACTCTTTTTTCTCTAAACTTCTCTTCCCCCTTCATTTCATTCATTTGATCTTCAATCACTGACACCCTTTCTTCCAGCTGATCGAATCGGCTACTGAGGCTTGTGCATTTGTCACGTAGTTCTCATGCCATGGTTTTCAGCTCCATCAGGTCATTTAAGGACTTCTCTACACTGGTTATTCTAGTTAGCCATTCGTCTAATCTTTTTTCAAGGTTTTTAGCTTCTCTGCAATGGGTTCAAACTTCCTCCTTTAGCTTGGAGAAGTCTGATCATCTGAAGCCTTCTTCTCTCAACTCGTCAAAGTCATTCTCCGTCCAGCTTTGTTCCCTTGCTGGCGAGGAGCTGCATTGTTTGGAGGGGAACAGGCGCTCTGATTTTTAGAATTTTCGGCTTTTCGGCTCTGTTTTTTCCCCATTTTTGTGGTTTTATCTACCTTTGGTCTTTGACGATGGTGACGTACAGATGGGGTTTCGGTGTGGATGTCCTTTCTGTTTGTTAGTCTTCCTTCTAACAGTCAGGACCCTCAGCGGAAGGTCTGTTGTAGTTTGCTGGAGGTCCACTCCAGACCCTGTTTGCCTGGGTATCAGCAGCGGAGGCTGCAGAACAGCGAATATTGCTCAAAAGCAAATGTTGCTGCCTGATCATTCCTCTGGAAGCTTTGTCTCAGAGGGGTACCCGGCCCTGTGAGGTGTCAGTCTGCCCCTCCTAGGGGGTGCCTCCCAGTAGGGTGCCTCCCAGTAGGCTACTAGGGGGTCAGGGACCCACTTGAGGAGGCAGTCTGTCCATTCTCAGATCTGAAACTCCGTGCTGGGAGAACCACTACTCTCTTCAAAGCTGTCAGACAGGGACATTTAAGTCTGCAGAGGTTTCTGCTGCCTTTTGTTCGGCTGTGCCCTGCCTCCAGAGGTAGAGTCTACAGAGGCAGGCAGGCCTCCTTGAGCTGTGGTGGGCTCCAGCCAGTTCAAGCTTCTAGGCCGCTTTGTTTACCTACTCAAGCCTCAGCAATGGCGGGCGACCCTCCCCCAGCCTCGCTGCTGCCTTGCAGTTCGATCTCAGACTGCTGTGCTAGCAATGAGCAAGGCTCCGTGGGCGTGGGACCCTCCAAGCCAGGCGCGGGATATAATCTTCTGGTGTTCCGTTTGCTAAGACTGTTGGAAAAACACAGTATTAGGGTGGGAGTGACCCAATTTCCCAGGTGCCATCTGTCACAGCTTCCCTTGGCTAGGAAAGGGAATTCCTTGACCCCTTGCGCTTCCCGGGTGAGGTGATGCCTCGCCCTGCTTCGGCTCACGCTCGGTGGGCTGCACCCATTGTCCTGCACCCACTATACGACAAGCCCCAGTGAGATGAACCCAGTACCTCAGTTGGAAATGCAGAAATCACCCGTCTTCTGCGTCGCTCAGGCTGGGAGCTGTAGACTGGTGCTGTTCCTATTCGGCCATCTTGGAACCGCCCCCTACTCATATTATTTTTAATTAAATTATTTTCTTAAAATGTTAAGAATGGTCAATTTGGGAAAGTTACTCTTCTAGCTTAAATTAATCATCTAATATGTGACCACATATATACTATGTTTTCAAACAGAGCGAAAGTGGATATACCATTGCTCTTTTCTTTGTAATAATCTGATGTGCCTATTCTGGAAAACCTCCCTTTTGCACTTGTGATTATTTTTGGTGTGCTTCTCAGGTAATTATAAGTTATATAAGTTATTCAAGTCACCTGGGGAACAAAAAAAGGGTTTTACAGTTTCAGAGTAGACTGCTATCCCTTTTGTCCATCCTGGGATAGCCACTTGAACTACTCAAGGAAGACTTCAGCTGTCCATCTAGTGGTTCTAATTGAGAAATGAGATATGTAAGCATTTCTTCCAGAAATGACTCATGTGTTGCCATAATTTGAAAAGCAAAAATATAATAACAGGCTTACATCTGCAATCTGCAGTACATACAACTTATCAATGAACCCAGAATAAAGGTATTTAGGGAAAAAGTTTTCCCAGCTTTTGATTTTTCTTGGCTGCCTGTTCGAAGTCCCAAAGGAGTAAGGTAGACAGTACTTTGGGGAATGAAAAAGCCATTTGCTTCCCTCCTATGACAGCTGGGAATCTGATTTCCCAATTTTTTAGTAAAACTCCTTCTCTGGGTACAAAGAATTTAACAAGAAACAACATCTCTTTGCAATCTCTGCATCAAAGCATGAACTAGATGACTGCTACTGAACCAACAGCCCTACTATTCTGTAATAGAAAAATTCACCTTTGTAAGATTAAAAAGGAATAATTTCAGAGCAAAAAGCAAGTACTATTAATGCCTGTCCTGATTATATGCAGTAGCAAAGCAAAGGTATTTTGACAATTAGAAAGTGTTTGGAAAATATAGATACAGGCACAAGAATGGAAAAAATGACTTTCAAAAAATGCACATACTGAATCCTTCTATGCCTAGCATATCAGTATGGAAGAAAACTACAAGAATTATATTAAAAACACTCTTGACCACATTGAAATACTTGATAATATATTGAGACCCATATAGCTTTCACCAAATTATACAATATTCCTCACCTCCTTGCTGTATCTGCTGTTGTTGACAACTCTGCCTCCTTGAGTTTCTCCCTATATGCCTTAAATGACAATCCAGCATTTTTTTTCTTTTTTCCTATAACTCTGTTCCTTTTCTCACGTTCATAATTCCCTTCTTCCCAAATAGAGGGGTTGTGCCTTCAGGGTATCCTCCCTCCCTCCCTTGGTGACTCATCTAATCTCATATTGATATTTTTTCAACTGAATGCTCACACAAATTTATACTTTTTAGACTTCTCTTCTTTCCTGATGAGTAATTTCACACTCTTACAGAAGTTAAGGAGAGGTAAAATGACTCACAGATTCCTATACTACTTGCTCTTTTAAAAAAGATAATTCTTGCTGGGCGCAGTGGCTCACGCCTGTAATCCCAGCACTTTGGGAGGCCAAGGCGGGTGGATCACCTGAGGTCAGGAGTTCAAGACCAGCCTGACCAACATGGAGAAAACCCGTCTCTACTAAAAATACAAAATTAGCCGGGGTGGTGGTGCATGCCTGTAATCCCACTTATTCGGGAGGCTGAGGCAGGAGAATCGCTTGAACCAGGGAGACGGAGGTTGCGGTGAGCCAAGATCGCGTCATTGTACTCCAGCCTGGGCAACAAGAGCAAAACTCCGTCTCAAAAAAAAAAAAGATAATTCTACAAGCTTGATTATATGTCTTTCTATATGATAGTTGACTAAAATCAGAAAAGTTAAAAGAAAGGCTGATGACAGCTTACTTAATGATAGAAAAAAAACAACGCTGACATTAAGAGAAGAAAAAAACTAAAAAATCACAAAAAGTAAAACGAAAAGCTTAGCAGTCTGGGACCACTTGGAATACAAGTCAAAAACAAACAAACAAAAAAACAAAAAAAGTCAAAGATCTTTTTAGTCCACTGAAAGAATTAATTATATAAACCATACAAGTGCACTGTCCAATAATAGTAGCCACTAGATACACATAGATATTTTCATTAAAATTAAACATAAGTAAAAATTCGCTTCCTCAAACACTAGCCATGAAGAAAGTGCCCAACAGACACATGTAGCCCAGCACGTGGCTACCTTATTAGACGACACAATAAAGAACATTTCCATGATTGTGCTAAGTTCTATCAGACACCTGCAGTGCTAATTCAACATTCATTGAGTTTTCCTTATTTAGTAGGCACTGTGCTAGACACAGCAGTTTAGAAAGATAAGGCCTCTCTGCCCTCAAAGAGTAAGTACATAGTCTGTTTAGTGGGCGAAACACATAAAAACACTTACAATTGCTAGAGTACAGGTAATGAAATTTATGAAAGAGCAACTAATTCTGTGGCCTAGCTCTGAATTTCAGACCAATTAGCTAAGATTCCAATCCTTTTACCTAATTTCTTTTTTTTTTTTTTTTTTTTTTTTAAGACGGAGTCTCGCTCTTTCGCCCAGGCCAGACTGCAGTGGCGCTATCTCGGCTCACTGCAAGCTCCGCCTCCCGGGTTCACGCCATTCTCCTGCGTCAGCCTCCCGAGTAGCTGGGACTACAGGACCCCACCACAGCGCCCGGCTAATTTTTTGTATTTTTAGTAGAGACGGGGCCTAATTTCTATAATTTACCTTCTCTGTAGACTTAGCCTTGTTCATCTAGCAGTAGACTGTATAACAAATAATGCTGAGACTCACTACTACTTAGAAATCCCCAGGCCATCAGAACCAGAAGTACTGATGCCTGCATAGGATTTAAGTTAGCACTGTTCCTCTGGAGTCTACGCTTTACATTGCTGGCAATCCCTGATGGAAGCAGCTATCCTGCCACTCTGGCTACTTTTCCTTGGTCCCTCCCAGAAGTCAGCTTTGTGCCAACTGTCATTTTTAATTTGGATTTCCCAGCATGTTCTATACTTACAGTGTCTAGCTGCCTGACAAAGTTATAAAGCATTACCAAGGAATTAGCACTGCAGTTGAGGACAAGTTTCAGGTGCAAATGGAGCAAGATAAAGAGAAGTCAAGGTCCACTTTAAGCAGAAAGTGAAGGCTCTGCAAAGGATGAGAGAGAAGCACACGAGTTAAAAGAAAGATTATGGACAAGCAGGGGTTCATTACAACTCAAACACAGGGTACATACAAGGGGCCAACAGGAGATGAGGCTGGAATGCGGCCCAACTGCCAAGACAAGAGCATTAATGCTGTCATGGTAAGAAGGTTGGCCTGGATTAGCATGTGAGTGATAGCCAGCCATTAGTAGGTAGTATAGTCAGACACTGAGATCTGTATTTTCCATAGACAAATCTGGGAAAACGGTGGAAGGCGGACCGCAGTGGATAACTAAAATAAAAAGACGTCTGGATGGAGATCGGGTTAAAAAGTAGTGGAGATAAAAGAGGAAATTGATTTGAAACATATTAGAGAAAAATGATTGGCTTTATTGATGGGATCTATCTAGGACACTGGCACCCAAAAATGTTTGCTGCCCAAATTAGTGAGGAAAATAATGAGACCACTTAGATCACACAGGACAGAAAACAAATACCACAAGAAACATAAAAATTTGAGAACATGGCAGAAGACACACTGTGAGATTTAAAAAGAACAAAGACTCCAATGAGGCAATATTCCCTCTGCCTAGAATATAATTCCCTAAGATAGTTGCATGGCTTGCTCCCCACCTCCTTTAGACTCCTGCATAAATGTCAACATCTCTGTGAGCCCTTCCCTGATCCCGCTATTTAAAACTGAACACAGACACACTCAGCACTCCCAACCCCCTTTACTGCTTTATTTTTCTCTGTAATACTTACCACCATCTAATACACAATATATTTCACTTATTTTGTTCAATGTCTGTATCTTTACTATTTAAATGTAAACTCCATTAGGAGAAGGATTTGTTTGCTTCATTCACCACTATACACCGGCACCTAAAAAAGCGTCTGACACATAGGAGGTACTCAACAAGTACTTATTGACTGTCTGAATAAATAACGCAGTGGCTCACGCCTGTAATCTCAGCACTTTGGGAGGCCGCAGTGGGCAGATCACGAGGTCAAGAGTTCGAGACCAGCCTGGCCAACATGGTGAAACCCCGTCTGTACTAAGACTACAAAAATTAGCCAGGCACAGGTGGCGCGTGCCTGTAATCCCAGCTACTCAGGAGGCTGAGGCAGGAGAATCACTTGAACCCAGGAGCTTCCAGTGAGCTGAGATCGCGCCACAGTGCACTCCAGCCTGGGTGACAGAGCAAGACTCTGTCTCAAGAAAAAAAAAAAGGGAGTAAGAAGAACAGAATGAATACATGTAGACTAGTATGTAAGCATAAAAATGATACCTAACATGAAAAATCTGTTGATCTTTTTGGATGCTCAAATGAAAAAATATGGATAACTAAATAGTTCTTTAAATATAAAAGGCTCAAAAATGTTTTCTTCATATATGACATAATATATTCAAATATATATAATTATAATACAGTCTTTCTCTTTACAGTCACAAAATAATGAGAAAGATTTTATAGCTGGAAAAATCACTCACAATAATTGATAGCCACATAGCAAATCCACCACTTAAAGTACTTAAGTCCTATTAAAGACACCAAACTTCAGTTAATGCTTTCTCAAAACTTCCATTCAAATTTCAAGTTTATTTTCTGACATTTTGGCTTAATGATAAACAAATGTTAAAATTCACATTTAAATTATTAAATTACATGCTAATTTAAAATGTTAAAAATTAAATGTTAAGCTAAGGCAAGAAGCTGAGGTTGAAATATCAGAGTATTAGTATAACTGTAACCACTGGCTTTAAAATATAGTAAAGAGGATATGACAAAGTGAAGAATGGTCAAAAAGTTAGAAAAGTAAAAACTCCAAGAACACAAAAAAGGCTACTTAGCTAGCTGGCTTCAGGAAAATAATCAAACATTACTAAGCTTCACTTTCTCTATCAATGAAATGAAGTTAATAGTAGCACCTACCTACCTGACAGGATTGTTTTGAGAGTTTTCTGATGGATTAAATTTGTTTCAAGTAATAAGCTTGGCACAGTGTCTGTAAGCGATCATCTTACTCCTTTAATCCACAAACATTTATGAAAAATCTACTATACAAAAGGCACTATACTAAGTACTGGTCATGGCAGCAAACAAAAAAAAATATATATATATATATCTCCACCCTCCTGGAATCTATGGCCTACTGGGGAGGACAAATAACTGAATTACAAAGTGTGATACATGCTCCAGAAGAAATCAATATGGTCTTGCAACAGAAACCAAGGGAGTAAAGGCTCTCAACTTTAGATGTCAGGAAAAGTTTCTCTGAAGAAAGAAAAACTACCCATGCAGATGCAGAGAGGGTATAGAAGTATACTGATGAGTATCCTAAGCAAAGACTCTGTGATGCAGAGAGGGTATAGAAGTATGCTGATAAATATCCAGGCCAGGTGCAGTGGCTCACGCCTGTAATCCTAGTAACTCCCAGTGGGAGCCACTGGCTCCCACTTTGGGAGGCCCAGGCAGCTGGATCATGAGGTCAAGAAATCAAGACCATCCTGGCCAACATGGTGAATCCCCATCTCTACCAAAAACACAAAAATTAGCTGGGTGCGGTGGTGCGTGCCTGTAGTCCCATCTACTCGGGAGGCTGAGGCAGGAGAATCACTCGAACCTGGGAGGCGGAGGTTGCAGTGAGTTGAGATCGCGCCACTGCACTCCAGCCTGGCGACAGAGCTAGACGCTGTCTCAAAAAAAAAAAAAAAAAAAAAAAAAAAAGTATATTGATGAATATCCGAGGCAAAGACTCAGCCTTGCTGTGGGATAGGGCTTGTAGCATGTTTGAGGAACTGAAAGGGAGCCAATACAATTAAAGCATAGCAAATCAAATGAGATGACATAGTCATGTTAGGCAGGAGCTAGATCATGCAGGACCCTGAAGGCCCAAGGAAAGGATTTGTAATTTTATTCTATGGAAATTTATTCTTCAATGGAAAACACTCAAGGTATTTTTGGAAAAGGTACTACAGGGAATGTGAATCAAAGTAGAAGGATTAGTTCCAAGATTAATACAATAGTCCAGGAGAGAGAGGGTACTTGAACTAGGTTGGTAGCATGATGAAGAGAAGCAGATGGATTCTAGATATACTTTGAAAGTGACTGAATATAAAGAATGAGGAAAAGAGAGGAATCAAGGATGGCTCCAAGAGATGTCTGACTTAAGCAACTGCTTGGCTGATGGTGCCATGGTAAGTAACATAGTAATTAGTTTTAGCAGTTCTTAGCAACTAGAAGGATAAAAGAGAGAGAGGACTGCCGATTCTACAGCACAAAACAGCAAAAATAAACAAACAAACAAACAAATAAATAAATAAATAAAATAAAACCAGGGTACGAAAAGAAAAGGCAATTAGGCTACCTATGAGAGAACAGCAATATCAGACCAAATTTCCCATGGAAAACAACTATAAAAGTGATATAAAATACCCCTAAATCCCCAGCTATTTGAAGGTTTCCGGAGAACAACCAAGGGTCAGGACTTGAGGAGCCAAGATCCCTTAGAGAAGGGAAACACTTTGAAGATCTCCCTTCAATTCCCCCTTGAGGTATTTGCCAATTACCAGTACAGAGCAAAAGGCCAAGCAGAAAGCAGCATCCCAGAACTTGTATGAATCTCACTGGGCTGGCAAGACACAAAAAGTGGATGTTGTACCACCAAAGGGCCAGGAATTAAGGATCTCAGGAAAATAAAAAGGAACCTCAAAGAAAGGGGCCCAATATTCTGTTCAACTTTTCCTCTCCAGGAATGTGCTGAATTGTAAACAGCATGGACTGAAATTCAGAAAATCCCAACAAAAAGATGTTGAAAAGAGGTCTTAAAAATAGCTTTCATCAGCCTCATGATACCTGAAATTCAGGACTTGCCAAGGAAGAGGTATCTTGGTAAACATGGCAAACTTTCAACTGAGACCTTAGCTAAGGGCTATACACCAGTAGTGCACCAATAGTGAGGCTATCAGAATTTCCTGACTGCCCTGAATTCAGGCTCATGTCTTATCAGTCACTTACGAATCAAAGTAATCAATGTTTTTCTAACTACTCACCAGAGGATATTAAATCCTATATGGAGAAACATAACCATAATTCAGATTCTCTATAATTTTTCATCACAATGTTAATAAAACATTGCCAGGCACCCAAGGAAAAAGGATCAAATAATCAAAAACAAAACAACAGAAACAGGCTCACAGACAATCTAGATGTGATGGTCATCAGACAGGAATTTTGCAACAATAGTTAATATACTCAAGAAAACAGATGAAAACATAAGAATTTGAATCTATGTAAATTTTAGGATAAAAAATACAAAAACTAAAATTAAAAACTCAGTAATTAGAAATAACTGGATACTGGACAGTGAAAATACAAGTGAACATGAAGATAGGTTGCTAGAAAATCTCTAGGCTTACGAGAAGGGGAAAAAAGAATGGAAACAGTGACATGACCTAACATACATGTAATTGTAGTCCCATAAGGAAAGAAGACAATTGAATAGAAATAATACTTAAAGAATATTAGCTAATTCCCGGGCCAGGTGCCTATAATCCCAACACTTTGTAATCATGCCTGTAATCACGCCTGTAATCCCAACACTTTGTAATCATGCTTGTAATCCCAACATTTTGGGAGGCTGAGGCAGGTGGATCACTTGAGGCCAGGAGTTTGAGAACAGCCTGGCCAATATGGCAAAACCCCATCTCTATGAAAAACACAAAAATTAGCCAGGCGTGGTGATATGCGCCTGTAATCCCAGCTACTAGGGAGGCTGAGGCACTAGAATCACTTGAACCCAGGAGGCGGAGGTTGCAGGGAACTGAAATCGCACCACTGCACACCAGCAAGACTCTGTCTCAATAATAATAATAATAATAATAATAATAATTTTAGCTAATTCCCAAATGACAAAAGATAGTAAGCCAAAGATTGACTCAGGACCTCAAGATACTCTACAAGCTTTATGTAGATTACAAATAAAAAAGCTACACAAGAGCACATCAATAGTAAAATTGGTGAAAACCAAAGACAAGATATAATCTTTAAAACAGCCAAAGGAAAACACATTAACTTCAAAGGAATAACAATAAAATCAAAAGCCTGAGTTAACATAAACAGTGGCAGCCAGGTGATGATAAAATAACATCTTGAAGGTGCATAAAGTAGGGACCCTTTAAAAGTGAAGGTAAAATGAACACATTTTCAGGCAAACCAAAACAGGGAATTCATTACCAGAAGACCTGCACTAAAAGTTCCTTGGATAAAAGGATAATTACCCGGATGCACATACAATCAAAAAGAAAGAAATGAAGACCTCCAGAAAGGTAAATTTGAGGACAAAGTGAAATGAGCAATGATTATTTTAACAACAACATTACTCTTATTACCACTGTTATAATTACTTTAACAACAATAATAATAATGACATCTTTGGGGTTGAAAACAAAGCAAAGACTGGAAGAGGGGTAAATGGAATTAAATTAAAAGGCCATTCCATTACCCTGAAGTGGCAAAGGCAAAAATCTATGACAGACAAAAAAGTTAAAGATGTACATTGTAATCTCTATGCTAACCAGTAAAGATAGTAAAAGAATTTATAACAGAGAAGCTGAGAGAAAGGTATTTGGGAAACTATTTGATTAATCCAAAAGAAAACGAAATGGAAGGGAAAGTTATAAAGGACTTAATGATGGAAGTAAAATACAAATTGCAAAATTGTAAATTCAAACCCAAATAATGTGGTACAGTAATTACATTAAAGGTAAAACAGAGATTATCAAACTTAGTAAAAAAGCAAAAACCCAACTATATGATGCTTAAAGAGATTCATCTTACGTATAAGGACGAAGAGAGATTTAAAGGAAATGGATAGAAAAAAAAAGAATGCTATATTAACATCCCCTCTGGAAAAAAACTTTAAAGCAAAAAATGTTACTAGACAGGAAGACAGAACAATCATAAATTTATTTGTAGCTAATAACTTAGCCTCCAAATATGAGGCACAATTTGAGAGAACTAAAAACATACAGACAAATCCTCACATATTTGGCAATGTTAACACAAGTTTCTCAATTGAGTGATTTAAAAAAGACAAAAAAAAGTCAAGTGTGATACAATAGATTGAACATGATTAATAAACTTAATTGCTATATATGGCACACTGTCAATTTTCTAAAACTGACCATAAAGCAAGTGTCAACAAATTACCCACAAGTGAAATCACAGAATGATTCCAGACCACAACAGACACCAAACTAGAAATCAATAACAAAAATATAGCTAGAAAATCCCCAAATGCTGAGAGCACAAGGGAAGTTTTAAAATATGCTTTATTGAATGATAATAAAAATAATATACAACAAACTTGTAAGATCCATCTAAGTTGCATTTAGAGGGAATTTCATATACATTTTTTAAATTCCAAAAATATTCCAAAAAAACCCCACAAAGGAGCCAGGCACAGTGGTCTGCACATCTGTATTCTCAGCTACTTGGGAGGCTGAGGAGGAAGGAGTAGTTGAACCCAGGAGTTCAGAAACCAGCTTGGCCAACACAGTGAGACCCCCATCTCTTAAAAAGATTTTAAAAAATAGGCCGGGCGCAGTGGCTCACGCCTGTAATCCCAGCACTTTGGGAGGCCGAGGCGGGCGGATCACGAGGTCAGGAGATTGAGACCACCCTGGCTAACACGGTGAGACCCCGTCTCTACTAAAAATACAAAAAATTAGCTGGGCGTGGTGGCGGGTGCCTGTAGTCCCAGTTACTCGGGAGGCTGAGGCAGGAGAATGGCGTGAACCCGGGAGGCCGAGCTTGCAGTGAGCAGAGATGGAGCCACTGCATTCTAGCCTGGGCGACAGAGTGAGACTCCGTCTAGGGGAAAAAAAAAAAAAAAAGAAGATTTTAAAAAATAAATAAATAAGCTGACAATTAATGACTTAAGTACTCATCTCAAAAAACTTTTAAAAGTACAGAAAATTATCATTTTTTTAAGTAGAAGAAATAAAGGTAAAGGCAGAAATCAGTAAAAAGTTAAAAACAACATTTAATCTGAAAATGGACTCTGAAAAGACTGCGTACAAAGAGACCCAAATTACAATAAGCAGATTTTGAAAAGGAGAGATCATAGATACTACAAATACCAAAACAATTATAAAAGGATACACACACACACACACAAACCTTAAGCTGAACTGGAAAATTCAGACAAAATGGACAAATCTCTTGAAAAGCAAAACTTGTCAAAATTGACAAAGAAATAGAAAATATGAATAGCTTTTTATGTACTGACGAAATACAATCAATAATCTTCACAAGAAAACTCCAGAGGGCTTCACCAGTGAATTCTTTCAAACATTTGTGGATGGAATAAAATCAATCTTCACAAATTCTTCCAGAGAATTAAAAAGCATTTCCCAACTCATTTTATGAGGTCAGCATAACCTTGATACCTAAATCTGTCAAATACTTTACAAGAAATTAAAATTGCTAGCCAATTTTTTTCATGAACAAAAAAAAATCTAAATGAAGTATTATCTAGCATATACCATTTGAGTAATGTAAAATTAAAAGCTAGGTTTATCCAGAAATTCAAGGATGCTTTAAAATTAGGAAATATATATCCTTCTCTTTCCCACCCATCCCAAAATTAACACATATTTTTTGACAGAGCAACTACATTACTAAGAGTTTTGTCCTAAGGGAATAATCAGACAAGGCACAGAGATATGTTTAAGAATATCCATTATGTCATTGTTTGTAATAGCTTCTAAATGCTCATGAATATGGAATTAGCTAAATAATTTATATACATCTATCATAATCGGTTCAAAATTATAATACGGTTCTATACTTATTTGCATAGATAGATGTTCATAATATAGGCTGAGCTTTAAATATGTAAGGAGGCAGCTTTAGGCTAAACTTGATTTAACATGACAATGAGAATAGCAGGATACAAAAGCAAGACTATTTCTAAGGCAAAGAAAAACACTAATTTTATATGAAAGTAAAGAAAAACATATATCATAAGAACATTTTGTCTAGACACAATAAATTGCCATCTTAAGTACATAAACAAAAATGTTAATGTCAAACTTCAACAATTTTCTTCAGCAGAAAGAACATTTTCTTCTCAAAATCTAGTCAGAAAATTACCCAAATATATATTTACTTAAGACCAAAAATGCTACTAGATTTGACCAACCAATAGAGAATCTCTCTCTCTCTCTCTACATATATATATGCAGTTAAAAGTATGGAGACAAAAACAAAATGCCCCGAAATCACTAAATCCTTTACAAGTCAATCTATTTGTTACATATATAAAGCATTCAAAGTAGTACTTTTTAAGAAAAATCCGCTGTGTAACAAATATATACATAAGAAGACTCAAAGTTCCAACAAGTTTAAAGGAAACTCCCTTTAATTTTACCAATTAGTAAGACAACCAACCTTAATTAAAATCATTCCAATCCAGATGTTACATAGTTTATTACAAAGATATATGAAGTAGGTTTCATTTCTACCATGCTAGCTCAGACCAATCAGTAGGGACTCCCTGGAGCAAGGTGTTGGGAAGGAATCTAAGGCATTCTTAGGATAATGTGCCTGAGGGATTCAGTAATGTTTGCTCAGTTACCGTTGTGGTGAGGGGTGTAGATGTTTATCACTATTGCCACCAGACCCAAATTCCTATTCTAGCTCAACTTCTTCCTCGCTATGTGATCTCAAACAAGTTCCTTACCCTCTCTGAACCTAGGCTGTGAGAAAGTAAAAATGAGCTCGGTTGATAATCAGACTGTGATATCTGAAAGATAGAAGACCAACAGGTAAAAAGTTTTTCCTATGGCCACACTGCAGCTCCAAAATGACCAACAATCTCCCATTCTGTAAGTGATTATGTTTTCTCACCAATGACTTTCCAAATCCCCTTCATTTATCCTGTCTCCTAAACAAAGACTGCTGAAAGACCACTAACCCACCTCCACTTGATGTATGATAGCATTCAGTCCAGGAGTCCCTGCTTCCAGCACAGCCCAAACCCTACTGAAAACTCCTCCCATTCTCTTTCTTTCTTTTTTTTTTTTTTAGAGACAGAGTCTTACTCTGTCGCCCAGGCTGGAGTGCAGTGGCACAATCTCAGCTCACTGCAACCTCTGCTCACTGCAACCTCCACCTCCTGGGTTCAAGTGATTCTCCTGCCTCAGCCTCCGGAGTAGCTGCGATTACAGACGCCTGCCACAATGCCCAGCTAATTTTTGTATTTTTAGTAGAGATGGGGGTTTCACCATGTTGGTCAGGGTGGTCTCGAACTCCTGACCTCAAGTGATCCACCCACCTCGGCCTCCCAAAATGTTGGGATTACAGGTGTGAGCCACCGTGCCCAGCCCTCCCATTCTCTTTTACTGACACTTGGCAGGATCTGGCATATGCTCTTCCTAGCTGCAAAACAGTCAACCTAACTTGTTTCACCACAGATGCATTCCTGGTGGTCTTCACCTGGTGGGTATTAAGAGTTTCTTTATCTGTATACCAACCATATTTATCCAGGGTGACTGTAAGGATTAAATTAAATGCTATAATGTAAAATGCCAAGCATCTGCCTGGTACTAGAAAGTACACAACAAATATTAGTTCTCTCTCCTCTACGAGCTCAAAGTAAAGTTATGTGTAATTTTTTTATCACCTAAGCAGTTCTTCACTATCAAGAAACTGCATCTCTGCAAAACATAACAGCCAGAAAATTAGCCCCCCTAAAAAGAGAATTCTAAGCAACCAAAACAGATATGATCAAGTCCATGAAACAAAAGATACGCACTTTACTGTGAGGTAACTCCTAAAATCCTACTCAGACACCATTTGCTCATTTTAAACACATATTATTTTTAATAAACTTTGGAAATATGGTTTCCACACCCATAGCAAATTAAAACCAGCAACTGTAAATGGTTAGGAATAAGTAGGCACACTGATCACAGGAAAAAACAGCTGCTCAACAAGGCAGGAGACAGAAAACTTCTAACTATCAAACACAAGAAGTTAAAATGCTCAGAAATCTTTAGTCATCTAGTGCAGTGGCTCCTACATTTTTTTGACTGAAGATCCCAAATATAAAATACTTGAGGCACATACCTATAGTATATGTGTTTTCATTTATAAACATACACATAGTATAAAACATATACTAAAAACAGAAATTAAAAGATTAAAATTTTGTTTTTACTTTACTATTTTAACTATCAACTATTTTAAATATTAACTTGTTTTAATCTTTCAATCACTAAAAATGCAATTACTATTAACATATTAGGTGAGCATTATTATTAAATATATCTCCATTTTTTTAAATCTTAGTTTCTTCTTTTGTGAAGTTCAATGTATTTTGCACTTGGTTTTAAGAGCTGTCATAAGTCATACGTGAAAAACTTATCTTACAAAGATGAGATCTATATAGAAGAACATGTCACTTACTAACTTACTAAATCATATTACTTTTTCATTCTATCACCAAATACGCAAACATTTTTATTCAAAGTCAGCTACCTGATGTCAATGTTATTAAAATTTTCTTTTTCCTGACTGCAATAAGAATGTTTACAAATTAAAATGTTTGGCTTTCCAATAAATGGTCCAAAGTCAATTAAAATTCATTGTAAGGAAGATTTTCAACAGACTGGAAATACTTCAACATGCTTTCAAAATGTTCTCCATAACATTTGTTTCTTTTGAAAAGCAGGTACTTTCTCACTTACTGTTTAAAATGTCGATTTTGCCTTGAAGTGACAACTCAGGGATTGTTTTCCCAAACACATCCGCTAGATTTTTATTTTTGGTAGCCTCTTGTCATCATGGATAAGAACAGCATATAGAATACTCATCTTTTGTAATAAAAATGTGTGATTAATCTTTGAGTTCTACAACTCTTAAATGCTTTGACAGCAAACCTCTGTTCCCCATCTCAATAAGAAGTATCATAGATTCTTCTTTTAAAAAGTATTTTTAAAGGGACTATATAAAAGAAAAACTGGAAACACTCTGAGAAACTCATGGTGCTGTTGCTGGCATCTACATTCTAGAATTCACACATCTTCCCTCAGCAAACCACACTCTCAGTGACCACCTGAATGCAGGTGGACCTAGGAGAACCTCATAGCCAATTCACATAGTATGAATAGAAAAGCTCAATTCTTTTCCCTTTTGGGGGACAAAATAAACAAACAGAAGTTCTCATATTTACTTCTCAAAATTGACTTGCTTCACCTCATTTTGTAAATTACTGATCTAGTGAAGGGGCATAAAGCTTCACAATCCATATTAGGTGCCGAGGGTATTATAGTTGTAGCTTATGCCTGTTAATACTACTACCATATTACACAGACAGGTACCCAATAAACACTGATTGAATGCAAGCAATATTATTCAAATCATAGCTCTAAGTCATCAAAAATAAGTTAAATTATGCATAGTATATTTCATTTAAGCAAATGCAATGGTAATCCAACATTGTTAGACTGGGCTATCTTAACACTCAACCTCCAAGTATTCAGAAAATTTACTGGTTCGGAATGACTTATTACCCAAGGTTTCCAGGTTACCATGAATTCTACAGTCACTCTTCATTTTTCCCTCCCAGAATAAGATGACTTAGAAAATCAAAGAGCACATTTACTAAGTATATGCTTCAGTCTCCTAAAACATATTTAATGTTCTATATTGTGAAAACTATTAGCACCATCAGTATTTTATCCACTAATTTAAAATAACTTCAAGTTTTAATACTATAAGTATCTATTTTTCATATTCCAAGTGATAACAGAAGCAGACATTATAGACTTCATATTTAACACCACTATTACTACGGAACAATATTTATTTTTTCCGTAAGTAACGAAGACAGTAATAGTTTGTGAGTCAAGAAAGTCACTCAACAATTTCTGAATGTCTAAAAAATATCAGAGGTGAAATAAAAGTGATACTATATCCATAGAAATTTGATACCTGTGTAAGAGGAATGTCAAAAGCACTAAAGAAAAATGGTTTACAAGAAGGAAAGATCACTGTGGCCTAAAATGAACTAAAGACCATTTTAGACACAAGCTGGGGTAGGATTCAGAGCTAGAAAGAAGGAATTCAAAGCTGTGGGAAACAATGTCATCTGTTTTCTTAATAAAAATGTCTAATTCAAAATACCAAATATGAGACATTCAAGTAAAAATTCAGAGAAACATTCAATTTTTAATATATTATTTATTAAGCTATTCAAGTCACACATATATGTAAACAGTACTTATCTACCCTTTGGCTTTATAAAACCCTCCAACTTAAACCTGAAATAAGAATCATCAGGAAGAGAAAGAAAAATAAAAAGGAGCTGTAAGTATAGAGGAAAAAGTCCCTGGGCATTAAATCTCAGTATACTTTTCTATTTTCTGGACCTTTTCCTTTCATGGCATTTTCTCCTGGTATATTCAACATATGTCATTTTACTTTAACTTGGAAAAGTGATAAAAGTTCACTTTGAAAGGAAATGTATTTTAGTAATTTCCTGTCCACAAGAGGGCTCCAATAATTCTTACATGAATGGAAGTGATATAAGAAAAATTACAATAAAAATATTCATTAAGCACATAAAATATACTGGAAAAAACTTGAATTGTCATTATCTGATTCAACTCCTATTACAAATTGTTGTTATCTGCTACAATTTTTACATTACAGTTGTTAAAGATACGGGGCTTTTCTTTGACCGTTTTATCAACTAAAATGTTTTGAATCACAAAATTGCTTTGCCATTATTCTCACACTGTCAATTTCTCTCTTAAAGTTTTCAATGTAATAGATATTATAAAGTATAATTTTAGTCCAAAGCTCTAAATAGTAGCCTAAATGTTGTATACAATACTCTTATAAAAACAAGAATGTATTTCTTGATAACTTTACCAATCCAGAAAACAAAATTACCATTGCTTGCCCAGTCTTAGGCCTTATTACTAACACAGGCAGTAAATATTTTCTTGCAAAAAACCTACAGTGGTTAACATAAGTCACACTGCAACTATAAACCATGAATATAGCCGCATCATGAACTATGATCTTGGCTGCAACATAAATAAATAAATACATCATTTAAATACAATATATTATAATGATATTCTGTTGAGATATTTTCAGATTTTTTCACAAATAAGTTACTACACTAAGATGTTATTAAATCTAGTTCAAACTCAATCACTCTTAGCAAAGAAAAACCAACATTTCAAGTAAATACACTTGTAATATTTATAGGACATATATATTGCAGAATGTAGTAAAAGTACCAACGACAAATTATGTTTTAAAGGGTACAGCAAATCCATTCACTACGGGTGCCACTCCCTCATCCAAAAAATTGACATTTGGATCATTAAAAATGAGACTCCTTATGCTAAACACAAAAATTTACTGGATGTTCAAAAATAAATTTTAAATGGGAGTTCTACCTACAAAACAAAAACCAAAGCTAAAAAATCTATTTTAAAGTGAGTCATAATCACGGCCATAAAAAGACTTTACCAAAAACATCAATTGATTTAGCAATTATTGTAGCTCGAGAATAAATTATCTCTATTGGAAACATGATAGGGGTTAACTTCACCACTCCATCCCATCTCCCCAACAGGATTTTCCTATACAACTGACAAGCACCATTAACATATAAAAGATTGACTTCAATAGAAATGACACCACCACCAAAAAGTAAAAAAGTGTAACATTTGTTTCAGCACAGTTGACAGCACATACTGTCAACTAGGAGAAAGCTTAACATTTTACTGCATCTAGCAAAAATGTATTTAACAGTACATATCCTGATCAATTTAGAGTTATGCTGCAAGGGATATATGTCATTAGCTTTGCTGTGGGAGTGGTGAGAGGAGCTCTTCAAGGTTTGGAGCGGTAAATTGTTGTCATGAATGTAAACTAAAATCAATTGTCAATTCATGGTATTAAGAGTTTAATAATCATGAAGCATTTAATCGACAACTTCTAACCAGTATTTGTCATGTTATATTTCAAAAAGTTGAGAATTCTAGGCACAAAGCAAATGATAGACTTTGCTTTGCACAAAGCAAAAATGCAAAGTTAAGTAATAAACGAACGTTTAAAAGACTTTCACAAAGAGAAAATCTTAACCTCTAACCAGTTGAACAGTAGAAAACAAGACATAAAAAAATACTCAGAACAATCAAACCTGTGCTGTACGTTAGTACCCACTCTGAAATAGCATCATCAGGGCATTATATGTTTATTACATAATATTGCTTTGCCCTTGCATATCACCTTTAATCAAAGGATCTCAAAGCACCACAGAATCATCAAGGCCTTAACATCCAGTCTCAAACAGATAAACTGTTATATTTTATAATTGCAGATATTAATAAAACCCTGCTCCTACTTCCCAGTCCTCTGATCCTAACATCAGCCTCCAAACCCTCTCTCTGACTTGGAAACAGTATTTCCCAAATCATCTCAATCTGTGACTGATGCCACGCACATTCCAGCTTTTCTTCACTGGACCTAAAGGAAGTAGTGGCACTGTTTTAATAACACATCTATTTCATTCCAACGTCTGTGAGAGAATAGACGGTACTTAAGGTTAACCTATTTTGCACTGTGCTTGATGATATAAAATGGAGGCTTTCGAGAGAGCAAATCTTTGCTCGAGGCGATGAACCCACAGATCACTCATCAAACAAGGGAAATAGCATTTCCCAGCTCTGTCTAGAGACCGCTCCCTGCAACTTCAAGAGCGGTATGGAGGAAAGCTTGTCCAGCCGTACTTAACCAGGCAGGAGGCTATTTCATGTGTGCACACCAGAAGAGAAGCGAAAACTAAAAGGACAACGCACGAGTTTTAGGACTCAGGAAGGAGACTGTAAAGCTGTTATGTGGCCACCCCCAGAGACAGAACACTGTGTTTCCTTTGCATTAAATGGGAAATTAAACAAGAGCAAAATTCCTTTAAACCAAGGTCAAAATAAGCCATTTAGAATCATTTAATTTTTGTTATAAAATCTGTATATGAGGTTTGCTCCTCTAGAAACATCTGGCGTTTTAAAATTTAATCATCAGCAGGCTGGGCGCAGTGGCTCACGCCTGTAATCTCAGCACTTTGGGAGGCCAAGATGGGTGGATCATCTGAGGTCAGGAGTTTGAGACCAGCCTGGCCAACATAGTGAAACCCTGTCTCCACAAAAAAAAAAAATTAGCCGGGTGTGGTGGTGGGCGCCTGTAATCCCAGTTACTTGGGAGGCTGAGGCAGGAGAATCGCTTGAACCCAGGAGGCAGAGGTTGCAGTGAGCCGAGATCGCGCCATTGCACTCCAGCCTGGGCAACAAGAGCAAAACTCCGTCTCAAAAAATAAAAATTAAATTAAAATTAAATTAAAATTAAAAAACAAAATAAAATTTAATCATCAGCAAAGTTCAATTTGTTTCCACTGAATACACAAACACTCAAATGTTAACATATGTGAGCACAACTACGTTAACTTCAATTCCTTCACAAACAGGATTATTCCTCTTCCTGGTAATTAAATGCATTATGTTTGTCCTTAGGACTGCAAAATGTAACTTCACACTCACACAAGCCAAGCCCCAGCACTGTAAGGTTACACGGTTACTGTTAGTCAACCGACTCACAACCTTACCCTTTATAAACAAAACAAAGAAAGGCGTCAATAAACAACAGTACTTTTTGTTTCAAGTTCTCAACACTCAGTGATCGAGGCTCAATACTATGTTTCCTTAGCTTTATGTCTAATATGGAATCTACTATTAATAAATATCTGGCATTAAAAAGCCCTGGAATATTCATTGTAAGTACCAATACAGGGTCAGCCTACGTTTCTGAAAATCCCAAAATATCTTTATATTTCTGTTGTCATCCGTATTCAGACATTTCAAAAACCTCACAGCAAATTCTAACATACTTTTTCTTGAAGAGATGTGCATCCCTGTTCTTGAAAAATATCAAGTTCGTCCCTACTGCAATGACGATCTCATCTGTGTCATAAAGCAAGATTCCCGTTTCCCTACCTATTCTCTCGTAGGGACACCCGTCCTCAGCTCTGCCCACTGTCCCTGACGTTTTCAGAAACGTTAAAATACTAGTGTTCGGAGGCTTCTAGCGAAGAGGGAGATGTTTTGTCCCCTCAAGCTACCATGATACATTTCCCTACTTCTCCACTATCTTCAATGCCTTAGAAAACACGACCAAATGAGAGAACCCATATTAAAAGCAGTACTTCCTAAAAGGGGGAAACCAGAAGCTCCAACTTCTCCAAATCGCTCAGCACAGTGGCTTTTCGACAGTCCCCAGCAAATCTTCGCCCCACGCCTGCCGTCTTTCCGATTAAATAAGATTGGAAACCACAATTAAATCAGTGTCATAACTTATCCGTCACTTACCATATCCGCCGGGACATTACTGGACATCTTGCCGTTTGATATACACCCAGATGTTTACGAAAAAAAAACAAAGAAAAAAGAGCAGAAGTCTTCACGTTACAGAAATAAACCACGATTTTGACTGGTTCGTGATGTGCTTTCTCCCCCAAAAATAAAGTTATTTTGGAGCCAAAGTGCCGGTCAGGCCGAGGTTCTGGTTCGAAGAGGAACAATCCCCAGGAGCTGTGTGGCCGGAGCAGGAAGAAACTCCCGGGACAGCAGAGGCAGCCCCCGTCGTCGTCGTCGTCGTCAGCAGCAGCAGCAGCAGCCCCAGGACCGGCCGCGCCAGGTGGACCGAGCCGAGTGACACACGGACATGGAGAGGGGTGGGAGGGGGTTAAATGCGCCTTCCTCCTTTCCCAGCCCCGGCAATGATTCACACTTGCTCCCGAGTCAAGTCCTCATTAAGCAGGAGGAAAATGCCCCAGCGTGGATGTACACAGATAACTATGTAGCTACACATCGACGCGTGAGCCTTGAGTGGCGGCCGAGCGGTGGCCGGACGCTGGCCGCGGACCCTGCAGAGCCGCTCTCGGAGCGCCCGCGCGGACAGCGCGGGGAAACGGCTCAACTCGCGCCGCGGGGGCGAAGAGCCGGGCCGCGGAAACCCGCGCTCAAGGGCATTTAACTAGTTGGAAGCCAAAGCGAAAGACCGGAGCGGGGGACCGACAGCGCGGGGGTGCTCGGGGCCGGCCGGGACACTCCACAGCCCCTCTGGGCTCAGGCCGCGGGCGCCTCCGGACAGCAGCTGGGGTCGGGGTGCATCGTCTCCGGCTCCTCACCGCTCCTCTTCTGCCTCCGCCTTCCCCGCCGCCGCCTCCCCGGTCTCCGCCTTCCCTTCCCCTCCCCTCCCCGGCCTCGCGAGCTCCGGGCGACGCCGACTTCGGCTGGTCCCCGGAAGAGGCCGGGTCCTCCTTCTCCTCAGCCCGGGAATGGTTTCCTCTCAGAGCTTTGTTTCTCCTCCTCCTCCTTCACTTTTCAGTCCCACACGCCGCGGCCGCCTCCTGTCATCGCCTCTCAAACCAACATGGCGGCAGCGGCGGCGGCTGCCTGAGTGCGACTAAGGGAAACGGGGAGAGCCCGGACCCCCCCTCGCAGCAGCCGCCGCCCCCGTCCTCGTCCTCCCTCCGCGGACACCAAGTGCGTCACCACGGAGACCATTCCCTCGAGCATCACGGGAAGTGTAGTCTTCGAGGGTTGGTGGGGGGAGGGAGCCGCCGAACGCCTCCTCACCCAGCTCCGAAGCCACGCCCCCCATAGCAACAGTTGCGAGGAAAGGAAAGCTCCCTTTCCCTTGATTTGGACAAGCTGCTGCCCAGGAGTTAAGTGATACCTGCTACCAGGAGTGCTGTGATCATGAGAATTGTTGGGAGAAAATAATTCTGCATAGAGAAATTCCCTTATGCACGATATGCACACAGAGCTAAAATATGCTGTACCTCCAAGCAGAATCATTCATTTTAATTACAGCACATTCTCCACATCCTGCAATCTCAATGCATTTTGTAGAGTGATTTCATCTAGGTCTCCTCAACATTACATTTTGAAGAACAAAAGCAATCATTGATTTCCAATAAGGTCACATAAGTTCAACAGGAACAAGGATCTCATTAAGCAGTGAGAATATTTGAACATGTGTTTCCTTGAAGACCCAGGGCAATAAAGCTACAATCTACTTAACTGAAATTACCAAAACTGTATTACATACAACAGTGTTATTATATCAAATCTGTATCAGGAAATAGCTACTACAAACTTCATGGGGATTCACCAGTTTACCCATCTGGACCCTAAATTCTATTCTATGTAACTCATAATGTAATTGAAAACCTATATGCCTTGCAGTGATTAGCAAATAGGAGAAAATAATGCCATTGTTGAGACACCATTCAGATGGACATTTGTGATTCTGCATTTTGTTCCTAAATCTGAGGTCAACATCTGAATCCCTATTCATATCTCTCTTAGTCCTTTGACAGAGTACTTTAGAATGGGCAGTCTCAATATGATGCCTATATATAAATGCCAACGAATTTAGAGTCTGAAAGCCACCTCTCCAACCTACAGCTGTGTGACCTCATCTGTAAAATGGTCTTGCCTACCTTCCGGGGTAAAGTAGGGGTAGTTATGAGGATGAGTTCATGCATGGGAAATAAATCACTTTGTAAATAATAATGCATCATTTGATATGAAATGTCACTACTCATTCTCTCATTCAGCAAACAAATGTGCCAGGCACTCTGCTAGGCACTAGGAGTTTAAAAATGAGTCACTGTAGCGAACAGCAGCATCATGTGGCAGAAATGCCAAGGTCTTGGGTTGGCAATGGGGGTTATTACATCCTTGTCTATAGGGCTGTTGAAAAGGGGCAGAATCCAGTCACTGTCCTCAGGGAGCTCATTGTCTAGAAGCCTACGTGATTCCCCACAGCAATCTCTCCAGTTGGGTTTCTCATCAGATGGAAACCCACAGGACATTTAGAGTACCTGCCTCTTGAGTAGCCTGGGTGGAGAAATTCCAAACACTCCTGAGGGCCTATATCACCCTGAGGAAGATAGATCAAATTCTCCAAAAAACCAAAGGCCAGAAGAGAAGAGAGGCCCAAATCTCACTGTGATTAGGCTTCAGGACTTTGTCTAGATATTTCCAAGTCCATAGTTACATGATTTTCCATGGCCTTTGTTATTTGGTTGCTCATTTGCCATGTTTAGCAACCACAGAGTCCCCCTACCCCTACACCAGCCCCCCAGGAAATAAGGGCAGGTGAAAATACTTCAATTGACCAATGAGCTCAGAAGGAATATTGGAGCACATTTTGAAAGCTCTAACTCACAGAGTTAGTCCCTCCACCACACCCTTGACTCCAACTTTTATCCAATGACCTCCCTGGCCATGGCACTGCCTGGCCATAGCACTGCCGGGCCTAAGTGCCACTGTAAGTAGAAAGGCAAGAGTTGCTGTTTGCTGCAGGTTACCACTGCCACCTTTACAAAAGGCAATGTCTTTCAAAAGTTGCTGTGTTTCCAATTACTCTTCTAAGAGGGGCTGAGACATTATTCTCAATAAAACTCATTATAACTCATCCCTAACATTGTTAAGGCATGAGGTAACATTATTGGACACAGTTGCAGATTTTTCCACTCTTTCTTTTCTCTTTGCTTCCCAGCTCAGGCGGGTGAGGTGGGAGGCTGTAGAAAGGAGTTCAGCTGTCCCAAGCAGGAAAAGGTAGCATCTTCTTGACACCAGAAATCTATTGTCAGCATCAGTTGGAAGAAAGTGAATGACACAGCATTTTTGTAATGGGAAAAATAACTTCATAGGAACTCAAAAGACCTGGCTCTGCCACGAATTAGTTATGTGACCTTTTGCCTCTCTGAGTTTCAATTTCTTCATCTGAGAAGCTTGAACTAAATCTCTAAGGTCCCTTCTAAGAGTCTATGAGTGTCAAGTCCTGGAAAAATAGGGCATGACACCCATGGCCTGTTAAAAATATCTTCCCTAAGTGACTACTTATGGGTAGGAGGGATTTTGGGGGAACAGGGAAGGTGGAAGGATGACAACCTAAAATTAGATTTTGGCGATGGTTGTAGAACTCTGTAAATACACAGGAAACCACTGGATTGTACACTTTAAATGAGTAATTTTTATTTGTTAAAATGTAGCAAAATACACGTAACATAAAATTTAACATCTTAGTCTTTTTTACATTTTCAGTTCAGTGGCATTAAGTACGTTCACACTGTGCAACCACCACCACCATCCATTCACAGAACTCTTTTCATCTTGCTCCCTGAACTCATTAAGCACCAACTCCCCTTTCTGTCTCTCCCAAACACCATTCTACTTTCTGTTTCTATGTTTTTTTACTACTCTGAATACTTCATATGAATAGAATCATATGGTATTGTCTTTTTGTGGCTAGCTTATTTCACTTAGAAAAATGTCTTCAAGATTTATCCATGTTATAACATGTCAGGATTTCCTTCCCTTGTATGGCTGATTAATTTTCCATTGTATGTATATACCACATTTTATGTATTCATTTATCCATGGATAGACACGTCAATTGTTTCTACCATAGAGCTATTGAGAAATGAGTGGATTTTATAATATGTAAATTATATCTCATACATTTGTTAACAAATATATCTCCCCCATCTACCATGTAAGTGTCTAAAATGGCTCCCATCTTAAGATCATTCCTGAAGGATCTTCTCAAGGAACCTCATGAAGTTAAAATAACTAAATGGAAGAATTACTTTCTGTGAAACCAGTAAACTTTTATCATGTGGTTCTTTAGTTGATTATCTCATGATGCCATGCTCTGTCATTTACAAAGGATCAGAGAGTAGGAAAATGCCATAAGAAGCAGAGACAGCCTTTGCCATCTCCATTCAGTTTTGCTCAAGGCTGGCCTGATCTGCAGGTACCCAGACCCCCAGACACAGTGTGGAGTTTCCTATCAAAGGGCAGCTGGAACCCTATGTGTTCTGGTCATGGCCCAGGGGCAGGGGCCCAGTGCGAGGGCAATCACAACTCTACCCATGCCTAAGGTTCTGCTTTAAGTCTTTTATTTGATTCTAGCCAATGTAAGAGTCACTTCAAAGACTTAGTAAAATTATTCTGTACTTCCCATGAGAAAACTATGTGAAACCCTCTAACATAGAAGGGGTCTCAAGAAATGTTGATTCTGCCATGTGCAGCTGCTCATGCCTGTAATCCCAGCCCTTTGGGAGGCCAAGGCGGGTAGATCACCTGAGATCAGGAGTTTGAGACCAGCCTGGCCAACACAGTGAAACCCTGTCTCTACTAAAAATACAAAAAAAAATTAGCTGGGAGTGGTGGCAGACGCCTGTAATCCCAGCTACTCAGGAGGCTGAGGCGGGAGAATCACTTGAACCTGGGAGGCAGAGGTTGCAGTGAGCCGAGATCGCGCCACTGGACTCCAGCCCGGGCAACAAGAGCAAAACTCCGTCTCCAGAAAAAAAGAAAAAAAGAAATGTTGATTCCCTACCACAAGTGGCCAAGGGCTTTCCTCTGAAACTAGAGATAATTTACTGAATGGTTTTGTAATAGATTTTCCTCCCTTAGTCTTTACTCTTGCTGGAGCAGAATGAATGTGTGTTTAGATTTGAGAATTGTCCTCTGAAGCAGTTTGCAATATAAAGAATAAAATTCAATCGTGTAAAGCAAAGGAATAGATAGGACAGGCTGGGTGACCTCTTTTTACTCCCATACACATATGGCAGATACCTCCAGCTCTTTAACCCCACACTTTCCTAAACAGAGATTCTCAACTTGCTTCCTATAAGAATCACTGGAATTCCACATATAAGTGAAATCATGCGGTATTTATCTTTCTGTGCCTGGCTTATTTCACTTAACATAATGGCCTCCAGTTTCATCCATACTATTGCAAATGACAGGATTTCTTCCTTTTTAAGGTTGAATAGTATTCCATTGTGTTTATATACCACATTTTCTTTATCCATTCATCTGTTCATAGACACTTAGGCTGATTCCATATCTTAAGGATGATGGTTACCAGAAGTTGAGGGAGTGGGAGTGGGGAGGAATGGCGAGTTGTCAATCAAAGGGTACAAAATTCCAGTTAGACAGGAAGAGTAAGTTTTGAGAACTGTTGCATAGCAGAAGGACTATAGTCAACAATAATGTAGGTGTATGTCTCAAAATCATTGAGTAAGTTTCAGATGTCTCACCACAAAAAATGATGAGGAAGATTATGTAAAGGAAGTGATAGTTAACGCTCATCAGCTTGATGTAATCATTCTGGGTTGCATAGACATATCAAAGCATCACAGCGTACCCCATGAATGTATACATCATGATTTGTCAAATTAAAATATTAAAGAAAAAAAGAATCGCTGGGAGTCATTTAAAAAGGCAAATACCTGAGCCCTCCTCCAGACCAACCAAATCAGACTGTCCAGGGTGGGGCCTGACACTGGTATGTTCCAAATCTCTAAAGCAATTCTAATGTGCAGTGGAGAAACACTGCATATGCCAGATTCCTTCTGCCCAGCTCCCCTCCTTTTCTCAGTTAGTTTCTCTTATGAGAGTGCTCACCTGAAGGTAATGTGATTTATAAAGGTGACCCATGGCCACAGTCGTGAGTGGTCTGAGGAACAATCATAGCACACTGCTCTCTCCTCCCACTCCCTATGCCATTGTATTCATGCACCAACCTAATAACTAAGAGATTGACCTTTCCCTGATGCAGCCCTAGTCTCTGTCTCAAGATGCTTCCCACTTTGCTCAGAGTCCAGTAAGAAACACAGACAAGTAAGGTGAAAATTAAAATGCCATATGGTGAGTTGCTAAATGCTACCACAGGAATATGCACTAGGCACTTTGAAAGCACAGAGGAAATAAAGCAAACTAACTCAGCCTTGAGGCGTGTGGAGTTTAACCAGGTGAAAGCCAAGTGAACAGGCAGGGTAATCAGGAAGAAAACACATGGACCTAGACTCAGGGCAGAGTGAGGCAGAGAAGGGAAGTGGCTAAAGCTCAGATGGCTACTTCTGGGAATCGAGGCAGGACTGGGGTCAGAGAAGGTCAGGAGAGAGAAACTAGAGGTAAATCACCAAAGGCTTTGTAACTTAGGCTGAGCAGTTTGGATTTACTCTCATAGCAAAAGGAAGCCATTAAAAGGTTTTAAGCTGGAGAGTGTCGTGATAAGATTTGTTTATATAATAGGATAAAAAGAAAAGGTCTGTGAACTCCAACAATACTTTTTGTCTGTATGTTTTGGCTCAGTTGTCATGTTGTATGACCTCTTGGACTCACATAATTTTAAAACTCTTAAGGGGTCTCAGAGATCATCAAATGCCATCTCCTTGTTTTGCAGATCAGGAAACCTACCAGTGTCATGGGCTACCAGGTTGACTCCCAGTGCAAAGCTTTTTTCACTACCCACCTCCTGCCAACAAAATTCTATAAAAACAAGGAGGACTTTTCATCATTCTACTACATAATATATATTTAACCCAGTAAAAATGTATTTCCCTTTCTGTTTTTAAAATAAAGAGTAACATCGGTATTATAGCAATTCTGGAAATTACAGGATCTATTTTTGGGTTTTGGTATATTTCCTTCCAGGATTGTGTGTGTGTGTGTGTGTGTGTGTGTGTACATGATATCACACATTTATGATATACGTAAGTTTTTCTTTTAAATATTAAAAGCAAAGGTTTTTTCTTTTAAATATTAAAAGCAAAGGTTTTTTCTTTTAAATAAAAATGTGTATTTTTACAAATGACTATGTCATCTTTCAATTGCTCTTTTTCATTTTTAAGAGCTACACACTCTTACATTGCAGATTGATTGGTACATATGTAATCATTTTCTATTTGGCAGGCATAAGATTGCTTGCAGTTGTTCACTATTTGTGCTTATAAATCTGCATTTTGAATTACTTGTTTAGGTGAGAGTTCAGAAACTGCTATTACTGGCCACAAAGTCTCTGAGCATTCCCTTAGTGCTTGAATTGCATAGTGAAATTACTTTCCAAAAGGGTTTTACCTGCTTAGAATGCTACCTGTACATGAGAATCCAGCTTTCCCACTACCATCTCCAGCCCTTATGTGTCTCTACAGCTGTATCAGCCTGTATGTAATATACATGCATAACCTTGACGCAGTGGCAGTGCACAGTGGCGACTGCAGGGAGGTCTTAGCCTCTCAATATCATTGACTCTCCAGGGCTGGGCCTGACATTGGTATTTTCCAAAGTCAACTAACTCTACTATACTGTAAGTAAAGATACAATCCAAGTAAAACTGAGTGTTTGCTATACAAACACAGCCTCAGCAACACCCTCACAGCCCCCCCTTCACACCCTCCCACACCCACACACAAACACACATTCCAATCAGATAGGAAATCCCTCATATTTATAAAATTTGGAAACATTTCTGCCTATGCATGCTGATTTTTTAGGTTAAAAAAATGTACTTTGTGGTTGTTCGTTTTATATTTTGATGATTTTTATCAATCAGATTCAGATTTTTTTTTTTTTTGAGACAGAGTTTCACTCTTGTTGCCCAGGCTGGAGTGCAATGGTGTGTTCTCGGCTCACTGCAACCTCCCCCTCCCGGGTTCAAGCGATTCTCCTGCCTCACCCTCCCGAGTAGCTGGGATTACAGGTAAGCGCCACCACGCCCAGCTAATTTTGTATTTTTAGTAGAGATGGGGTTTCTCCATGTTGGTCAGGCTGGTCTTGAACTCCCGACCTCCAGTGATCCGCCCACCTCAGCCTCCCAAAGTGCTAGGATTACAGGCCTTTTTCTATGCATAGGAAACAAACATTTTTGAAGGGTGGATGCTGAGCAAGCAGAAACAGGGCAGCAGGCACAGTTAGTTAGGTTTGGGACTTGTGTGCAACTCGGCCCAGGAAGCCCTCATTGCAGCCCAGGTGTTTCTCCCCTCTGGGGTGGGGACCAACACCGGCAGCCCTTACTCATTCTCCAACTGTTCCCCCTAAAAAAGCACTCATTTGAGAGGTTGCTGGAGGACACTAGACTCATTGTCTTGGCCCTGGAGTAAAACCTTGGTTTTAGAATCACTTGAGTACAAATACCAATCTGTTAAACTTTAGAAATCGTATTCTTATTCACAGACAATTTACTGCCATAATACCACTCCTGGGCTGTCCATCATGAATGTAGAAAGAGGCAACACCCAGTTTTGCTACCGTTTGGCAGCTTTGACTTTGTCTCTCTCTCTCTCGTTTTAAATTGCTAGTTATACCAGCAATAGAATGATATTTGTCTCTTTCACTATCATTCATCTTTCCATCAGTTTATGCCTGGTGTCTCCAACTATGTGTACACTCCTTAAGGGCTGGAGCTGGGTTTTAGTCATCTTTGTATCCCCAGGGCTTAACCTAGTGAATAGCACTCAAAAAAAATCTTCTAAGTGCATTACAGAGATGAACATGTGATGTCTTAAAATCCCTTCCCAGGTCTGTGATTCTGTAAAGTCAAGGATTACCTTCTTAATGTTATCTTCAGACCTAGAGCTGTGTCTGGTTTCCACAGAAATGATATCCAAGGCTTAACTCAATGGCTCTCCCATGACTAAAAGAATATGCCAATGGCAAGAGGAATGATTTTCATGTTAAGGTTGGAGAAGTTCCCCTTTGGAAAAAACGAGTTACATTTTTTAATGGTAACGTGTTTTTTACTATTTTGCCAACAACAATGTGAGTGGGGTAGTCTAAGAATGCACAGGCTACTAGAAAAAGAATCCTCGAATTTTGTATCTTGCTGATGCCCCTTAATGCGTTTCTTCCTGACCTGACCTCACTTTACCAACGCTATGAGGTCATTGAATCATCCAGTGCTGGAGCTGGAAGGATGCTTCATGATGATATCATCTCCACCCTTTTTTGTCTTCCCACAAATGAGGAAACAGAAACTTCTTGAGAAGCAGCCACAATTTCTTTGTAGTTTTCAAGTGTACATGAGAATGAGTTTCCTCTAAGTTGTTCCAAGAAATAGAAAGACAAAACAAATTCTAGCAACATTATGTAATGTTGAATTATTATATAATTTTATGTTAAATCATGTCAAATAAATGTAGAATTTATCATCAAATTGATATCATAAGACATAATCATTATTACTGGTTTTCATTGTCATAGAGATCAACCCATTATCATAGGGCTATTCAACAACGACATTTTTTTTTTTTTGAGACAGAGTCTTGCTCTGTCACCAAGGCTGGAGTGCAGTGGTGCGATCTCGGCTCACCACAACCTCCACCTCCCAGGTTCAAGCGATTCTCCTGATTCAGCCTCCAGAGTAGCTGGGATTACAGGCACGCACCACCACGCTTGGCTAATTTTTGTATTCTTAGTAGAGATGGGGGTCTTGCCATGTTGACCAGGCTGGTCTCGAACTCCTGACCTCAAGTGATCCATCTGCCTTGGCCTCCCAAAGTGTTGGAATTACAGGGGTGAGCCACCATGCCCAGCCAACAAAAAAATTTTTCAGCCAAAAGTAATAAAACTCTATCAATTTTTTTTTTCTTAAAGTTGAGGGTCTCGCCATTTTGCTCAGGCTGAACTCTACCTCCTGGACTCTAGTGATCCTCCTCCCTCAGCCTCCAGAATCTTTTGAGCTAGTCCACCATACCCGACCCCCGATTTTTAAAAAAATCCTATATAAGAATTATATTTTCCTCAGTGTAGGCAAGTGTACTCTTAACATTAATCTTGTGTCATGAACTGTAAATCCCATTTCTCTTGTACCCCAATAACCTCTAGCATAGTCATGCCATAAGGTTTTGACACCAGTTTTTATTGATTACTTGATTGATTGTTTATTCCACACATTCAAATTGTGTTGTTTTATATTCACCAAAGAAGATAGTGGCATGGTTTATCAATAAATGTATTATATTATATTAATATTTGATAGGAGAAAATAAAGAATCCAGGAGAGGTTTCTTGCAAGCCTCACATTTGCTCTTGAAGCCTTCCACATTAACAGAGTGGTCACCACAGTTGGAGAATGGCTGCAGCCAGAGAGTGGCCTCTGTCATTGCTCATTCAGTTCCTGAGTCAGGCCTTATTGGGCAACGTGGTTGAATTTCATGACTGTGTTTCCTAAACTGAACAATCTAGTTAGCATGCACCTCCTCCAGCATGCTCACGAGAGACTTCACGGAAGAGCCAGGGGCCTAACTCTCTTACGGGGGTAGCAACAACATAAAGAAATGATGACCCTATTCTGCTTGGCATCTGGTCTAGCATGCCAGGAGCCTTCATATCAGATTACTGGCTCATCTTTTTTAGAGGATTCAGACATGATTAATTTAACATGATTAATTAAATTAATTAATATTAATTTAGAGGATTCAGACATGATTTAGACATATTAGTTGAGTGTGGGCCCTGGATTCACATCCTTGGTCTGCCATTTACTAGCTATGGAAGCTTGAATAAGTTTCTCATGTATTTAAAAAAAGAGGGGCCTGGGTGCAGTGGCTGCAGTGGCTCATGCCTGTAATCCCAACATTATGGGAGGCTGAGGCAGGAAGTTCTCTTGAGCCCAGGAGCTTGAGACCAGCCCGGGCAACATAGTGAAAGCCTGTCTTTACAAAAATTTTAAAAATTAGCTGGGCATGGTGCACAACTGTAGTCCCAGCTACTTGGGAGGTTGAGGTGGGAGAATCGCTTGAGCCCAGGAGTTTGAGGTTGTAGTGAGCTGTGATCGTGTCACTGAACTCCACCCTGGGCAAGACTGATTCTAAAAAATGTTTTAAAATAAATAAATAAAGTTTTTAAAGGGAATAATAAAATTAAAAGTAGAAGAGTGGATACATTTAGAATCTTACATCAAAACATATAAATTTAAAACTTAGAACACTTTCTAGCACATCATATGCTAGTATTAGAATTATCATAATGAAACGGGATACTGCTCTTCATATGTAATGGAAACACTACTGAACTAACTTCTCTTAGAGCATGTGTTTTCAGTTATTTGTCCACACTCAGCACAGATCTATTTACATTGTCCACCTTTTCATATAGAGACCAATGGAGTGACATTTATGAAAAGGTTGGCCTCATGACTAACAGAGTAAAGCAAATTGGGCCTGGGAATTTGAACCCCAAACTGTAACTTTAGGGCCACTTACTTCACAAAGAAAAGGGATCAAGTAAAAAATTTCACACATTTGTATCCATTCCCTTACCCGTTGCTGTCCACACTTACTCTGACCTCATCACCCTCCTGCTTCAGGGAAGCCCTATCCCCCTCCCTTCTAAAACCCTCTACCTGCCCCATAGCCACTCCCTCTGTCTCCAGAATCTTATTCTGACAAACAATCCTTCCATCTCTTACATCTTCTGTCTCCTGCTCCCAGGGTTCTCCTACCTATGGGGGCCATATAATATATTGTCCAAATCAGGAAATATTCACGGGGAAATGGTACTATTAATCATTCCTAGCAACAACAGGTAAGTTGGGGCTACCCCAGGCAAACCAAGCTTCTTCCCTTCAGAGTGGAAATAGGCTCAAGCCTCTCCCATCTTGAAAAACAGGGCCTTCTCATTTCTCAGTGCTCTTGCTCTAACTCCTACCCTCTCTTGTTCTTTCCCTTAACACCACACTTCTTCAAAGTATGTGGGAGTGCCTCCTTGGTACTCCATGTAACCCTCAGGCAGGGCTGCTGCAAAGGGCTATGCAGACTGTACACAACATAACTCCAGGAGTGGCTCATACTGTGATTGATGTCAATGGCATCCCTGGAGTTATACAGTGCACATATATAAAGACCACATATGGTGGCTCTATCCACTTCCATGTGGCATTCTTCTTTTTCACCTTCCCTCACACCTCACTCAGACCCTCAAGCTAGGATTTCTAACAGTCAAATACCACAGATACATTTCAGGCCTTGTCATTGTTGACCAACACTCTGATTCCTTGACAGGAGAGACCACTCCCTCGCCCTTGGATGAGCTCTGGACTCAAACCGCATGGGACAGGATTCCAGCTCTACCACTCACTAGCATTGTGGGCGTTGCTGACTTCATTTGGGTAAAATGTGAGTATCTCAACTGTAGAAATGGTTAAGAATGGTAGCTACTTCATAGGGTTGTTAGGAGAGCCAGAGGAAATAGTTTGTAAAGCACTTAGCACAGTCCCTGATAGATAGAAGGCATTCTGGAAATGCTCACTGATATTATCTTTTCAAATATGGTACATAGTTTTCTACAAAAACACCCTTTCCAGGTTTTGTGACTCTCTCTTTGCTCTCTTTCCATCTCCTTCACGAATTTCCATACTACATTAGACCCTCAAATGTTGACGTTCCCTGCAGTGTTCATTTTGGTCTCTTTCCCCTTCCCTCTTCCCTCCCCTTCCCTCTATCTCCCTCCTTCCCTTCCCTCTTCTCACTCTGAGCAGCCTCCACAGCAGTGGCCTCCACTGCCTCCCTGAAGCTGAAGACGTCCACTTTTGCATCTCAGGCATCAACTGCTCCAGACTCAAAAATCCCAACTTCCCATGAGACCCCTCCACTAGGATGTCCTGCTGGAGCTCCCAAGTCAGCACATTGCAAATGAAAGCACCACATGTCTACTTACTAAGCCTCCTCCCTTCCTGTGTGGTACCAGCTTCTTCCCGTCGTCCATCCTGGAGTTTTTCCCGTCACACATCCCCAACATCCAAGTCGTACACATTCTACCTTCTTAATATTTCTTGAGTTGATCACCCACATTTCCATACCCATTTGGAAAATCTTACTCAGTTCATTCGTTCACAAGTTCTTTCTGGGACCAATTGCCATCCATGGTGCCTCCCTACATCCAGGTTCACACCCTCTAATAAAGTCTGAATATTAGAGCCTCCCAAACACCAATCCAGGATCAAATTTTTATTAATCTGGGGGAAAATGATGAAGAATGCAGTGAGTTTTTCAAAAAGTAATTTCTTTTTTCAATTTAAATAAACATTCACCCTTTGTTTGGAGAGAACGTTCTTCCTGCCTCTTTGGTGATAAAATACTTTATTCTGAAATGGTGATAATAGGTCATTTTTATTATACATATATATTTTAAGTTGGCTTTCTACCTTAGTCACTAATGTTTTTTAGAAATGTTTTACAAATAGTATACTAAAAATGTACAGTTTGGCTGGGCACAGTGGCTCACACCAGTAATCCCAACACTTTGGAAGACCAAGGCAGGAGGACCACTTGGACCCAGGAATTCAAGACCAGCCTGGGCAGCATATGGAGACCCCATCTTTTCAAAAAAAATTTAACTATTAGCTGGGTATGGTGGTGCACTCCTGTAGTTCTAGCCACTGGGGAGGCTAAAGGAGGAGGATTGCTTGAGCCCAGGAGGACAAGGCTGTAGTGAGCTGAAATCGCACCACTGCACTCCAGCTTGGGTGACAGAGCAAGACTCTGTCTCAAAAAAAAAAAAAAAGGGTTATTATGCATCAGCTATAATCAATAAAGTTTTTAAAAAGATTTCCCATCATGAAATCTGTACACCTGTCAATGCCTGCTGTGTACCTATGTCAGAAGGTGTTTTCTAAAATAGAAAGTTTTCATGATATCCCCAATAATAACCTTCCAAACTAAAAGTACTTGCACATTTTTATGTGCCCATCGCAGGGCCAAATAACTTTGTATACATTACTCTTCACAACAAATGTGTGAGGTGGGGTTTTATCATTATCCCCATTTTACAGATGAAGAAACTGAGGTTTAGATAGTAGGGCACATGGCTTATAAGTAGTGGAACTGGGACTTGGACCCAGGTTTGACTGACTCAAAAGCCCTGATTGGTCTTTACCACTGTTTTATTGACTCTTTACTTAAAAATCTTTTAATCACATTCCAAACACCTTAGTTTATCTCCCTCAGTATTTGGTCCCTCTCTATATATCTCCTTCTTTTTCTTTCCCTCCACTCAATTTTTTACCTCTCTTCACCCTTCAGTGCCTGCTTCAGTTACAGCAAACACTTTGCAAATCTAAGAATGTGATACCTTCTTTCAAGGGAACCATGCCTTTGTATGAGCTGTTTCCATTTCTGACCTGGGCCGGTTCACCGCTCCTTAGGCAACTTGGTGTTTCCCTGCTCCCAGGAGGTCACCATCTTTTTTGTTTCTTTTCTTTTTTTTTTTTTTCGAGACAGGGTCTCGCTCTGTCACCCAGGCTGGAGTGCAGTGGCACGATCTCAGCTCACTGCAACCTCCACCTCCCCGGTTCAAGCGATTCTAGGTGGGACCACAGGCATGCGCCACCATGCCCGGCTAACTTTTCTATTTTCAGTAGAGACGGGGTTTCACCATATTGGCCAGGCTGGTCTGGAGCTCCTGACCTCAAGTGATCCGCCTGCCTCGGCATCTCAAAATGCTGAGATTACAGGCGTGAGCCACCACGCCCGGCCGAGGTCACCATCTTAATGCCAAACTTAGTACGGACATCCGATCGGCACAGCCACTACAGCCCAGAATTCCTGGGCACAAGCGATCCTCCGGCCTCAGCCTCCGAAGTAGCTGGACTACAGGCATGCGCCACTGCGCCCGGGGCACGAACTGTTTCCTCTGCCTGGCATATCTTTCCCCTGCTCCACCACCTGGCTAACTCCTGCTCATTCTCTGAAACTCAGTGCCCTCCAGGAAGGAGTCCACAACCTTCCCCACACCTCAACCAATCTCAGTTTCAGCCTCTGAAAGACCAAGGGGAAGACATTGGAGTCCAGTGTGGCCTGCGGCAGCCCTTGACTAATAGCACTTTGGCAAGTGTGTCCTGCTTTGGCGTCCATTCACATACCTGTGTCAGGCACCAGGTGAGAGCACGGAGCTGGACAGGTGAGGCCCTGCTCTCATGCAGCCTCTGTTTTCGTAAGGAGACAGCTAATAAACCCAACAAGTAAACACACGAATATACAAGATAATTTTAGGTAGTCATAGATCTATAAATAAAGTAAAATTGGGTAATGAAATGAAGAGTGACAAGGAAGGTAGTCAACTCAAGGATAGATGGTCAGAGAAGGCCTTGGAAAAGACGGCACTTTAGCAGAGACCCGAATGAAAAGAAGCAGCTCACCAAGTGAAGTGCTAGGGGCAGAAGTTTCCAGGTATTCTTCACTTAAAGGAAGTGTCATGCATAAACATCTAAGGTTCTAACCTTACCTGCACATCATCAGGGTTCAGCTCGTAGTAGTTGCTCAATAAATGCTATGAATTGGATTGTTCAGCTGAAGAAACTAGGAAGGCTCTGGACCTGTGCTTTTTATCTCTTAGGACTCTCCTAACATCCGCCTGTTGGGGAAATACCACTACTTTACAAGATTCCTTGGATTGTCTTGGGTAAGCAAAGAAAATAGAGTCAGGCAGGAATTGCTATGTTCTGAATGACAAACACAGCCTGCCTCCAGCTCCTGGGTATGCCCAGTTCTGACATTTTCAAAGTTATCTGGAGATTTGGAGAGGAATTTATCATCTTGTCTTTGTGGGTAGGTTTTTCATGAAATGTTCGTCTGTATATCTCCTGCTGTTATTTTCTCTATTGTCACAATTCCATCCTTGATCTTATATCCAAGTGACCTTACAGTGGAACTAGAAGTACTTCAGCGAGACCAGGATTTCATGGAAAAGACAGTGACACTGCAGTTTTATTAATTTTTTTGAGAATTCACATTTATTGAATTACTGATGTGCTACAACATGGAATTTCTGAATTCCAAATAAATAAATTTCACTTTTTAAACATTTGTTCTGTTACTTTTTAACACCAACAAACTTGATAGCAGCCAGCTGCTGACCTGACAATGGGTTGACAACCTTCCCCCACTGGCTCTTCAGTCTGCTTAATCAGAAGTCCTTTGCTGCTTCTCATCCTCCCAGGGGATGGCCTACTGCCCTCCTTTCTGTACAATCTGGGCAAGCCGACTGGGATGGTAAGAGTGGTGTCAATGAAGCGGTCCACAGAGCTAGAGAGGCAATTTTCAGTGTGAGAGTCTAGGCATTTCCCTGGCTTCTCCACACATCCATCCCAGAACTGCTCCAGGAAGCGACACACCTGTGCTGCAACCCTGCTTCAACCACCTCGCCCAGCACTGTTATTGTCCACGTGAGGCTCAGGACCTCTCATTTTTCTTAAAGCCCCAGGAGCACATTTCACAATTTTATTTCACTGAATGCGTGTCCTGATATATTTAAACAGAATTGAAATAATAAACCCCCTGATTTAGTTTGAAAATTAAAACATGCATAGGTCCTAAACCAGCTTCAGTTGAGAAAAAAGTTGCTTTCTACTCATAGAAAATCCAACATGAGAGATTTCCCTAAAATACTTTATTTTGCAACTACTTCAAAACATTGCAGCAATTTGAACAAAGATGTACTGGGTGATGCTCATGTTGTGCACAATGCTAGTCTGAAGATTTGAATTGTTAACTCCAGCAATTTCCATGACCAATTGGAATCTCTATTATTGATAATCAAAGTTGTCGTTTCCCTGAATCCTAGGGAGCTCAGGGCACTTGAATCCAAAAACGTCTGGGTGCTATGTAGAATACAATCAAACATTAATGGAAGGGAAGTGGGAGAGAGAGAAGCAGTATACTCATAGACAAAGTTTGCAAAAGGGTGAGCTAATAGAAAAGCAGCAGCAACAAGCACAGAGGCCATGCCTTGGGCAAGAGGCAGGAGAGGGTGTCCATACGGTGTTCTGCTTCTCTTTAGGGGAGCCCAGGGCAGGTGTTGTTGAACTTCCCCACCCTCATAGCTCTCAACTCTTGCATTTGTTTATTATGCCTGATCTGTTTAGTTACCTTGTCCAAAGGGAATTGCACCAATTACAAGGGCATGGAAATGAATGGATTGGTGGAGCTCTTTTCCTTGCAATTTTTCATACTGCATGGGGTTTTCATCAGGCAGCAGAAGGGGAAAGAACATGGAATAGTCCCCACGAACCTCCCTGGGCTCTACCACACATCTGCTGTGTTGAGGATGTAGAAGGTGAGGACGAGCCAAAAACAAACAAAAACAAAAGGAGAATAGAAAGAAAAAGGAGCAGAAGCAGAAGGAAAATTGGATGACACTGACAGTCCCCAGGTGACTTCCATGTGTCAGGCACAAGTAAAAAGGACTTGTGAAGCACCAGATTTATTTATTAAAGTATAAATACTTCAGTTCACCTAATCGCTACAACAACCCGTTGAAATGCCCATTTTTACAGGTGAATAAAAGAGACTCAGAAGCTAAATAACTTTCTTGTGGTCACTGGGATTCATACTCATGCCTGTTTAACTCTAAGGATTAAAGAGAAGGGGAGGGGATGATCAGAAAAGGTACCATGTGGCAATTTGCACTAACTCACTAACACAGAGTTAAGACGTCAGAAGAACAGGAGCTTCACTCTCCTTAGCTCATGCATATTCACTTTTCTTCCATAAACATAAAAAAAAGGTAAGCAGCTTCAGGGACCCAGAAGTAAATTATTGGTTTAATAAAATGCTGGCCTTTGGGTTTACTTTCTTTTAAAGACACAGTTTATCCGTCAAATTCCACTCTCGGTTTGTCTTATTCCAGGAAGGGTGTTCCCCCCTTCTGCACAAATGTGATTACAGGCAACTCTGCATTGGAAAGTAGTAAAAAAAAATGTGAAATCAAATTTTACCATTTATTTAAAAACTAACCACACCACTAACATTTATTAGTGTATAACAATGGCAAGTTTAAACACACCTCCTGACACTGTAAAATGCTTGGAGGCCTGGACAGATCTACTGACTTTTTATCCTTTTTTTTCTTGCCAGCTCTGTCCTGTTTGGATGCAAGCAAGTGGCCCAAAGCCCTTTCTGTTTTTAAGAGTTTAGGGCCAGGCACAGTGACTCATGTCTGTAATCCTAGCACTTTGGGAGGCCAAGGCAGGCAGATGGCTTGAGTCCAGGAGTCCGAGACTAGCCTCGGATATGTGGCGAAACCCTGTCTCTACAAAAAACACAAACATTAGCCAGGCGTGGTGGCATGCACCTGCAGGCCCAGCTACTTGGGAGGCTGAGGCAAGAGGATCGCTTAAGCCCAGGAGGCAGAGGTTTCAGTGAGCCAAGATTGCACCACTGCACTCCAGCCTGGGTGGTAGAGTAAAACCCCGTCTCAAAACAACAACAATGAAAACAGTGTTCTAAAAATTAAAGATGTGCCAGTCAGATTTTAAATTCAAATTTTCCTTCAGGTGCCTATTGAGGAAAATGAAGGATGATTTTGTTGGAAGCCTGAGTTAATTTCACCCTCTACCTGGTGATTCTTCTGGACTTACATTGCATGGTAATTAAATTAACGTAGTTTACTCTAAATCAGGTTATTCCTTTGGAATATGCCAAATAATGGTCATGAAGATACTCTAGGAAACGTTTTGTTGTTATTGTTGGTGGTGTTCATCTTTTCACATATTTAAACTCCAATTATATTTGAGTATGTGGATGCTCTTCACACAAGCCTGTGCTAGTTTGTTCCAGGTCTTGTGGTAGTAGAATGTGTGAAGGCTCAAGTTTACAAACAAATCATATTAGTGATGATTCTTATGAGGTCAAGGATGAAATTAAAATTCTTAATTACAAATCATCGGCACTTCCATTGTCAGGGACGTGCTGGGATTCTCTGAACAGCTGCGTAATGATCCTCTGTGCTTCAGTGGTGTTGGCATGCCTTTGAGCTTGTTTCCTACTCACCTTTTATTTATAGCACCACGAGCGTGTTTATTTTCATTCTTATAAAAACTTGATTTGCTGACTGCAAGATATGACAAAGCTTTCATATCAAGGACAGAGACCTGTGATTTTTGGAACAGATTGTCTTTTATGGGATGATTCACCATGGACTCTTTAGTTAAAGCGATGGGCTCCTTTGTTTTTAGCTCTTTTTTTTTTCTTTTCAGTTTTTTAAAAATTTGTTTATTGGTTGGCGTTAGCCTTTGTTTTTAGCTCAACTAACCCGACTAGCTGTGGATCTTGAATTCGCTTTACCTGCATAGACAACTGAGGGAAAGCATGTTTCTGGATGTAGGGTGACATTTTTAGTTTTTGATTAGCTGACATATTCTGGTGGCCCATAGAATCACAGGATCGTAGAGTGGCAAAGCCCTTGAAAGTTAACCCACTCAGTTTCCAGCTTGGGTTTCTTGATGCCAGGGATCTGAAAAGATGGTGATGGGAAAGACAGCAGGCCAGTCCGGGCAACAGAGTGAGACCCCATCTCCACCAAAAATTTAAAAATTTGCTAGGTGTTGTGGAGCATGCCTGTAGTCCCAGCTACTCAGGAGGCTGAGGCGGTGGGAGGATTGCTTGAGCCTGGGAGGTCGAGGCTGCAGTGAGCCGTGACCATGCCACTGCACTCCAGCTTGAGCAACAAAGCAAAACCCTGACTCAAACGAACAAACAAACAAACAAAACAAAACAAAACAGGAAAGAAAAGAGAGTACGGAGGAATCGAATACTGTTAAAAAGGTAAAAGAAATTGTTTATTTATGACTGATAAGGCTGCCCAGGAGATTCAAATATCAGATGTTTTAGATTTGGGCTAGAATATGATGGCATTGATTATCTCACGGGAAAATCTGTTAGTAAAAACTGAATAAATGCAGTTCAGGAGATAGAAGTCTTTTGGAAAATTGGGTACATTGCAGAAAGGTAATAAAAATTTCCTGTTAACTGTGCTAGTACAAACCCTTAGCACTGTCTTTGCAAAGCTACAGTGTTGGACATCCGGGCCACAGCAGGAAACAGAAGACACAAATCCCCTGCTCTTATGAAGTTGGCATTCTGATATGGAAAGACAAAAACATAAACAGGTAAGCAAAGAAGCAAATAAATAACTGAAATTGATAAGGCCACCTGAGATTGTGCTAAGTGGTATGAATAAAATGGCCCAGGAAGACAGAGTGAGGGGACAGGTTAACTCAGATTGGGTGATTAGAAAGGTTTCTCTGAGGAGAGATGCTTGTGATGAGTCCTGAAGGGAAGAAGGAAAGCCACATAGGAGTAGGAGGAGAATTGAGGTCCAGAACCTAGATTTTGGCAAGGTTTCCTAGGAGATGTCACCCCAGAGGCCTGCTGGGGAGCCAGTCAGCTGTGTTCCTCCCCAGGCCAGACACCTGTCTCCACCTTTCTATGCAAGCTTTCAGATCTCAATGTGGCTGCAAAACACTGTGGTCACCTTGCTTAGCAAAATGTTATGATTTTACAAAGTAATGATATATGGTAATTGTATACGAAAACCTAGCATTAAAAAAAGAAAAAAAAACTATGACAAAAATCAAACTAAAACCACAGAGAATTTTTCCAGCAAAGGGACTCTCAAATGCTAAGACCCCAAGATGGGAACAGGCTTGGTAGGTTCAAGAAACAGGAGAAGACTGGTGTAGTTTTAGCTTGCTGTGTGTGGGAGAAAATGTCATGGTATGACATTAGAGAGGTTAAAGTTAAGCAGTTCATGCAGGTCCCTGTAGACCTGGCAAAGAGTTTGTGTTGCTGCAATGCATGGGGAAAATGTGTGGGGTTGAAGCAGGGCAGTATCAACATCTGATTTACATTTTATATCAATCACTCTGGCTGCTATATGGTGAATGGATTACAGAAGGATGTGAGGAGAGGCAGGGAGATCATCTGGAGACTTTTACCATCATTTAGGTGAGAAATGGTGATGACTTTTGAACTTACAGAAGCAGAGAGTAGAATAATGGTTGCCAAAGGCTGGCGGAGCTGGAGGTGTTGGTCAAAGGGTACAAACTTTCAGTTATAAGATGAGCAAGTTCTGAAGATTTAAGGTGCAGCATGGGTGGTCATGGATGTGTTTATTCATTCTATTATGGTCATCATTACTCAATGAAAATGCATGTCAAATCACATTGTATACATTAAATATATTTGATCTTTATTGGTATGAGGTTGGTGCAAACGTAACTGCGGTTTTTGCATGGTTGAAATTTGCCATTTGATACTGAAATACATTCTTAAATAAATGTGGTTATGTTATACATCATTTTAATGTACATTTCTTGCTTTTTTTGCTAATGACTTATTACTTGCTGTTTATTTTAGACTATGAAAATGATGTTAGAGAAAATGCAAATTCAAGCGATTTTCTTATTCAAGTTCAAAATGGGTCTTAAAGCAGCAGAGACAACTCTCAACATTGACAACACATTCGGCCAAGGAACTACTCATGAACTTACCATGCAGAAGTTTTGCAAAGGAGATGAGAGCCTTGAAGATGAGGAGAGTAGTGACCAGCCATTGGAAGTTGACAATGACCAACTGAGAGCAATCATCGAAGCTGATTCTCTTACAACTACATGAGAAGTTGCGAAGAACTCAACGTCGACCACTCCTAGGGTCAGCATTTGAAGCAAATTGGAAGAGTGAAAAAGGGTGCCTCATGAGCTAAGTGAAAATAAAAAAATCATCGTTTTGAAATGTCATCTTCTCTTATTCTACACAACAACAAACCATTTCTCGATTGGATTGTGACGTGCGGCAAAATGTGGATTTTATATGACAACTGGCAATGACCAGCTCAGTGGCTGGACCAAGTAGAAGCACCAAAGCATTTTAAGCTAAACTTGCACCAAAAAAAGGTCATGGTCACTGTTTGGTGGTCTGCTGCTGGTCTGATCCACTACGGCTTTCTGAATCCTGGTGGAACTATTACATCTGAGAAATATGCTCAGCAAATCAATGAGATGCGCTGAAAACTGCAACACCTGCAGCAGCAGTGGTCAACAGAAAGTGCCCAGTTATTCTCCACGGCAATGCCCAACTGTAGATTGCACAACCAGCACTTCAAAAGTTGAACAAATTGGCCTACGAAGATTTGCCTCATCTGCCATATTCACCTGACCTCTTGCCAACCAACTACCACTTACTTCTTCAAGCATTTCAACAACTTTTTGCAGGGAAAACATTTCCACAACCAGCAAGATGCAGAAAATGCTTTGCAAGAGTTTGTCGAATCCCAAAGCACAGTTTTTTACGCTACAATATAAACAAACTTATTTCTCACTGGCAAAAATGTGTTGATTGTAATGGTTCCTATTTTGATTAATAAATATGTGTTTGAGCCTAGTTATAATGATTTTAAAATTCACAGTCCGAAACCGCAATTACTTTTGCACCAATTTAGTAAATTTTTTTATAAAAAGAAATGATGAAAACTTAGACTATGTGGGTGGGAGGGAGAAGAGGAGGACAAGAGGTTGGATGCTGGGTTCATTTAAGATGGAGTCGGCAGGACCAGCCAAATTGCCCCCCTGCAGCAGCCACTGCAGGTGGTCACATAAGAGAAAGGATTACAGAAAACACAACGATGATATTATAGAGACAGACTTATATGTCAAAATATAAATATTCCTGAGGAGCTACTGCAGTGGTGATAAGGAATGCCAATTTAATTAGCGTTGCTGCTTGTGGCAGGTATATCCAGAAGTGTGCTTCAGCAGCACAGAGCCCTGTGACTTTGCTTTTATCTCCTGGAGAGCTTGAAGTTCTTCCTGCTCCCATTGGCCAAAAAGCTTCTCATCTTCCCTGTACTTTCCTCCCTGGGAAGTCATCACCATGATAGCACACACATGAAGGCCAGTCTTTGTGACCATGGTGAAGAAAACAACTCTCCCCTGATGGTAACTGACAAGGGTGCAATCTGTCCAGGCAGGTGGTTATAGGAAGTAAAATAGAGTCTAGTTTGGTTCCAGTGACTCAGATCCCAAGGCGTGGAGGACTCTGTCCAGCCTCACGAGTCAGGCCTGTTTTTACCAACTGATTTCTGCTGGACTCCTGCAAAGTCTGTATTCTTGAGTCCCACTCTTCTTCCCATTCCAAGCCAAGCTATTCTTCCTGACTACCAGAGCAGTGTTTCTGCTGGGCTCTCGATTCTAGTCCCAGGTCTGACAGAGCTCCCAGTTAAACATCTCTGACCCAAAAAATAGGTCTCTTCTGATGCTCAGCTTTCATGGAAATAAAAATTAAGTCTCCCTTTTGGAACTGTCCTCTGTTTTCTGTCTGTGTTCCCCTTTAAGCTGTTGTTCACTAGACTCTAAGCCATCTGGTTTTTCCTGGAGGAATACAAAGAGTATCTTTTGTTTACTCATTAAAATGTAACCCTTAATAATCAGTGACAGCCATTTAACAGACATACACAATGTACCATGTGCTGTGTCTAGATGAAAACCTGCCTAAGTAAGCCATTTGGTCCACGCTTTCTGTGCAACTGGGTTTTGACCACAATAGTTCTTGGGATTCTCTATTTATTATGACAACACCTAGAGGGCTTCTTTAACTTGAACCTTTGCAAAAATAACAAAAGGATTAAAAATTAATGGGTCTAGAGAAGGCATAGAAATGAATTTAAAAAAAAACTTGGTGAAAAATCACAAATACAAAAGTAATGCATCCTCATTAGAAAAATGTGAAAAGACATAAAGCCAGAAAAATCCCACCCCTAACCTTTCCAACCCCTACCACCAATCCCCACCCCTGTTAGTATTGTTTTCTACATTTCTTTTAGATATTAGAACTCATACTAGATATAAAATTTGAAATCTTGACTTTTTTTTTCACTAGCATAGACACTTTACCAGCATCACAATTCTTTGTAAATATCATACTGAATGGCTACATATTTTTCCATTATAAGGCTATGTCACAACACGTAGGTTTAAAAAAAAAAAAAAACTCTCCCCATTTAACATTTTTACCCAAGTTGGAATAAGTACTTGAATATGACCTTCAAATCCCCTTTCTTACTAGACTCAGCTTCTTGGGAAACTCATAAAAAGCAATTGCCCAAAGTCCAGGTATATTCAGGAAGAAAAAGAAAAAGCCAGCCGGGTACAGTGGCTCACGCCTGTAATCCTAGCACTTTGGGAGGCCAAGGTGGGTGAATTGCCTGAGCTCAGGAGTTCGAAACCAGCCTGGGCAACATGGTGAAACCCCGTCTCCACTAAAAATACAAAAAAAAAGTTAGCCGAGCGTGGCAGCATGTGCCTGTAGTCCCAGCTACTCAGGAGGCTGAAGCAGGAGAATTGCTTCAACCCGGGAGGCGGAGGTTGCAGTTAGCTGAGATCTTGCCACTGCACTCCGGCCTGGGCAACAGAACGAGACTCCATCTCCAAAAAAAAAAAATAATAAAATAAAATAAAGAAAAAGTCCATAAGTTGCGCAAATATTTCTTAAATACAGCTGAATGTATTTTAAATGTTCATTTACTTTCTTACTTCTGAGAATTCCAGCTCAATCTAATATCATTTAGAGCCCAGGACTTTGGGCTCTTGGCAATTGACACTAATGTATATTTTGAATATACATACAATAGTACAAATACATTTATATAATTGGTGATTTGTGCTTCTACCTCTAAAAATCCTTCATGCCATGTATCATTTTTTGCAACTGAAGTGTGTTAAACTTTATTTAGGGTTGTTTGTTGAAGGAATTTCACAATATTTTGAAGTAGCTGGAGGCACCCTGGAATATTACAAACTAGGGTCCTGAAACTATCATGAAAGTGATGTTTATATTATGTCTTACATGTCAGGAACAACATTCCTCTTCTGTTTTGATGGAGCAACAGTTTTGAGGAAACAATGGGGGAAAATGTCATTGTTTGCCTGTCTGATTTGAAAGTCTCATTTTCATGGAATGAAATCCATTTAAATGTCATTATAAAGCAGTTTTTAGTTATTACATTCTAGTGATGGAGGAGTTTGTAAGGTATTCATAGAAATAATTAAATGTTCATAATAGTGCTCTTGTTCACAATTTCTGAAAACAGCATTCTTTTAAACTATAAAAGCTCAGAACTCTCCTATTATCTTTGATTGATCCCCTGAAATGCCCGCTCGCTCAATTTCAAGCAGTAAAGCACACTGAGGATTTAGAGAACCCAAAGGAAAGTTCAAAGAGGTTGATTGAGCTGAGCAGTTAGAATTGGAGGTTTCCTTTTGAAAATGCATCACCTTGAAGAACATTCAGCTAAAAATCTTGAAAAAAATTTAGATAGCCAGAGGGCCAGAGCATTTAGGTGGGATAGATTGTCCCCCCTAATTTTTACACAGCTTGGCATAGAGTCCCAGAAAGGAATTCTTAAAGCACGTAGGGTCTAGGCCACCAAATTAGCACAGTTCCTATCCCTGGGGAGTTGACTTTAAATTTATCCTGTCTTGGTTTCAGGAAGGAAAATTCTTTTTCTGCAAAACCTGCCCCCACTCCCACCATCAGATTTCCTCGATTTGTAGAAACTGTATCAGCATCTTGTGAAGGAGAAAGAGCTCTGAAACAAAGGGCTACGTTTGCTTTGAAGGTCTGGCAGGGACAAAGCAGGATTCTTTTCCTCCCTGGAGGATCAAATGGCAGCAATATAAGATGGAACCATGTGAGTGAGGGGCACAAAGGATAAATTTAAAGGACACAGTTCAGCCTTTCTCAAGAGGAAGAAGGTCTTATTTTTAGTTTTATATTCTCCAGGTTAGCAAAACATGCTTCTCCTACTGATTTTGTCCTTTTCCATCCAAGTGGTTTTGATTTACAACACCAACTTGGATACTTGCTTGCTCTGCCTACGTATCTCTTTGTGCTAGATTCATCTACTCTTGTTGCTACCACTTTATAAACAGAAGCAGTGGCAGGTTTGCTCTTCTTGTTTCAGCGATGTGGAATATTGGATTTTTGTTTGTTTGTTTTCTTAGGGTGTAATCTCCCAAACATCCTGGTAAATTTAAAGAGAAAATAAAAGGTATGCAAACTGTGGCTATGCTCCAATCTTGGCCATATTGCTTTGAGGCACAGTCTGCTCAGCCCACCTCCATACCTTACATTCCCTTCCACTGACACCAAATTACTCTTTACACATTAATCAGCAATGCTGCCAAAATAAGAGTCCAATTAGAGCATTCTTTCTTGATTGTTTTATTCTTTAAATTAACACTAAGCCAAAAGACCAACCCTCAGATGAGCAAATAAAGATCTATCTGCTTTAAGCAAACCTGATGGATTAAATTCCAGATTTGCAAAACCCATGCATTAGGAAGTAATTATTGGCTTTGTAAGAGAATCCCTCACTTTGCAAAGGAGCAACTAAAGGATTTATTTGAAAGCGCTATTGCATTTAAGATAATTTGGCTTACCTACATTTAATTTATACCAACAGTCCTTCTACTGGTAAAGCTGGCAATGCCATGCAAATGGCCAAAGATTCTAACCACTTACTAAAGAAAGCCTAAAAGATACAAGCTATTGCAACTTTTACAGAGATCAACTGGCTCAGCAGCAGCTTCTTTAAGAATGACTGAAAAGCAGACATCCACTACATATGCACTCAAACATCTCAGCTTTGGAGAGGCAGAATGGTTTATCAGCCAATGAAGACCTGCTTGACATGGGAAGATAATTATAAATTGCTAACGTGAGATCTTGGCCGAAATAATATGGTTACTAAAGTACATAAAGGAGAATTTATTCTAATTCAGAATCTTGAGATAGGTGAAGAATTATAGGGAGGGTCCAGTAGAATTTAAAAATTGAATGTTTTCAAATAGTTCCCAATGTGCATTTCAACTCATTTAAATGGGAAAACACAGGATGAGTGAGTTAATGAAAAATTGGGGATGTTCAGTAAACCTGTATCACTGCAGATTACAACTTAATTACAGAGTTTTGTTAAAAATAGTAAATCGGCCAGGCTTGCTGGCTCATGCCTGAAATTCCAGCACTTTGGGAGGCTGAGGCCAGTGGATCACCCGAGGTTGGGAGTTTGAGACCAGCCTGACCAACATGGAGAAACCCCATCTCTACTAAAAATACAAAAAATTAGCTGGGCGTGGTGGCCCACGTCTATAATCCCAGCTATTCGGGAGGCCGAGGCAGGAGAATTGCTTGAACCTGGGAGGTGGAGGTTGCAGTGAGCCGAGATCACGCCAAAATCTCGAGCCGAGATTTTCTCCCTATTTTATTGCACGCAAGTTATAAATTAATGGACCTGCACAATTTAAACCAAGGTTTAAAGGTAAATTTTATTGAAATATAGAATTAGAAGTAAAATCATACTTCTTTTAGACTGGATTTTTTTTCCTACTGGCAAAAATTTTACATTTGCAAAGGGACAAATTATTTTGAACTCATGCATAATTAAATATTGACTTCAGTGCATCTAAATTATTGCTCATTTTACAAAAAGATTAGAATTAGACATTACATATACATAATACGGCTTGGAAGTAAAATTAAAACCTTATTTCATGTTCACTTATTTCCCTCTAACAGCTTTTTAGTGGAAGTAACTCTCTTTCCTTCCCGTCCTTGCATCCTGGATTTGGCTGGAGAAGAAGACATTTGCAGGTCATCCCTATGCTGTCACCTGAGTGGCTTTCCCACTTGTAGGGAAGTAAGAAGGGGCACACATCAGAGTCCTTTTCCTTTTAACCAGTGCTGAATGCCTCAAAACTGAGAATTCACAAAAGACCTGCAACAGGATTAAGTTCTGACCTAAATAACTGCCTTTAGCAGTTCTGCATACTCTCTCTGAAGTTGGCATGGCTCACACATCCCCCACTGAACCTGCCCTGTTCTTATACCTCTCTACCCACCTAATTTCTTACTCACCTGAGCTCTATTTTTAGACATGTAGGTCATTATTTCAAGGACTGATTTATAGCGTGACATCATTGTTAATTATCTTCCGTTGGCATTGTTCTGTGATTGTTTCATCCATTCTGCCTTGTCTCCCACAAGATTACCAGTTAATTGTGGCAGTCACGGCACGAGATGCCTTGTCCTCCCCGACAACGCCTAGGAGAGTGCTGACAGCCAACCAGTGTTCTTCCAGTTCTCAACCGTGTGTGTGTCCAGGGACTCTGAGCTCAAGGTTCATTCTGATTTGGTGAGCTTACTAGGTAAGGGCTTAGAACAACAACCATAATTATATAGCAAGGGACACTTCTTAAAGTGAAAATAAGAAGAGAGGAAAGTAGCTTAAGACATATATATATGCTTTTTATTGTGGGTAACTTATTTTAATTTTTTTAACACATTTCCTACCAGGAGTCTATTGTTGTAAATAGCAGTGGCATGAAAGAGAAAGGGAGAAGGAAGAGGATGATAAGATAAAGGGCGAGGAAAGGAAAGATAAAGGGTTTAGCATGAAGTTACTTGCCTCCCTAATTTCCAAGGCCAGTCCTGCATTTCAAGGCATTGCTATCTTTAAGGAAGTTGGTTTACAATTACAAGTCTTTCATAAGCTGTTGCTTTGGGGTCCAGGACATAGGCTCAAATTACTCTATTTCTACCGGAAGTGAGACCAATGGAAGCTAAGCAAAAGTGCATATTTATTCAGGCAGTATTTGATGAGCCAGGCAGTCTCCTGAACTTCTTTATTATATATTTCCCTGCCTGTTAGCTGGCTATAAGTTATAAGATGTTAAAGAAAAGCCCACTAGAATATGCTACGGAAATAACAACAAACCATTACCTTTTCACCAATTATTAGTAGATTTGGATTTGATGATGGAGAAGTAAGAAAGATGATATGTGTCAGTCAATGATAGCCCCATAATTTCCATATAGAAGGGCATTGGTGGGTGGAGGGTCACAATTTTCTTGGAAGGACCAGGAGTCGGGCGATGTCCACAAGTGGTGTTTTCTTATGGAGCACATCGTTTTTACTTAGATTGTATGCTTATTTGGAGTGGTTGAGGGCTAGCTGATGCAGATTACAGGAGCAACCTAAGATTTTAACGCACATTATTATGTTAGATATGGGGGTCTTTTTAAAACACCATTTCTATAGGTTGGTGCAAAAGTAATACTTTCTATAGAAAGCAAAATTTAAAAATATATCACTTCTGAAAAATTGGAAAGTTTTCAAACTGTCAATTTCCATACTTCCTCCTCTCACCAGTCTCCATGTATTTTATTTTGAACATCATTGGTATGGTTTTGCACTAGCAAGCAATATAAGGAGAAAGCTAAGTATCTGGAAATCCTAATTCAATCTGACATGCTATGTGTGTAAACTTGGAGCTGCCTGACAGTCTGCAGAACTGTATTTCTTATATCAAATGTCGATAAGACTGCCTATTTAAAAATCCCTCCATAATTACCTGCCGGAGTGCCCATGTTAGTCATTCCTTGGGTTAGTCACTCAAGCCCCTGTTAGGATGCTATGTTGGAATAAGAACACCCATTATTTCCTGTTAATAACTTAGTATACATTTTATTATCACATTACCTAGCCAGTCACTGCCAGATCCCGAAGCAATGGGATATAGGATGTGTAAATCTGGATAGAAGACAAGCGAGTAGAAAATTGCAAAGCAGCGAGCTGCAAGGGAGGGTATCAGTGTAGAGGGGACAGAGGGCATCAGAGAGTCAGGGGGCTTGAGAGAAGGATCAAAGGAGAAGGCCCAGAAGATGAAAACCCAATTCATCCAGTCACTATTTTGACTATGGCCAGTTGCATGTTTTTAGCATATAGTAAGGATTAAATTTGGTTGACGCTAACATGTAACAGTTCTTACTTAAGCAGGAAAGAACATTATTTCTCTCTTATGTTTTGTAAGTTCAGAGGCAGTTAGTTCTGAGCTAGGTTGTACTCCATAGTGTCTGGAGAACCCAAACTTTGTCAACTTTATTTTTTGTCTCATGCATAATTTTCACTCTCTAGGCCATTTCATGGCTCCAGATAGCTGCTGGAGCTCTGGTCATTGCCTTTACATTCTCACCAACAGAAGAGAAGAAACAGAAGCAAAGGACACAACTTCTCTCTTCCATTTCCACTTATGTTCTTACTGGCCAGAACTTAGACATGTGCTCTTAAATTTAGCTGCAGGAGGCCCGGCGCAGTGGCTCATGCCTGTAATCCCAGCACTTTGGGAGGCCAAGGTGGGTGGATCATGAGGTCAGGAGTTGGAGAGCAGCCTGACCAATATGGTGAAACCCCATCTCTACTAAAAATACAAAAATTAGCTGGACATGGTGGTGTGCACCTATAGTCCCAGCTACTCAGGAGGCTGAGGTTGGAGAATCGCTTGAACCCAGGAAGTGGAGGTTTCAGTGAGCCGAAATCGTGCCACTGCACTCCAGCCTGGGTGACAGAGCAAGACTCCATCTCAAAAAAAAAAAAAAAAAAATTTAGCTGCAGAAGAAATTGGAAAATGTGATCTTTATTTTGGGTGGCCATGTGCACAGCTAAAATTATGGGTTCCATTACTATGGAAAGGGAGAGAAAGGCTACTGGGAGATGTAAGTCTCTACCATGGGATTACAGCCCCCATCTGAGCAGGTCCCACTGTTGGGGATCACCATGCTTCATCATTTCTACTGATTTTAGCCAGTGCTGGCCAGAAATCTATGATTTGTGTTATTGAGGAGCAAGACTAGGGAGCCTATGAATGACTAGCAGAGGTGACAGGGTGCCAGGGGGAGCCAGGACGCACAGGGACGTGGCAGTCAGTGGTGGGGAGAGGGCCAGGATCCCTGGGAGACTGAGAAAAGAAGCAACACCCCGGCAACCTCCTGGAGTTTGACTAGGCGGGGTTACCCTGGGAACCCAGAAACTCAGGACAGGGAGGGGGACTTTGCTGCAGATCAGGATCTACCTCAGACCTTAGGGTGAAAGCAAGTGAAACACTGGCTCCAAACAGTTAACTTCAACAAGTCTCAATTTAAAGAGAAGTTCTTTGCATGTGTTTGGGTATTATTTGGGCAGGACGTAGAGAAGCACTTTCCATCTCATGAGAAAATGTATCTGTTCTCTGCTTGGGAAACCTGATGGTGGTTTAATTATCCCCAGTTGAATATTAGCAGCAGGTGAGGTTTGAACTGCTCCTCTTTTAACTCTGCCAGGTATTAACATCAAAGCCTCCTTGGACTTTGTTACTGTGTTCCACACGCTGGCTTTTCCACTCCGCTCTCTTTCTTCCTTTTATGCCTAAAAACTGAAGACATGGAGTTATTTCAAAGTTATGATCTAAAAAATTAGCGTTCTTATGGTAACAATAATTTATTTCCCCATTTTCTATGTCCTATTCTAAGATTTTGCAATCAGCAGGATAATTGGAAATTTAAAATACCATGGTCAATATGACCAATTTAATGGATTTTTTAAATATGTAAAAACGTAGATGTACTAATTCTATAGCTTTTAGTTCTTTATAGCTTTGTTATTGCCTTTGCAAGGGTTTTGTTTTAATATATGTGAGAGTTTATAATAGTCATGCCTACAAACTTCAATTTTACTCGTGTTTTACAGTAACAAGCAAGCATTCAAAAGATAAGATTAGCACTTTACAATATACATGATTGAAAGAATGTTGGTGATGTGAATAATATTATTTGCACTTAATGGCTTTTGTTTCCATTATCAGAGGACATGGATTATTACTTTTGCAGCTGTAGGTAGTATAGTTCTAGTAGCACAGTGCCTTGGGCACAGCATGTGGTAGGCTACAGAGATTGCTAGGTGTCTACCCCACTGTCCATTCTAGACTCTTACTTTTGTATCAGAAGCCTGAGGGGGAAAGGATGAAATTTCCCAGCCTCTTTTGCAGCTAGGTGCAGCCAAGGACTAAATCCTGCCCAGTGAGATTAAGAGGAAGCCTCCTAAACGAGTGAGGGAATGCTCTTCTTTCCTTTTCTTTCTTCCTGTCACCTGGAATGCAGATCTTAGGTCAGGAAGTAAGGCACTAAGGTTAGTGAAACAGCAAAGTGGAAGCAGCCTGGATTCTAGAAGACCGGGAGCTGTCTGTACTAGTCCTGAATGCCAACTCTGGCTTTTCAGCTGAGAGGGAAATTGTCTGTCTTGTGTAGGCTACTATTATTTAGGCTTCCCTCAATTAGGCACCCAGGATGAATTCTAACTGATAGACTGGGATTCAGGAACTTGGAACGGAGGATGCAAATCAGAGGTAGCAAGGGGCCAGACGTCTTCTATTCTAGAAGTTGCAGGTCCACGTGGGAATTACATAGTGTCAAATCAAACTAAATGTGGGCTTTAGAGGCCTCTGTGGGAATCCTATGTAAAGAACTGAAACCTAGCCTAGTCCATACACAAACTGAAAACCTAATTTAGGAGTATATTCTGGTAACAAAGAGCTAAAAGTCTCAGCCAATCACAGAAGCCAAGCTTCAGTCAATTCCTTGTGGCCAAATGTTCAAACTGGGTTCCAATAAGGCAAATGCCAAGCTGAAACCAGTCCAGCTCTCTCTGTACCTCACTTCTATTTTCTGTACATCATTTCCTTTTTCCTGTCTATAAATGTTATCCAGCCACTTGGCAGTTCTACAGTCTCATTAAACCTCTCCTGGTTGTAAGAGTTGCCTGATTCTCGAGTTGTCCCTTGCTCAATTAAGCTGTGTTAAATTTAATTTGTCTAAAGTTTTTCCTTCAACAATGGTCATCTGCCAAGCTTCTAGACCAAGGGGTATTATTCAACTTTGTTGAGACTGGACAATCTTGAGTAGGTACACAAAAGTTGCTGTTGAATGAATAAATAAGCAAAGGAGTAAATAAAATGAAGAAGTTTTGTTTGGGGTGGCAGGTGTGGATGGAATGATTTTTGCTCACTAAGTCAAAAAAGCATGAAAAAACTCGCTTTAGGCACTTAAAAATTAATTTTGAATTCATGATGGATGAACATACTTCAGAGTGATTCAAATATATTAGATTTTAATTCTAATGTATTAAAATATTCTTAAAACGATCTATAATTTAACCAATCAGATATGGTAGTGAGCACTTACGGGCCCAGCATTGTATTGGGTATATAGTGGCTAACATTTAGAAGTAGTTTCTCCTTTATGATATCTGACATATGGCAAGGCGCTGCAGAGCCTTACTTCTGTTCTCACACCCAAGGGGTTGTGTTGTGGGGGTGTGGGGAGTAAGCCAAGCAACGACATCGACAATGTGCGTCTCCGTACTTAACTCTCTCTCTCAATCTGCCCTAACCAGTATAGTCCATATACTCTCTCCCAGTATGGGGAATAAAGAAGATATCTGTAAGGCCCAAATGAATAAATTTCTAATGGTGGAATGTTAGGCATGTTGATTAATAAAAGGCACATAAGCAGCAAACTAATATAGTCTGGCTCTGCCTAAATGGGTAGTAATAAACGTGGTACTCTACTGGTCCTAGAACAGTACGCTGCTGTGAGTTCCTAAACCTAAATCTTCTTCACTAATGATCCAACTACCCAGTGTCTTTGGAGCTCTAGATAGCCAGAATGGGGCTAATAGGCATTCAGATGTTATGTGAAGGAACTTTGAACCACTCCTGGGACTATCTCAAGAGGATGCTAACAAGATTGTTTCAGACTTTAGGGATTTCAGTTTCACACGATTTGGATTGAGGGAACTGCGGAAAGATACTAACATCAAATTGGTCAGCCCATTGGGGTTGGGATGAGACTAAGAGTGTCTGTAAGCCAGTACGGTTCAACAGAACTTTCTGCAACGAAGGGAATGTTCTATATCTGTGCTGTCCATTGCATATGGCTATTGAGTACTTGAAATGTGGCTAGTGCAACTGAGGAACTGAATTTTTTAATTTAATTTAATTTAATTTTTATTTATTTATGTGTTTTGAGACAGAATCTCACTCATGTCGCCCAGGCAGGAGTGCAATGGTGTGATCTCGGCTCACTGCAACCTCTGTCTCCCAGGCTTAAGCAATTCTCCTGCCTCAGCCTCTCAAGTAGCTGGGATCACAGGCTTCCCCCCACCATGCCCGGCTAATTTTCATTTTTTGTAGTAGAGACGGGCTTTCACCATGTCGGCCAGGCTGGTCTCGAACTCCTGACCTCAGGTGATCTGCCCGCCTCAGTCTCCCAAAGTGCTGGGATTACAGGGATGAGCCACCGCGTCCAGCCTATTTAATTTTAAATAATATAAGCAACTGCATATGACTAATAAGTACCATATTGGATAACACAGCCCTAGAATTGTTTTATTTCTAGCTATCATAAATACCTCTGGAGAGCGAGTGCTTAAAATCATATCCAAAGGAGAATGCTGAGGTCAGCCAGGAAAAATGCTGCCAAAATGAGTGGTCATGCACGAGAGGTGATGGCAAGGAATTTGCTGAGCGCAGAGGGCAGGCTAGGGCCAGAGAGAGACAAGGCCAAACCGAGAAGCTGAAGGCAGAGTCCCCAGTAGGACACACAGGACCATTGTGGATTTTTCATAGTTCCTGACTTATATTTGATGGTCTTGGGCTTTTTAGAAGGTCCAGCCCTAAGTCCAGAGCAAAGTGAATTAGATTGGTGATAGAAACAGAAGAACACATGTCAGAATGCCCATTGCTAATTCAGCTGCTGATATTTAAATACCAACACACATATTTAAATAAAATTCAGCTTTTTGCTAATATGTCATTTTTTGGTCTTTCCATAGGGTCTTTTCCCCCCTGGTGTGAGAATTTTATTTGGCTATGGGAATAAAAAAAATACCAAAAAAAGAAAGCTTGCAATTAAATCAAGGACATTTTCAGTTCAAAGTATTTTTAATTGCACCTAAATATTTATGAGTTAACTTTCCTTTCTTTAAAATAACAAAGTATGTGCAACTCTATTTTTAAAAAATTCATCAGAAAGTCCACCTGACTGTGACTGGCATTTTCTGTTGCCCTGGAGACAGGCTCAAGACTCTGCTCCATTGTTTCAACTTAATGGGACAATACAATAGTCTAGTGTCTTTGGGATCCCGCTGTTTCCTGTGTCTTTAAATTTATCACTATAGATACTGGGTACAATTAACAAAGACTTTGGAAGGAGGAATCCTGAGAGCATTTGACATCACTGAATCATGCCTTTCTAGTTTTTCTCAATGTGAGGCTTTCTTTAGAATTGCAGAAAAAAAAATCAGAGGAAAACGTAACCACACAGGGAGCTGGTCTTTGAAAATCCTTAAAGTGAAAGGAGTCCTCTATAAGAATTCTTATTTCTCAGCCAAGGCTCAGAGCGGCTACATTACTGGGGATGAGGACTTAGGGAAGAGAAAAATCATCAATGCTACTTCAGCCTTATACTTGTCAGATTAGAAGTGGTTTCTATCCTTCCCCAAAAGGCTCATATTTATGCATATTGGCCACGTCTACACGTGGCAAGAGAGGAAAGCCTATGATTGATTATAAGCGATTATGTCATTGGAGGTGGGGTGGAGGCAAGAGAGCCAATCCTGTACATGCGTAGTGTGATTAGCAGAGAAGTCGGCCTATCCAGCTGTGGTGGAGAAAAACCATTCAGGGTAAGTATTCACCACTGAGGAGAACTCTGATTTTGCTAGCCTATTTTCTGGGTCTTACTATGTAGATCACTTGGGTAATGGATGAATTGAAAGCACATGAGAAAGGGTGGATTTATTTATACTGCAAAGGGCAGAGACTCACACTATGCTAATCCCCAGCCCCGCTCCCATTACTGTATATTGAATCAGAAATCTCTGCAATTGAGGCAAAGCTGTTTTTGCATTGGAAGAGCCCCTCAAATTATTATTATATTAATTCCCAGTAAAGGGCCATTGCCCTACTGGATGCAACCATGGACTAGGTCAGATTTGAAGGTCTATTCAAATAGGCCTTCAAATGTACGTATAAGAGAAGGTAGGACAACAGTGTGTATAGGGGTCAGGTGCAAGGGATTTGGCAGTCAGAGAGCACAAAGAGTAGCCGCAGGTGCAGTGGCTCATGCCTGTAATCCCAACACTTTGGGAAGCCCAGGAGGGAAGAACATTTGAAGCCAGAATTTCAAGACCAGCCTCAGCAACGTATTGAAACCCCCATCTCTAAACGAAACAAAACAAAAAAATTAGCTGGGCACTGTGGTGAGCACCTATAGTCCCAGCAACTTGAGAGGCTGAGGTGGGAGAATCATTTGAGCCGGGGAGGCCCAGTGGTGATCCTGCCACTGCACTCCAGCCTGGGCAACAGAGCAAAACTCTGTCCAAAAAAAAAAAAAGAAAAAAGAAAAGAAAAAAAGTAGCTATAGTGAGATAGGAATCAGACACAGGTGACAAGACCCCGTGATAAAACAGGATGCAGTACAGAAGCCAGCCAAAACCCACCAAAACCAAGAGGGCAAGGAAAGCAACCTCTAGTCATCCTCATTACTCATTATACACTAATTATAATACATTAGCATACTAAAGGAACCTCCCACCAGCACCAGGACAGTTTACAAATGCCATGGCTACTTCCTGAAGTTACCCTACATGATCCAAAAGGGGGAAGAATCCTCATTTCCAGGACCTCCCCCCCTCTTTCCCAGAAAACATGAATAATCCACCCCCTGTTTAGCATCTAATCAAGAAATAACTGTAAGTATAGTCAGTCAAGCAGCCCCCAATGCTACTCTGCCTATGGGGTAGCCACCCTTTTATTCCTTTACTTTTTAAGAAACTTGCTTTCACTTTACTCTGTTGGCTCACTCTTGAATTCTTTCCTATGTGAAGCCAAACACCCACGTGGCCTCCCAGGCTGAGCCCCAGTTTGGGGGTTTACCCTGTGACAATAGTATAGAACATCATTACTCACAGCGGAGTCTGCGGTCCCATAGTATCAGTGTCACCTGGGAGCTCATTAAAACACGCAGAACCCTGGGCCATGTCTCAGACCTGTGGGGTCAGAATCCATATTTGAACAACATCCCCGGGTGATTCATGGCAATGTGCACATTCGGGTTTGAGAAGCGCCAGCCTGGTGGGAAATGTGGGCTGGGACCTCCATTCAAATTCTGCCTTTATCAGTTTCTAGCTGTGGCAGAGACACAGAAGAGGGAAGGCTGTGAGGTCAGGCTGCTCACTTCACACACTACTGGTGTCCCACACATGCGAACCTATGGTCAAGATGTGTGCACGCTCTCAGCTTCCTCATCTGTACCCTGCAGACAATAATACGCCAACAACACTGGGTTGTTATGAGAATAATAAATCCAAATAAAGGACTTATCTGGAAAGTAGCAAGTGCTCAATAAATGCTAGATGCTAGTGATTTTTTCTTTAAATGGTATGATGTTGGACAAGACTCTCAACCTCTCTGGACCTCAGGTTCTGTAGTGAGAACATAAGAACAATGATAACTAGTCCCTGGCCTGTGGGAAGGGTTAACAGATGTATGCTGTGTGGTCTGTAAACCTCTACAGAGATGATGATGCTGTTATCAGCAGCCTGTCAGAGGAAGAAGGATAGGTGTGAAGGTGATTCGTGCAGCCAGACCTGGCAAGAAGGCAAAACTCCTGATGGTGGGAGGAAGCTCTGACACGTGCTTGGGCCACTGAGGTTTTTCTGCAGCTCAGTGAAAATCAGACCACCCACAAATACGTGACGAGGTGAAAGGTCAGTGGGCTCATGTCACCCTGTCCTTTGTCTTATTCTCTCCACCTCCACCTAGGGACTGGACTAGACCGCCCAAGAAGGGACATTTGCTTAGTGGCTGCTGGGTAAACAACAACTTTACAGGATTCTGGCCAGTGTGAAACAAGAAGCAACACAGGTTTTCTACCCCGCAGCTTGCCTCAGAGCCCCCCAAGACTTCTCTTTTGCTTTTTTGTCTCACTCCTCTCTTCTTCTGACATATCCAGTCCCTTTGTAATCTTGACTTTCCTCTGAGGGTGCCGCCAACTGTATCTGGGATACATTTCCTTATTTGCAGGACCATGAATCACTCACTCACTGTGGCTTGTTTAGTGCCTGAGGGGCAGAAAAACTGACCCTAGATTTACGGCTGCTGCTGCTGCTGAGGAGACTTTGAAGGTTTCTGCAGCAAACATCACCTTCTTTGTCTATCACAGCTCTGCTGGACAGAAGCACCGTGAGTCTCAACCCCAAGTGCCCTGTCAGGGCCAACATGTTAATGCAGGCACTACTGGAGGTCCCGAGAGGCCTGTCAAAAATCTGCCTAAGAATATGCCTCCATTTGGAAGGAAAGTGATCCATGTGGATACTTACCCCGCTAACTGATTTCTTCCTGGTGTTCTGCCACCACTTGCCTTTGAGAACTGAGTCCACGGCATCTCTTTTTTTGTCTTGTTGCTCCTCCAAAACAGCCTCCAAAACAGGATGTGTGTCCTGCATCCTCTAAAATTACAGTTGCAAAATTTAAGGCTCAGGTCAATGCTTGAGAAGTGTAAGCTCTGCCAAGCAAGGCTTTGCTTTTCCTTTTAATAATCTGTTGCCACATCTAGAACCACCCATAAAACCTTTGACAGCAAAATGCCCACCTCATAGAGATACATGTAAAATTTGAATTTTAGCCAGAGCAGAGATGCCAGCCCTGACCCTGATCCCCGGTCAGAGTCATCTGTCTCCTGAAGGAGGCCCTAAACCCTTGCCCTGCCCTGCCTGAGCTGTTCTATTATTTTTCGAGCTGGGTGAAGGACTCTTTCTGCCTCAGGAACAATATTAGTTACTGTTCAGGATAATGTACATTTGTGGTGCTCCAAGATATTACGTAATAATGCCCTGATGCTCTCTGGGAAGACAGAGTTCTGAAACCGACTCAACTATTTACTACTTCATGTGGAGAGGACTAGATTGCTTGGTGTATAGAAGTAGCACTCCTCTGGTCTCAACAACCAGGTGCCAGTAGCTTCCTCCCTGCTGGGCAGCTGCAGATCCTCTTCCTTTTCAGAAAGCAAGAATGGCACAGCATGTTGGGAGAGTTGTTTCTGTAGCAGGCCATCCATTTGTGTGTGTAGGTTGGTCTCTCTAGCATCTTCTAAGGGGATTCCATGTCAGGAGGTGAGTTATCAGAAGGAAGGAGGGCCCTCATGACTTTGTGCCCAAGTTGATGACCTGGAGCAGCTGACTGGCCCCCATTTGCCAGGGTGGGGTTGGCTTTGGGATCCTTCCCATGCTGCTGGTGACCCTGGCCCTGGTCAGTCCGGTGGGCAGCCCTGCTGTCCTGATCAGCGGGGAGGGGAGGCTCAGGTTCCATCCCCGTGGAGCAGCTCAGGCTGCTCTGAGACAGTTTTGTCCCTCAAAACAAAAGTGTTCCTTGATTTAAAAGAAAATGCTGGTCCCAACTCCTTAGTTTACTCTTTGTGGGTAACAAGCCTCCCATTCACTGTCCAGAGGGTCTCTTTCTCTGGGGCCTCAGAGAAGGCCTCATTGTTAGAAAACTAGAAAATGGCAATGTGGGACAGTGAGGCCCCGCGCTGCAAGCGCTCATGGCACTTGAATAGTTGGAAACAAGCCCCTCCCTCTCCCCCAATAGAGACTTGCTCAGGTTTGAGACTCCAAAGCTTTTTTTTCTTTTGTGATGTAGACTCTTGACTGTAGACTGTGTCAGTGTTTTCTGAGACCAGGTGAAAAATGGCTGCAATAAAAACAAGGCTTGGCTTTCCTTGTTTATGATACTCCCCTGCACCCAGACACAAACAACTAAGTCTTCACAACCCTAAGACAGAGTTACATAAAGAATAGGGAATCAAGCCAGGTGCAGTAGCTCATGCCTGCATCTCAGCACTTTGGGAGGCCGAGGTGGGAGGATCACTTGAGCCCAGGAGTTTGAGACCAGCCTGGGCAACATAGTAAGACCCCGTCTCTACAAAAAAATAAAAAACAGCTGGACATGGTGGCACATGTCTGTAGTCCCAGCTACTTGGGAGGCTGAGGCAGGAGGACTGCTTGAACCCGGGAGACTGAGGCTGCAGTGAGCTATGATTATGCCATTGCACTCCAGCCTGGGTAACAGAGTAAGATCCTGTCTCAAAACAAAACAAAACAAAAAAGAAAAACAACAACAACAACAACAAAAAACAGAATAGGGGAATCATTTGAAGACAGGTGACAGGTTCCTCAAGACAGCAAATAATGTGTTACTTGGATAAGAATGAAATTTCCGTTGGTTTATTTTTGCTGCAGGTGCAGGGTAAGAAGGCTGTGGGCTAAACTATCCTTAAATCATGATAGCAGACGACATGCAAATAAACCAATTTTCAAGGGAAATGAAAACACAAACTTTGAACTACACCCTCCCAGTCCTGTCCTTTCAACTTCCATTTCTTCGTGGGCGACTCTAGTGCCTATGTCTCTGGATGCTTCTCTCCAAGCTCCAGCTCTACCATCCTAACGTGTGCTGGGTTTGTCCAGCTGTGCATCCTGCTTTCCAAATTGATCGTGTCCCAGGCTGGACTCAGTCCTCCACTTCAGAATGGCACCTCCTCCTGACTTCCGTATTTCTACTGATGGCATCATTGCTAAATGTTTCCAGTTTTGTCTCTTCAGTAATTCCAGAATCTTCTCTTTCCTTGTGTGTCTACTACACAAGGTGAGACCTTATTATTGTTTCCCTTGACAATTCCAATAGGCTTGTAACTTGTTTATTCACATCCAGGCTTTTTCTACTATAGTCCTTTATTTTATTTATTTATTTATTTATTTTTTGAGATAGAGTCTCACTTTGTCACTTAGGTTGGAGTGCAGTGGTGTTATCACAGCTCACTGCAGCCTTGACTTCCCCGGGCTCAATCGGTCCTCCCACCTCAGCCTCCAGAGTAGCTGGCACTACAGGCACACACCACCACACCAGGTTAATTTTTGTGTTTCTTGCAGAGACAGACTTTTTCCACGTTGCCCAAGCCAGTCTTGAATTCTGGGACTCAAGTGATCCTCCTGCTTTGGCCTCCCAAAGTGCTGGGATTATAGGTGTGAACCACAGTACCTGGCCTACCCCAATCCTTTCTACACAAATCATGGCAAATTACTTCTCCTAAAGCACAGCTACAGTGGCATAATTCTTGTAGTGGACACTTGTCATTTGTGCAGATCTGCAGAAGATCTTTGAACATCCTCCAATATTCTGGGTCATGCCTGCCTAAAGTATAAGGCTCATATTCCCAGACTCCCTTGCAGCTAATGCTCAGGTATGTCATTTCAGTTCTATGAATCACAGTTACCTCGGGCTTCTGCAGGAGAGGTAGAACCAACAGTGAGTACTATGAAGGGGTACTGTGTATAGGGATCCATTCTTCTGTCAACTGCAGCGTGGGGTTTCTTGAGCCTCAGGAGTGTTAGTGAGGTGTGTTTTCACTACAGCAGCTCTTTTTACCTATCTTCAGAGCCTGACTGTTTAGCTTACCTGAAGATCCTATAAGCTAGTTTAATAAGAAGTTTGTTAACTTCTCTTTCAACTTGGACTAGGCAGAGTAGATTCTGTTGTTGGCAGCTAATAAACAGAAAATTTAAAAAGAAACACTGAATGGCTTTTCAGTGCCTAATGAAATAAATATATGTTCCCAAGCCTGGTACCCAAATTTCTTCCTAAGAAGGTCTCAAACCCACAGGCCTTTCAAGCCTATCATATTTGTTTCTCTATTTCCTACTGGCGCTCTCTTATGTATGTGCCTTTCCTCCAACTTCATGATTTTTTCCCCTTTGGTCTTAGTTTTTTTGCATTAGCTTCTACTTTTGTTTAACAACTTATTTGCTAAAACAACCACCAGGAACAAGGTTTTCATGATGAGGACATTTCAAACTCCAGTCTGCAGCTTTTTCCTCTTTGATTTTTAAACATCGAGATCAGCAGCTTCTAAGGTCAAAAACATGCTAATATATGTCCTATATAAATATGAAACCCATCAAATCTTGCTTGGGAGAAAACTCTAAAATATTAAGGGGAAACTTTATTATCATCAAAAAGCATTTTTGATGATGTATTTTTGCACACCTTTCATTTTCTTCTCATATTCTCATATCTGTGACTTTGTCTATAACATCAAACATCTGAATGAAAAGTGAAAAATTCAATCAAAGAAGTTTTTCATATTATGCAGATAAAATATCTGGAAGACAATTTATTCTTTTCTCCCATATGGTTGAACCAGTATAGGCATAGTCTGTGTCATTTGCCAAGATAAGAACTTCCTTGTATCAGTTCATCCTTCACCATCATATGAATTTTTAAAAATCTTTAATTTTTGAGAAGCTCATTTTCCATCATCGAAAGACAAAGGCTTCACGGAACCTTTCAGACACCAATGGAAATGGATGCAATATTAATTGCAAGCTTGCCCCTTCCCAGCATTGCTTTTTTAATATTGGAAATCATGACGCAGAGATTTCCCTTCATTCAGAAGAAGAAAAGGGAGTTTGGATCAGAACAGGATGCTCCTGGTTTTACTAAGCCCCGGGAGTATGGAAGTAATTGCTCAAAATCAATGCTGACTCTCTGGAGAATGTGGTTTATGCAAGGCCTAGATAGGCACCATTGTGCATTGTCTGCCTAAAGAGGCGAACGCTGCCTGTGACCGTGGCCTCGGCCTGGCTGATGGCACGCTGCTCACGCTGACTCTGAACCACACCGTTCTCATTAGCAGCAACGGGAGGCCCTAGCAACTGCCATGGTTTCCCAGGTGATTGTAGCAGTACTGCCCCACTCCGTGTTGATTTTCAACACTCTATATGAGCTCTATTCACAGTTTAATAGCTTCCTTTCTCTTGACAAAGAAAACATTTTCCTAAGGTCTGCAGTTATCATTGATACCAAATTCGTTTAAACTCATTATCCGTCTTCTTCACCCATTTTCACTCCCCAGGTCTGCCACAAATATCACTCTGAATTGGCAGCATCAACACAATTGAAAACCTAAGTGTGGCAGTGATGAACACCAACAACTTTTACCCTATCAGGTGACAGTTTTTTTGGATTACTTTTTAAAAAAGATTTTAGCCATATCAGTCTTTTTATATAGGTGGCAAACACCACAGAAATCTACTGCCAATATTTTCTATGTTAAGTCTTTATTGATTGAATTTTAAAAAGAAAAGACAAAGCTCTTTTTAATTTACTTCAAATTAATTTAGGTTCTCTTTATTCTGCACAGATTAACTGCCATTACCATATATAGACCACTGTTTCTGTCTTCACAAACTTATTGGAAATTCCCATGATAACGCACTGTGTACATTAAGGGGCTGGCATTTTATACATATCATATATAACGTGTATATATATATATAAAAGACATTGCATATATGTTATATATCTAAGACATTATATGTTATATAAAACATATATTGTATATGACACTATATATGTGACATTATATAATATAGATATAAAAACATAAATATAAAAAATTATATCTATAATATATAAAAATTATATATAATATAAACATTATATATTATATATAAAACAGATAAAATGTATTTGTAATATATAATAAAAAGCATTTATATAGTGAAATATTTATATTAAATACATCTATTTATAAATTAAATTAATATATTTAGTTATAAATTAAATATATTTAGTTATAAAATTATTTAGTTATAAATAAATGTATTATTATTGAGCCTTATGGAACAATTACTTGTTGGTTAGGAGGGAGTCATGTTTGCATTTACTTCAAACTGTTAATTTTTTGGCCTCACAAGCACCAATAAGCCGGATAAGATAACTTAGGGCTTGTTAGAGTCAATGAGAGTTTACAAAGGAGGCATTCACCATCTCTCAACATACTTCAGGAATGGTCAAGCTTCCCCACATGACCTAGATAACAATGTTGCTGAGGCAGATTAAATTTATTAACTGGTTAATCATCTACCCCATACATACTTGAACAAAACTGAAAATTTTGTCATCTGGTTGCCAGATGCTCTAGAGAAAATTGAGATGAAAACTCTGAAGTTCAGTTAATACTTTAATAGTTTGGGCTTCATTATTTTACAAAGCTTTCTCAGGGATCAGATGTGTGTGTGTGTGTGTGTGTGTGTGTGTGTGTCCATATACATATATATACATGTTACCTGACTCCCTGTTGGAAAATTTATTAAAACACAACTTCTTTCAATTTAAACGACTGGAATACTACTCAGTTCTCCTCGCCATCCCCCTAATCAGGTGGTCTCTGCCTGTGTGTGCATGGGCACACTCCCACCCATTCTCTGGCCGCTTGCATTCTCCCTGGACCCCATGCTTCTGCATCTTGCCTTTGCCATTTAGTGTCTACATTCCTGCTTCTTTCTCTCTTGTCCCCTAAGGTGCTCCTCTGCTGGTTGCTTTCTCTTCCCGGGCACTTCCCATCCCAGTGTTGTCATGGACAACTATTTGCCCTGGCTTCCTTCAGGCCGCCTGTGTGTTGCTTGTAGTGCTGGGACACCTGGCCTTGTTGGTCCTCAGTGGGCACGCGGGTAGTGCCAGGCAGAACATCAGCTATTAGGCAAGTGTGGTACAGACCCATTACCTTTCTGGCTGAGTGAGGAAGACAGCACTTCCTGCCACTAGTTTGGCCTCTGTCTGCAGGGAGCATGAGCCAGCTCAGCCACTTTCTGCATGTAAGGGGGCAGCAGCAGGGGGAGAAGGTGAAATAAAGTGCCAGCTCATGACTGCAGAGTCCTTTGCTTATTCCTGCATTTACCTCCTCTATTCTCACCATGTCATACCTGGACCATGCAAAGCAGGTAGAGGTGAGAGAAGCAGAACAGAGAGAACCATATACAATAAAGGGGAAAAGGCCTGGGGGTGATGGGTCAGTTGATTTGATTTCATATATAGTCATAGCAGCTCTTCTATACAAAGGCAGAAAAACATCAGAATGCAGGAGCAAGGTGAGACAGGGAGCAAATGCAGAGAAATCCAGGCTGGAATAAAATACTTTTTAATATTCTGCCCTTCCTTTCCATGAGAGAGTCATGCCCTTGGGTAGAATGCTGAGTATATCTTGTTTCAGCACTGTTCTTCAAACGGGGTCCCTACCCATTAGCAGATTTGCAATCAATTTAAGGGCTAAGAACCAACTACTTCAAAATACATATATACAAGGCCAAGCAGAGTGGCTCATGCCTGTAATCCCAGCACTTTGGGAGGCCAAGGTGGGCAGATTGCTTGAATCCAGGAGTTTGAGACCAGCCTGGGCAATATGAAGAGACCCCATCTCTACTTTAAAAAATAATAATTAGTGGTGAGTGGGGCGCATGCCTGTAGTCCCAGCTACTTGGCGGGGGGCGGAGGGGAGGTGGAGGGTGGTACCGAGGTGGGAGGATCACTTGAGCCTGGGAGATCAAGGCTGCAGTGAGCCCTGATCACGCCATGACACTCCAGCCTGGGTGACAGAGCGAGACCCTCTTTTGAAAAGAAAAGAAAAGATTCAAGAGAAAAGAAAAGAAGAGGAAAGGAAAGGAAAAGACAAGACAAGACAGTTTTTAGAGATGGGGTCTTGCTATATTGACCAGGGTGGCTTCCAACTCCTGGGGCTGAGCAATCTTCCTGCCTTGGCCTCCCTAGATGGGACTATAGGCACATGCCACCATGCCCTGTTTAAAATATTTTTTATTGAAGTATAATTGTGATACCATGATGTATAATACAAAGTAGATATTTGGTTTTCGTCCTGTTTCCTGACCCAGAGCTCCTAAAACCCCTGGAATCTCTGAGTAATAAGTGCCTTTTTGGAATGTTAATAAATGACTGATGGCTGGGGACTCCTAGATAGACTCAGGATGGGAGCTGGCTTCTGGGGGACCAGCCTTGCGATTTGACGGTTGGAACTTTCAGCCCCTTTCCCTGACTTTTGGGGAGGGGAGAGGGGCTGAAGGTTAAGCTGATCACCAAGGTCAGTGACATAATCAATCATGCCTACATAATGAAACCTCCATCAAAACCCAAAACGACAGGGTTCAGAGTTGCTGAACCTGTGGAGGTGTCTGGAGGGTGGTGCACCTCAAGAAATCATGGAAGCTCCTAGCTCCTTCCCACATACCTTGCCCTATGTTCTCTTCCATCTGGCTATTCATCTGTAGCCTTTCTAATATTCTTTATAATAAATGGGTCAACACAAGTATTTCCCTGAGTTCTGTGAGCACCCCTGGCAAAGTATTATTATTATTATTGTTATATTTTGAGATGGGGTCTCACTCTGTCACCCAGGCTGGAGTGCAATGATGCGATCTCAGCTCACTGCAACCTCTGCCTCCCGGGTTCAAGCGATTCTTCTGCCTCAGCATTCTGAGTATCTAGAACTACAGGCGCACCACCATGCCTGGCTAATTTTTTGTATTTTCAATAGAGACAGGGTTTTACCATGTTGGCCAGGGTGGTCTCAAACTCCTGACCTCAGGTGATCAACCCAACTCAGCCTCCTAAAGTGCTAGGATTATAGGCGTGAGCCACCAGTGGTGCCTGGCCTCTGGCAAATTATTGAACTCAATGAGAAGGGCGTAGGAACCCTGATTTATAGCTGGTTGGTCAGAAGCACAGGTCACAACGTGGGGCCTGTGACTGGTGTCTGAAGTGGGGACAGTTTTGTGGAACTGAGCTCTTAACCAGTGGAGGATCTGACACTATCTCCAGGTAGTGTCCAAATTGAATTGAGTTATAAGACACTGGAGAATTGCTTTGTGTACAGAGGGAAAAAAACCCCCACACATCTGGTGTCAGAAGTGTTCTGTTAAGAATATAATAGAAAAAAAGTTTTTTCGTATTATACAGTTTAGAATAATGCACATAAATCTCAAATGTATAACTCTGATTTTTTAACATGTGTATATACCCATGTAACCAACACCCAAATCATGATATAGAACATTTCCATCACCCCAGAAGGTTCCTTAAAGTGACTGTCCAGTCAGTATTCACCCACCCCTAGAGGCAACTTCTATCACCATAGATTATTTTGCCTATTCTTAATCACTGTATAAGTGAAATCACACAGTGTAAACTCTTTTGTCTGGCTTCTTTCACTCAAACATTATGTTCTTATGGTATGAGTTTATTCTTGTTTAAAATAGCTGTATGGTATTTTATTGTATGACAACACTATACTTTTAAAAATTAATTCTACCATTGACTAACAATGAGTTCTTTCCAGTTTTGTGCTATTATATTGCATATTCTTTCATGGACATATTCACTTATTTTCCTTGGGTATTGTCAAAGTCAGAATAAAAAGGCAGAGACGAATATATTTAATGCTTTCCTTGGGAGGAAAGAATTGCAATTCAGGGAATACACACAGACTGGGTGGTCTTTGGTAGGTCTGAAGAACAAACGAAGGATGGAGGTTTTGTAGGAAAGAGAAATGTTACATATTACTCTTTGAGAAAGTTCATTGACACTAGGATGGTTTTGGGGAGCTGGGAAGCTCTCATCTGTGGGCGACAGCAGCGGGCAAAATTGGTCCTAGAGTTGAATAAGTTATTTCAGCAGTTACAGATAAAACCTGTCTCCAGTTACAACAGACAGTTTCAGCAGCCAGACTTGCAGAGAATTCCATTTCTAGAACAGTGTTATGTGACCTGAGTGCTTTTTCCCCCTAGGAGTAGAATGGCTGGGTTCTGGGGTAGGGGCATATTTAACTTTATTAAATACTACCAAAGAACTTTTCAAAGCTGACTTGTTCAGTACAATAGCCACTGGCCCATCCTCATGGCTTTTTAAATTTAAATATGGCTATTTACCTTTAAATGTAATTTTATTTAAAGTAAAATTAAAATTCATTTCTTCAGTGCTCATTAGACATTTCAAGTGCTCAATAGACACACGTGGCTGGTAGATTCTGTAACGGACAGTGGCGCTATAGAACGTCTCCATCATCACAGAATGTTCTGGAACAGTGATGTTCCCAGCTGACTTGCAGCATGTTTCAAAAAACAAAATCAAATAGAAAACATCAGAGTGCATCATACAGAATAAGGATAACTATTGTTCCACGAGCCCTTTGTTTCAGTAATGTACATATGGAAGCGTGCGCCTGGTTGTAGTCAACCTGTGTTTCTTATCATGTGGCATAGTAACGCGGCGATTATGGGGACAGGTTTTTGTTATCTTTGGCCGGAGATGTGAGGAGCAGCAGAACAGGGAATGGGAGGACCATGAGGGAAGTAGGTAAATACTTTATTAGATCAAATAAGATTTTATTTAGCCTAATGTTTTTAAACCTAATGCTTTTTAAATCTAATATTTTGTGCAAGACTGTATAGAGTATAAATTAATTTCTTCTTTTTTTCCTCCACCAGTACGAAGTAGTGAAAAAGTTAATTTCTGTAAGTATATATTGCCTCCAGTAAGGTTATTCTTCCAAATGATTAGGGGACACTGTGCTGTATAGCTATACATGTTGTTCTCAGCTTTCTATCCCCATCCTGGCCCATTGCATCCACTCTCTCTGTGAGAGTTTATTGGTCATGCATGGGCCTGGTTCAAAGAATTGCTTCAGTGACCACTGGGTACATCCAGGATGTTGTGAAGTACCGTGTTACCCAAAAGAAAACTGCCTCTGTAAAGTCACTGTCAATGATAGGTGAAATGTCAAATTAACTTTGCATGCTTTAAAACTCGGATTGTGTGCCATATGATCACCTCTTCTTCTGGTAGTAAAGTACATTGCAGATGTACTTTGAAAGCACATTAAATATAAAGAGTACCCCCCAATTATTTTGAATTTACAAGATGTTCTCAATATGAAATTATTGTTTTAATTAGTGAACAGTGATTCTTGCATGGTTTTAGTAGTTGAAAATATGTATAACCAGAAATAGAAAATTAAACAATTTTTCAAAATATCCTGAGCAAAGTTACACAAAACTCTTATTGACTTTTGCACACTTGTGAAGATAGCATCAACCTCCAAGTCTGATCTGGAGAAAGCCAGTCTCAGTTGATGACCTCATGTGGGTAGGAAGGTCCCAGTGATCTTGGGAAACATTTCATCCTGGGTTACCCTCAGCCTGGATGCCTTGGCATAATGATTTGATTCCAGAGGCAGGTTTGCTCCATCCACAGTGTGCCAAATCTTGCTGGAGATGTCAGACCACATGGAGGATGCAGCATCATCCAAGTCCAAGGGCATGTTGTGAAAATCAACTCAACTGAAGATTGAGCTGAAGATGGTGAAGATTTGGTATAAAGATCTTTCTCATCTACTGACATTTTCTTTCACCTCAAGAATATCAATAGTGAAGCCTTTCCTTGATAGATGTATTCTGGAAGGTGGAGCTTGCAGTGAGCGGAGATCGCGCCACTGCACTCCATCCAACCTGGGCGCAGAGCGAGACTCTGTCTCAAAAGAAAAAAAAATAGTCATGCACATAAATTTTGCTTTTTGTTTTTAGAGACAGGGTCTCACTGTTTTTCCCAGGTTGGAGTGTAGCAGCTACTCACACGGACAATCATAGCTCACTGTAGCCTCGGATTCCTGGGCTGAAGCAACTCTCCTGCCTCAGCATCCCAAGTAGTTGGGCTCTATACATTGAGTAATAGTTCCTTTTGCCTAATAGTTTTATAAATGCTCATTCCTGATTGCTCTTCAATAAGTAGTCTCCCAACACTTTAGCTTCTTTTATTTATTTTTAAATTGACAAAAATTTTGTATATTTATCATGTGCAACATGTTGTTTTGAAATATGCGTATATTTTTGGAACAGCTAAATTGAGTGAATTAACATATTAATTACCTCATATACTTTTCATTTTTTTGTGGTGAGAACACTTAAAGTACATTTTCTTAGCAATTTTCAAGAATACAATATATTGTTATTCATTATAGTCAGCATGTTATACAATAGATCTATTGAACTTACTCCTCCTGTCTAACTGAAATTTTGTATTCTTTGACCAACATCTTCCCAGAAACCCCACTCCCCAGTACTTGGTAACCACCATTCTTCTCTCTACTTCAGAGTCCACCTTTTTCAGATTTCACATATAAGTGAGATCATGTGATATTTGTCTTTCTGTGCTTGACTTCTTTCACTTAACATAACGTCCTCCAGGTTAATCTTCGTTGTCACAAATGACATGATTTCCTTCTTTTTATGGTGAATAGTATTCTGTTGTGTATAAATACCACATTTTCTTTATCCATTCGCCCATCAATGGACACTTAGGTTGATTCCATATCTTGGCTATTGTGATTAGTGGTGCAATAAACATGGGAGTGCAGATATCTCTTTACCATACTGATCTCATTTCCCTTGGATATATACCCAGTAATGGGATTGCTGGGTCATATGGTAGTTCTATTTTTAATTTTTTGAGGAACCTCCATATTGTTTTCCGTAATGACTGTACTAATGTGTGTCCCCATTAACACATTCCCATCGACAGTGTACAAGGGTTTCCTTTCTCCACATCCCTGCCAACACTTGTTGTCTTTCATCTTTTTCATAATCGCCATTCTGACAGGTGTGAGGTGATATCTGATTATGGTTTTAATTTGCATTTCTCTAATGATTAATGATTTGGGCATTTTTCATATACCTGTTGGCCATCTGTATATCTTCTTTTGAGGAATATCTATTCATATCCATTGCCTATTTTTAGTCTGGTTATTTGCTTTCTTACTGTTGAGTTCTTTGCGTTCCTTATATATTTTCAATATTAACCCCTTATTGGATGTGTGGTTTGCAAATATTTTCTTCTATTCCATAGGTTGTCCCCTCACTCCATTGTTTTCTTTGCTGTGCAGAAGCTTTTTAGTTTGATGCAATTCCATTTGTCTAATTTTGTTTTTGTTGCCTGTGCTTTTGGTATCATATCCAAAAAAAATCATTGCCCAGACCAATGTCATGGAGCTTTTCCCCTATGTTTTCTTCTAGTAGTTTTACAATTCCAGGTCCTACATTTAAGTCTTTAATCCATTTTGGTTAGATTTTTGCATGTTGTGTGAGATAAGGGTCCAATTTTGTTCTTCTGCAAGTGGATATACAGTTGTCTCAATACTATTTATTGAAGAGACTGCCCTTCCTTCATTGTGTGTTCTTGGCACTTTCATTGAAAATCAATGGACCACAAATGCAAAGATCTATTTCTGGGCTCTCTGTTCTGTTCCACTGGTCTGTGTGTCTGTTTTTATGCCAGTACCATACTTTTTTTTCTCTCTCTCTTTTTAAAATCAGCTGAATTTAAGATTCAAGTACAATACTGTTTTGATTACTGTAGCTTTATAGTATAGTTTGAAATCAGGTACTGTGATGTCTCCAGCTTTGTTCTTTTTGCTCATTATTGCTTTGGCCATTTGGGGTCTTTTGTGGTTTTGGACAAATTTGGGGATTATTTTTTCTATTTCTGTGAAAAACGTCATTGGAATTTTCATAAGGATTGCATTGAATCTGTAGATCACATTGGATAGTATTAACAATATGCCAACAATAGCAAGTTTAGTTTCTTATTCTGACTCCCTCTTCCATCTTGAATGGGATCATGAAAGACTCTTTGTATGCATTGGGTGTGTTTGGGGTAGTGCTGAGGTGATGTTACTCTTTAAAAGCATCCCAGTAATCCTTTTGTAAGGTTGAGAATCTCATAATTTGTAATTTTATGAGTGTAGGTTTCCTTAGAATGAAGCATGCTTGCATCAATTCTAATCCAATCTATTGTGGTGTTTCATCATCCCCCACATCACACAGAACTGATGAGGTAACACCACATTTTACTGAGCCCATTTTTATGATACTTAATTTTCAATGGCAATTATTATAAAATCTAAATTCAAGGTCTGAGCCTAAATTTTAGGACACTTGGCACCCAATTCAACATATCAAATATTACAAAATATTTATCATGTTCCCTGTAGTTGCCTCTCTTGATGCCAGGCCAGATGTCACCTTATCCATCAGAGTACGCCTTGCCCCTGGGCTCGCATGTGGCCTCAGACACTTTCTCAACACAGCACTTCATGCGTGCATGAACAAATAATCAGAATTGGCGCAAAAAACCTATTTGCCAGCTCTGGAATCTATCATTTATCAGTAAATTCCCCTGCAATTTGATCAGCTTTAGGCTGATAAGAAATCAGTGATGCAGTCATTGGTCTAGAATGCTGTGTCTGAGCCTGGCCAGAGCACATTTCTAGAAGACAGAATCAGTGTTCTTTAACCAAATGAATGTCATCATTTTATCCCTTCACTACAGGGATATCAGAGAGACGCCATAACATGGTGGAGTCAGACACACCTGAATCAAATTCCAATCTTGCAACTTACTTGCTATATAACCCTGAACAAATTACTTAATCTCTCTCAGCTTCAGTTTCCATAGCTTCAAAATGGGGTAATAAAACCTCCTTTAGAGAGTTGACATGTGGTTATAGCAGGAAATATCAACATAACGCCTAGCACATTGCAAGCATTCGATTAATGGTAGAATGTTGTTGTACAATTTTCAACAGCTGTGACTAGCAGGTATTAGGTTTTCCTGTGATGGAATTTAAATAAAGACATATATTAGTCATTGAAAACAACCTCAAGCCTCCAGTTGAAACCTATGAGGATGATGTCCATCATATAGGCAACTAAAGCAATCTCAATTGGGCTGTTTTCCCACTTTCTATCCAAAACATAGCTATTTGGACAGGATCCAAAATTAAACCCTTAGGAAGTGATGAGAAAAGCAGCCAGCTGTTGTCTGCATAACTGTGGTTAACCTCTCAGCCACGCCTCTTTGGGCATTCCTCTCCAGAGAAGCAGAAAAACATGAGACACAACAGATTCAACTGCAAAACAAGTCCTTTTGACCCAGGAGATCCTGGAGGCGGCTGACATCGCAAGCAGCCTTGCTTCCCACACAGCTGTGTCCAGGCCTGTTACATTTGATAGGAGGGCTCGTCTGCAGCATTACTACCTTCTCAGCTAAAGATGATGTAGGGAGGAAAAAAGAAGAGAAGAGGAAAACGAAAGAAAATGAGTGTCATTGTATGTAGGAAGTGTTTGTTCTAAGTGCATCATGTGGACATCTAATGCTGCCTGTCAGGTGACATCATTGATAACCATTTAGGATTCCCAGAGTATCTTTTGGCAAACTTATGCTGGGCTGTGAGGACTGGGCTGTAGCCATTTCATAAGAGCACAAAGACAACTTGATCAAAGAACATAAGCAAGAAAGAATGGAGATATTTTTTAATTTGAGTCCTTTTACTTCCTTCTGGAAGCCACTTGGAATGGACACTTCAAATCAATACAATATTGGATCAAGAAGACTGCACATTTCATCCTAAGAGTGGAATCAGACATTCAGTGCAAAGAAATAGGCTGTGGAAAGTCCTCTCCATGGGGTGACGGAGTTGCCTTGCACTCTGTGCTTCCCTAGAACAATGAGCTTCTTCCACACACTATTGTTCATTTTTTTTTTTGTAGAGATAAGCTCTCGCTCTGACACCCAGGCTGGAGTGCGGTGGCACAATAATGGCTCATAGCTCGCTGTAGCCTTGACTTCTGGGGCTCAAGTGATCCTCTCACCTCAGCCTCTTGAGTAGAGGACTAGAGGTGTATACCACCATCGTGGCTAATTTTGTTTATTTTTTGTGGAGACAAGGTCTCACTGTGTAGCCCAGGTTGATCTTGAACTCCTGAGCTCAAGCAGTCCTCCTGCCTTGGCCTCCCAAAGTGCTAAAATTATAGGCATGAGCCACCAGGCCCACCCCACACACTACTGTCCTTTTTAAAAAAAAAAATAATGTTTTTAGAGATGGGGGGGGGGGTCTTGCCATGTTGCCCACACTGGCCTCGAACTTCTGGTTCAAACAATCCTCCCACCTTAGCCTCCCAAAGTACTGGGATCACAGTTGTGAGCCACTGTGCCCAGCTGAAATACTTAACAGCAATTCCTTTCCAGCTCCACTGCAACACACCCATGCATAACACCTGTGGTCCTCGAACTTTAGCAGTTACAGGAATCATCTGGAGGGCTTGTTAAAATGCAGATTGCTGAGCCACACCCCTGGAGACTTCAATTCTGCAGTCTAGGGGTTGAGTCTGATAATTTGCATCTCTAAGAAGTTCTCAGGTGATGCCTGTGCTTCTAGTTCTGGACCCATGCTTTCAGAACCACTGCTTTAAGGACTGGCCACACACCCGCACCCAGCTGGGGTTAATTAACTGCATGAATGAATGAGTGAGTGATAAACAACTAAATGAAAGTGTAAAAGTCCTCCTTAGCAGTCTCCTTGATATTCTCAGGATTAATATTTTTGTCTTTTAAGTATATCCTTTGCAAAACACACTCCTGCAGTAAAAGTAAGCCTGTTACTTCAATTTGAAGACCGCCTTTTTCATCCTGCCAGGCCAGATATCCTATGATAAATAGTTTAGTTTTTCTTGCTGATTCCAGGGCACATAAAGTTCTCAACTGTGAAGGTGCCAGAAGCTTTCTGGATTCAAAGTGTCTATCCAGATGGACAGACTGGGGAGCCAGGCTCTTCATTGCTTTCTCTGCTCTAAAAATTCTCAGCATTTCATTTGAACACATCAAAGCAGGCTCAGATTAAAGACAAAATGAGTTTGACACAACAAAAATGGTGCCAGCTTGGACTCCATGACACGTTAGCCTTGAGAAGGCCGGTCTGGGGCCATTGGCCAGCGAAGAATTCACCTGGAGAGCCTACTGCTGCTCTGTCTCTTGGCCTTGGTGTGAGCATTTTTCACCCAAATTGGGCCACTTCTTATCCTTGTAACAGTGTAACAGCAGATTCTGTCACCCATGGCTGTTTCCCAGCTGTCTGTAGACATGTCTCATAGAATCACGTATGTTCTCAGTTCATTTTAACAATTAATCATATTTTATCATTATAATAGTACTACATAATTGCTATAGAAAATACAGAAGAGTAGAAAAAAAGGGAGAAACCATTTATAATCCTACCATCTTAGATATAACCCTGTGGATATCGACAGTTCATATATATATATATATATATATTTTTTTTTTTTTTTTTTTTTTTTTTGAGACAGTCTTACTCTGTAGCCAGGCTGGAGTGCAGTGGTGCGATCTTGGCTCACTGCAACCTCTGCCTCCAGGGTTCAAGTGATTCTCCTGCTTCAGCCTCCCGAGTAGCTGGGACTACAGGTGCGTGCCACCACGCCCGGCTAACTTTTTCTACTTTTAGTAGAGACGGGGTTTCACCATGTTGGTCAGGATGGTCTTGATGATCTCTTGACCTCATGATCTGCCTGCCTCAGTCTCCCAAAGTGATGGGATTACAGGTGTGAGCCACCGCCCCTGGCCAACAATTCATATATTTTCAGTTTAGATTCTACACTTAGGATTATTTGTCTGTAATATACATGTGATGAATATATACATATATATCTTCTGAAAAGCACACTTTCTACAGAAAAGGATGGAAAATTGTTTTCCAGTTTAAAGACTATCTTATTTTACCCAGTTAACCAACCAGCAATGTGTAGTTTAGTCTCTCTTGTTAATTGCAGGGCACATAAAGTTCTCAACTGCAGAGGTGCCAGAAATTCTCTTTTTCTAATTCAAACAACAATTTTATAAATTAGATTTGAAAATGTCCCATTTAAAAAAGCTGCTTTTTAAAACCTGATTACTTAAAAATCACAGGCTGATTTTCATATTCCACTTTATTTTTTAAAATATTATTTATTTAAAGAAATAGTATATATATTTCCCAGTGATCATATAAACTCTTTCAGAATCATTTTTTAAAAGCTCCCTTCAGCTCTTCTTACTTAAATGAGTTGTATTCTGGAAAACAAAAAGAAAAAAGAAATGATGGTAGGACAGAAAGTTTTGAAGGGCAGCATTGAACTGTGTACATGTACATTGAATTGTCCATGACTCCGAGGCTGTTTCAGTGAGCTGATAAGAAAAATGACAACATGACTGTGAAAATCAGGCCAATCAGTAAAAAATAAAAGTCTTAACCCAGATAATTAAGTCAAAATAAAAATCAGTTTTGAGGCCCACATTCAAGTTCAGTGAGTCTTCATTTATGCCAATCATCAAATAGTTGTCAGGAGTCTGCTTCTTTTTGTGTAGCATGAACCAAGATGGAAGTGTCCTCTAGTTGGTGTAGCTATGTAAATTCCAGTGGATCTGAACAGAAGTCTTAACTTGGCCTTCCCCACAGAGGAGATGATCACTCTTCCTCAAGTTGCCTTTAAATAGAGTGGCGCCTCACCAGCACTGTCAGAGGGCAATTTACTTCTCCACTGAGAGCTGGCAAGCCCACATTTCCACTGCCTGGGAGTGGCTAACTAGAGAATGCAATAACATTGCACAATCACTGTTAAATATGAGGTTGAAAATGTAAACATAGGTCACCTTTTTGTAGAAAATAGATGAAGTATTTAATTCATTTCCTGATACTAAAAAACAGGATTTCTTTTTTTTTTTTTTTTTTTTTGAGATGGAATTTCGCTCTTGTTCCCCAGGCTGGAGTGCAATGGCACAATCTTAGCTCACTGCAACCTCCACCGCCTGGGTCCAAGCAATTCTCCTGCCTCAGCCGCCCGAGTAGCTAAGATTACAGGTGCCCACCACCACACCTGGCTAATTTTTGTATTTTAAGTAGAAATGGGATTTCACCATGTTGGTCAGGCTGGTCTCGAACTCCTGACCTCAGGTGATCCACCCGCCTCAGCCTCCCATAGTGCTGGGGTTACAGGTGTGAACCACCACACCCAGCCTGATTTTATTTATTTATTTTTTTAATGAAATGCCACGTAGTGGATTGATAGATGTGTCCATGCACTCATGCATGCTTAATCTTTTTAGGAGCACAAAATGAATATACATTCCAAAAACTCCCAGTAAAAATTGCAAGGTCAGTAGTATTATCAAAATAAATTTGCCATCATCGAGACCAAAAAATATTCCCTTGACATCTAACAGATATAATGAATCTTGTTCTAAACTAGTTATATTGGCCTGTGTGTGAGATGACTGCTGTGTTAGATTCCTAGGGCTGTCATGACAATGTACCACAAACTGGGTGGCTTAAAACAACAGAAATTTATTCTTTTACAGTTCTGGAGGCCAGAAGTTCAGGATCAAGGTGTGGTCACTTCTGGGACCGTAGTGTTCCCTTCAACAGGATGGCAGGGTTGGTTCTTTCTGGAGGCTTGAGGGAGAGTCCATTCCAAGTCTCTCTCTTAGATTCTGGTATTTGCCTGGCAATCCTTGGTGTTCCTTGGCTTGTAGGCACACCACTCCAGTCCCTACCTTCTCTGCCTCCCTTGTCACATAGCATTCTTTTTACGTCTGTGTCCAAACTCCCCTCTTTATAAGGACACCAGTCACTGGATTAGAGTCCACCCTAATCCGGTATAACCTCATCTTAACTTGATGACATCTGCACAGATTCTGTTTCAACAAAAGGTCACATTTACAGGGTTAGAAAGATACGTGAACGTATCTTTCTGGGGGACACAATTCAACCCAAAACAACTACAGACATTCCTTGACGAATGATTTTTCAAGTTTATGATGAAGTGAAAGTGACATGCATTCAGTGGAAACTGTATTTCTAGTACCCATACGCCATTGTTTTTCGCTTTTAGTACAGTATTCAATAGATTATATGAGAGATCTAACACTTTATTATAAAACAGGCTTTGTGTTAGATGATTTTGCCCAATTGTAGGCTAATGCAAGTGTTCTGAGCACGTTTAAGGAAGGCTATGTTCAGCTCTGATGTTTGGTAGGTTAGGTATATTAAATGAATTTTCGACTTATAATATTTTCAATTTATGGTGGGTTTATTAGGATGTGACCCCATTGTAAGTCAAGGAGCATCTGTACTTACTAAAATCTTCCAACAAACATCTGAAGAGAGCTCATCTGCACAGCTAATTTCTAAAGACATGATGATCACTTAGAAACATAAACCAACAGACTTTTGCAGTGCAGCCAGAGGCGTCCAAGACTTCTCTGTGGCCGCCCAGGTCAGGATAGCAGATCCCTCACACTCCCAACTCCTCAATCAGAGCTTTCCCTGCGGCTCCCTGTTGCATCTCCCTTTCTTTATATGGACGCTGATGCAATACTGCTAGCACCTTGATGATGAAGAAGAAAAATGAAAGCATACGTATTGAAAACTATGAGTAAGCTACATTTGACTGTTCTCGCCCCTCCATCCTTATTTGGATATTTTTTGTGGCTAGAAGTGCTTGCTCCTCAAACCTAGGCCTTCATCTCCAATTGGATTCGTTACTGCTTCCAAACAAATCTCACACGCAGCCCAGCTTCCTCGGGCAGTGGGAGAACCCGAATCAAATTGTGTGACAAATGCGCAGGAAAATTCCCATGGCAGTCCAAGTGAAATAGATTCACATTAATCCTAGGCTCTGTGCTAGCCCAATAGCTACAGGACCCTGGAGGCTCATGTTGACCTAGTCTACTTTTATATCCAGATTTCTTACTTTTTTTGAATATTTCAGAGGCACTTCACTGATTTACTCTCGATGTGTGGAATGAAGACGCTCTCCATCTGACTCTTGTCTCTCTAACTAGCTACACGTTCTCTAACATAAGTAGGCCTGGGAGATGATGGTGGATGTTTATTTAATTTAATTTACTTCTTTTTTTAACCCAAGCCAAAAATGGTCAATGATGGTAGATGTTATGAAATTAGCTCCTGACTGCGATTTACCTGGAGAATAATAGTTACTATCTTTTAAAAATGCCCCTGAAAAGAAAAACCTTTCTGTAGGCAATGCTAAATGAGACTGAATCACCCAAATTTCATTCTAGCTCAGGAAGACAGCTTCTCACGCTCTCACATCTGGACTGCAGGCACAGGGAGCCTGGGAGCTGCCATCTCTCACTTCCAAAGGCGTGGCTGGAGGCAGCTGGAAAGCCACATCCTGTCTTATGCCAAAATGACTGAGGACATGAAGTGTGGAAAGTGGAGAGAATTTTCTCTAGCGAATGTAATAAACACTACGAACCTGTGAGTAAAACAAAAACAAAAAATACCTTCAGGTGAAAAAAATAAATTATCAAAATCTGCCTGTGCCTAAAGGCTTCAAGCTCAATATGCATGATTAGAAGAAAATTTCTCCAGGGAAACTAATATCTTATTGGTACTACCCCTGAGCCATCAGGATGGTTAAATAAGAAAAAACTGGCAACTTGGTCCAAATGCTTCCCTGCTACTGGGACATGTGTGGTTGAATTACATAGAGAGACTATCAATCATATTTATTTGGCTTATCATGATTAAATCTTGAGTTTGGGGTAAGTCGAAGTGACATCATGCCTTCCAGGGGTCCTTGATTGAGATGGTAGTGTCGCCTCCTTCCTTGGGGGTTTTCTGAGTCCCAGCACGAAGTAGAGTCTCCTATTTTGCATTCAGTGCAATAAATGCTCCCATGGAGTGTTGCCAGAAATATACATGCATTTAAAAGGTTGGCCTGGCATTCAAAAGTTAAGCAGCCAAAAGCACAAAGCAAAGAATGAGCAAGAGCACAGTGAGAATGTTCGCTTGGCCTAGCATTGAGAAATGAGGCCCCATGAGCAGAGTGGGGCTGTAGTGATTATGAACACAAAGCCATCCCCTCGCCTAGGTGTCCGAGTAGACCCCCCTTCCCCCACTGCCTCCCACCATGTCACCAGATGGCTGGCTTCTCTCAGCCACCGTGGAGGAGGCACCGAGGAGGGCCACTCCCCTCTCCAGTGCAGAATCCTCATGGAAGACAAAGGCAGATGGTTTTTCAGATTCGATTCCGAGACCTGATGAATGACCATCTCGACAGACTGCCATTCATGTGTTGTTCCAGCCCCTTCTTTCTGCCTGTCACAAATTTGCTCTCGGTGAACCCCTGGGACAACCAGCCAGGAGCATTTCAGGGCTAATGATCTAAAAGACGAGCAAGAGGAGAAGTCAAAGCCCTGTGTCTGGCTGGTGCAGGACTAAGGAGGGGGCAGACAAGAGCTCTGTGTTATAAACAAGGGCATCGCCTGGGCTCTAGCATCAGGAGCAAATGTTAGACTGTGTGTGTAGGACTAGCTGTAGGTCCAGTGTGATGTGAGACCAGGTTTATTTTGATTTCCTCCCTCCACTTTTTGCCTCTGTCCTCTGTCCTAGTGAGCCGCATAAGTACAACCATCACCCTGGGGCCACCCACTGGTTATCTCCAACCTGCAGCAAAAACCCTCACAGTGTTCCACACTCCAGACCTTCCCGGGTCTGGCCCTATTAAGATGTGCTTGCTCTGCTGCCTGGCAGTGGTGTACTGTGTTGCCCTGTGGGTGTGCTTTGGCAGGGCCTCTCATTCTTTGGAGGTAGGCAGGGGGAGGGAAAGGCATTACACCTCCTATATGCTTTGTGAGATCTTTCTGTACAATATCTCATGGAATACTTCCTGCCATCCTAGGGGGCAGGGGGCATTAGCACCATATTCCAGACAAGCAAAAGCTGAGAGAGGTCAAGTTGGAAATGTTGGAAATCTCACACCAGTCCAGAACAGAACCAGGATTCCAGCTCTGTTTGCTCAAAGCCCATGTTCTTTCTCCAGCCTCATGGGAACAGGCAGTGGGAGCCTAAGGCCAATGAGTCACGGTTATCCTAGAGCATCCTTTGCAGCAAGCTGTATCACACTCCAGGGTGCCTGCTGATTGGTGTGATGATCCCAGGCCTCTGAAGAGGCAGTCGAGCCCTGGCTCTTTGTCTGGGAGCCTCTGATGGCAGCTTCCACTTGGTTCCTTCACTTCGAGTTACTGTTGTAGGTGCATTTCTCCCTCTAAGGAACCTTAGATATTGTCACTGTGCACTTATGTCCCTGGTTCCCCAGCACATGCTTGTGAAATCAGTAAATTCAATTTAATGAGTATACACAATGCATTGCTATAAAATGCACCTATAAGCAGTGCAGTTCTAAGGCTGGGACCCGAATCAGCGATTTGTCATCTGAAGAGGAGATTCCATCGGCCACCAAGGTGCATATGTGAGCAGGGTTTCTCTGAACAGCAGGACTTGAACACCTGCAGGACTTTTCAGGCAATTCTCTTCCTTTTTTTCTGTATCCTAAACAGCATTCGGAGTTAAAAGAGACAGTCAAGACACATCTGTTGGGTTGATGATGCAAAGGCTACACATTTAAGAAGAAACGCAACTTTGAATGTGAAAATCCTGGAACATATTCTTGGTCCTCTGACCCAGAACAGAATTTTAAAAAAATTTTCACTTCCACTGAAAAACAAAGTAATGAAGTTATTGTAAAAGACAATTCTCAATTGTTGCAATAATAAGAAATAGAGTTAACATTCATGCCATATTCTCCACATGTCATTTTAACCACAGGTTTCTACCCTTTTGCCTAATAATTATTGAACTGAAGTTACTCATACCTTAAGGAGTGAATGGTTTCTTCTTGCTCTGCCCCAGGATATGATCCAGAGGCAGTGGTCATTCCAAACCGAGGGTCAATAAAGATGAAGGCAGCTTCCATAATCCATATTTGTTTGATCATGAATTACTGAGTCAGTTTATTTAACAGTCATTTCTTTAGTGTTTACCACATGGCCCTTACTGTGTTATGATTTCTCTTTAATCACAGATGGTGCTCACACAAAGGTCCCAGGACCTGGCTGTGCTACTGGCCTTCAAGGAGCTCTCTTTGAGGGGCTAATAAAAGATTTAATAAAGCATGGAAGGAAAGAGGAATAATAGGAATGCAGAACTTTTGTTCCTATTGAGACCATAACTACAAGATGGGGATGTGGGGGATGAGAGTTTCCCCAGGGTCCCCCATGAAGGCAAAATAGAAAACCATAGTGGAAAATAGCAACTCAAATGGCTACATGGCATTCCTTATTGCCTTGAAATTAGGGTGGTATAGACCAAGCAAAAGATCCTCTGGATATGTGTGGCTTTGAGTGTGAGGGTGGAGGTAGGAATGAGTGGGGAGAGGTGGGAATAGAGGAGGATTCAGGAAGAGGCAAAAGCTAGGTGGTTCTGAGGTTCTGAACCTGCTCCTCCCAACATCCTGGTTCGTTACTGCCCATGCTTGGATCCCTCTGGGCTGCTCCTTGGCTGGCTGACCGGGAGTCCCAGAGGTGCCCTGCAACAGGAAAGTCCTGGGTCAGGACCAGACTGCCCAGTCTAGTGATACTGTGGATGGGTGTGGCCTCGTGGGGCTGTGGTGGCCTCATGGGTGACTATTGCTGGCAGGAAGAAGGGCTCCAGCTCCAGGCAGCCTGCTGCCAATTGCCTCCCTGCATTCAGCTCCTTGTCACTCCCCTGGAAGGAAGGGCTGGGGGGACTTCACTTCTCTCTGCTGTGTCTGGTCATGACCGCCTTGCAACCAGCTGCTTCTGCTCCTGCCTGGAGCCTCCCACTGAACCCCATGACAAGGACACTGTGCTGGGATTGTTTTTATTAGAAACAGGTTCTAACGTCATGCTTTCATTCAATCATTTTACTGACAGGCACAGAACACCGCCATGGAGCACACACCATGCTTGGTGCAGGGAAAAAATAAGTAAGACAAGGTCTGATACTAGGAGCTCAAGTTTAGAATGAGACAGCTATACAAACAAGAACAAGTGGCAATAGACTGTAATACATACTGCATGATTTCAATTGTATGACATTTTTGAAAATGTCATATAGAGAGGCCAAACTAGAGAGACCAAAAACAGATCAGGAGCTGGGGGGAGGAATCAACTACAGAGAGATGTAAGGGATTTTTTGGGTGGGGGCAGTAATGAAACTATGTTGTTGGTGTTGATTACACTACTAACTGTATTTATCAAAACTCACAGAAACGTACCCTAAAAGGAGTGAATTTTACTGTATGTATTGTAAGTTGATATTCATAAAAGGAAAATAAATTGCAATCGAGTCTGGTAAGCACTGTAATGGCATAACGCACAAAAAGTCACAAAGGAGGAGGTAAGCAGCTCTTCCTGTAAAGGTACGGGAAAAAGAATCAGGAAGACTTTACAGAGAGGAGAACAATTAACTTGTGGTTCTACAGATGACAGGAGTTTGCCAGGGAGACAGGAGAGAGAGAACATTTCGTGTAGAGGCACCAGCAGGTGCAAGGGTACGGAGGTCAGGCAGCAAGCCCCATGTGTTCTGTGAGCTTCACCTCATGTGGTACATCTGGCCCATCTGCAGGAGTCTGAGCATGGACAGTCCTATATGTGATTGGGTGAGGACAATGCGTTTTTGTTTGCTTTTCAACATTTAAAAAATTGTGCTAAAATATACGTAACATGAAATATGCCATTTAAGCATTTTGAGTTCAGTGGCATCAATTACACTCACAATGTTGTGCTTCCACCACCACTATGCATTTTTTTTTTTTTTTTTTTTTGAGATGGAGTCTCACTCTGTCGCCAGGCTGGAGTGCAGCAGCGCAATCCTGGCTCACTGCAACCTCCAACTCCCTGCTTCAAGTGATTCTCTTGCCTCAGCCTCCCGAGTAGTTGGGATTAAAGGTGTGTGCTACCATACCCAGCTAATTTTTGTATTTTTAGTAGAGATAGATAGATTGTCACCATGTTGGCCAGGATGGTCTTGATCTCCTGACCTTGTGATCCACCCATCTCAAACTCCTGACCTCAAATAATCAACCTGCCTCCACCTCCCAAAGTGCTGGGATTACAGGAGTGAGCCACAGTGCCAGATCAACCACTATGCATTTCTAAAACCCTTTCCTCACATCACCCTACACTGAAACTCTGTACCCGTTAAGCAATAACTCCCCATTCGTCTCTCCGCCCAGCCCCTGGTAACCTCTAATCTACTTGCTGTCCATGAACTTGCCTGTTCCAGATAGTTCATATAAATGGAATCATGCAATCTATGTTCTTTTGTGACTGGCTTATTTCATTTAGCATATTTTTGATTTGTTTTTAATGAGGCTTTTGGGTAAAAAAGGCAAGTCGTGAGAAAATTTTCTCATTGGAAATGGTCAAGGCAAAAGAGAAAAGAAAGCCTTCTCTGAAGCGGAAAAATCAGAACTCAGTATTGGCTGGTGTGACTTTCTCTGGGAGTCTTGCACATGCTGAGGCTCCCTCCACGTTTCAAGAGCAGGCCTTGGAGAGGGACAACCCTGATTACCTACACCTCACTTGCACCTCCACAGGGTACAAGGTTCTGGCTGAGGCACTCCCTCACCACTGATCTGTTGCATGCCACATTCCTACCTTCTTTAAAACGGCTAAATGGATTTTTTAAAAGACTTAAGAAAATAAGTGACCAAGAATTTCAAATGAGGTAACCCAAGAAGCAGTGTTTAGAGTTAATTAGCCCTTGAACTGTCAAGCCCAGTCACATCCAGTGAATTCTGACGTTTCTGAGAATAATCAGGGACTTGGCTGTCACATTTCACAAAGACCCAACCACTACGTGAACAAGTTCTACCTGCTTTTCCTGCACGATGTCCAGAAACACACACATAAAGGAGAATAATACCCAAAGCTAATTGCAGATCCTTGGGAGGAAGTGTCATGTTTTTGAAGAACTTATCCTATTTTTGCAGTGAAATATAATGACTCCATTTAAAGGGTAGAAGTCAGTGGCACTTTAAAGCCATCTGAAATCACTGGTGATAATAATAGCCAACATGTACTGTGTGCCTACTCTGTGCCAGGCTCTATGTTAAGGGCCACAGAGCCTATGAGGAGGATACATATATTATCTCAATTGATACATGAGGAAACTGAGACACAGGATAAGTAAGTTTTTCAGGGTCGCACAGTGTCTTAGTTCATTTTGTGTTGCTAAAGCAAAAAGCCTGTATAAAGAAATAGGTTTATTTAGCTTATGGTTCTGCAGGCTGCGAAATTCAAGGTCAGGTGGCTGCCTCTGATGGCTTCTGGTGAGATCCTCATGCTGGGTCAAAACATCACAGAGAAATGAAAGGGGAACCAGATGTGTGGAAAGAGCAAAAAAATTGTTACTTCACTTTCCAACAACCTGCTCTTGGGGGAACTAATCCATTCCTGCAAGACTAACCCAGTCTTTCAAGAAAGGCGTTAATCTATCCTAACGACTTAATCACCTCTTAAAGGCACCGCCTCCCAACACAGCTACATTGTCAATTAAATTTTAACGTGAGTTTTGCTGGGGACAAAACACATGCAAATTATAGCACATAGACAAGGTCAAACCCAGGCAGTCCAGCTCCAGAACTGGTGTTCTCAGCAATGGTGCTCAATGTCTCTTGGCCATACCACTGGACTACGCTGCTGTGGGACCAGCCAGCTTTTCTGGTGTACATTATTAGTCTTGTCATAAAGCATCCATGATTCTGATTTCTTGCCCTCTAGGAACTGTTACTCAAGAGAGAAATAAATGTATCTGTAATATATTTAACTCATCTCATACTCAAGTGACTACTTCTTAATTATCTCCTACCATCTTCATTCACTCATCAGATATTTCTTGAGCATTTGCTATGTTCAAGACATTGTGTCAAGCCATGTAAGAGAGAAAAAAATTAGTTAGAGACTTCCCAGGAGGAACTTACACTCTAGTTGAGGAAATAACACATATAATATATATAATAATGTAAGACAAGGTAGTATAATACAAGGTAAACTATAACACAAGATAAAAGTGGTAAGTACCACAAGAATAATATTTAGGGCTATAGTTATTCAGAAGAGAGAAATGACTTATAGGATGAGTGTGAATGTGTTTGTGTGTGTGTGTGTGCGTGCGCACTGAGCAAGGTGGGAAAAATTTGGTGCAGAGAAGATAGGAAGAAAAGATATAAGGAAAAAAGAATCAGAGAAGACTGTAAAGAAAGGAATGAGATAAGCATTTGCTATGGGCTCAATTATGTTTTCACAAAATTTGTAGGTTGGAATATTAATCCCTGGTATCCCAAATGTGGCTATATTTGAAGATAAGGCCTTTAAAGAGGTAATTTTAAATGAGATCATCAGGGTGGGCCCTAATCCAATATGACCATTGTCCTTATAAGAAGAGAACATTTGGACACCAAGAGGCAGAAGGAGGACAACATGAAGATGCAGGGAGAAGACAGCCATCTACCAGCCAAGGAGAGAGGCATCAGAAGGAACCAACCCTGCTGGCACCTTGATTTCAAACATCTAGTTTCCGGAAAATACATTTCTGTTGTTTAAGCCACCAGTCTGCATTACTTTGTCATGGCAGCCAAAGCAGACTTGGGCTGATAATACAGCCTTGGAAAAGAGAGGGTTTGGACCTGGGGAGATATAAGCTGATGGAAGGGAATGGGGGAGCAAGTTTGGAACAACTGGATTTTATTCAGCGAATAATGGGGGACCGTTGCAGGTTCTGGGACAGGAGTAACATGAACAGCAGTCATTCACTGTATTTCATTCATTCGGCAAACATTTACTGAGAGTCTGCCCTGTGCCAGGTATTGCCAATACCAGCTCCAGGCCTGCAGCTACAAATAAAACACCTCAGCACAGTATTTTTCAAAGGAACCCATGACTGGGTAAGAAAAAAAAATTGAAAATGGGTTAGACTAAAGAGACCATGGGGGTGGGGACACTCATTAGAAGCCTTTTATCCTGGCCTAACTCAATGCTTTTCCATCTTCTCTGGAAAGAGTCTGATATAAATCCCCCAGGGAAGTGTCCTCCTCAATGTCCACCCCCACTCCTTGGCCCTGTTCCCAATCACAGGCAATGGAGCTGCCACATCTCCTCTGCTTAGCTCCACTGGCCAAGAATATTTGGTTGAGCTTTGCCTCCTATAGTTAGCATTATGTGACATGACTTTATTATTCCTTTCAAATATAAATATTAAATTGAGTTATCTTTCCCAAACTCCACATTCTATCAGGAGATATTGAAGTAACTACTCCCCTCCCCACCCCAGCAGCTCTGCCCAATACATTCCTGCACCCACCACCACAGGCAATGGTGTTTTGATAGCAAACAGCATCTCTGTTGGGTAATGAATGAAAAAACAAAAAAGGAAAAAAAGTATAGAAATAAGATCTCTACAGTGACAAATCTTTCCTCAGTGTGACAGGAAGAATAACGGTTCCCAAAGATGTCCACATCCTCATCCCTAGCACTGGTAAATATTTCACCTTGCAAGTGTGGTTAAGTTTCAGGCCCTGAGATAATGAGATGAGCCTGGATTATCCAGGAGGACTCAATCTAATCACATCGTTCTTAAAAAGGAGAAGGCCTTTCCCAGCTGTCATCAGAGGGAGCTGTAACTGTGGAAGAATGGTCAGAGACACACACCTTGGCTGGCTTTGAAGATGGAGGAAGGGGCCATAAGCCAAGGGGTGGGGACAGCCTCTAGAAGCTGGAAAAGACAAGTGAATGGATTCCCCTTAGAGCCCCCCAAAAAGGAACACAGCTCTGCTGATACCTTGATTATAACCCATTGACACCCACGTCAGAATTCTAACTGTAGAGTTGTAAGATAATAAATTTGTGTTCCTTTAAGCCACTAATTAAGTTGTTACAAGGCCAATAGAACACTAATGCACTCCATTTGCCATAATTCAAACAAGCTAGAACTTCTTATCTGAAGAATGCATCCTTTCAGGATTGCCTTTATAGTACCTTCCTGTTCACAATACCCTTGCCCCATGTGATAGACTCGTTGGTCTTATTTTTCCTCCCAGATTCTAAGCTCCTTAAGGGCAGAGACTGGATCATTTATTCCAGTATCTGTAGTGCCAGCATAGAGTCTGCCACATAGTAGACTTCAATAACTATAAATTAAATGAATGTATGGAAGCCCAAAGCTGCACAGAGCTTCATAAAGCCCCAACAGAACCTCCAAAGAGAGGCACTAGTGTTTCTTTTCAGACATAAAGGGGTCAAGTCTGATGTCACCATTGATGTATATATATGTCATTATGTTGAATTGAATTTCTGTTAACTGTAACCATGACAACAACACATCCCATTCACATGTAGAGAACAGTGAGTCGTTTGGACAAGCATCAGTGAAGGCCCGGCTTCCTAAGAAAACCTTTGTGCAATATGACTCCGAGCCCCTTTTCATGAAGGGTGCTCAACAGCAGGGCCTGTTCTAAATGGCTCTCTCTTATGTGGTTCATTTAACTGGTCCATGCAGCAAAGGCATGGAACCCAGAAACAAAGCTTCATTGCTTTGGATGCACTCCTTGTGAAATTATGTCTGTTTTTGCAAAGAAATGATCATTTCATTCACAATTTTTCACTGTTGGGTAGAAAGCATGAAAGTTGCTTTCTAGAAAAGCTGATGGTGGGTAGTTAAAAAAGAAAGAATGCAGCTTCCTCCCCATTGTATCTTTGGTAATTATTTTCAACTGTCATGAGCAGAAACTCAGGAAGCTGGGAGAATGGAGTCTAGAAAAAGCCCTACTGGCCAGGATCTGCTCTATGGTTGCTCTCTCCACAATTAAACTGCTCTGTAAGGGCACTCTGCAACCTCCCTGCTGTTGCTGCTTGACCTACCAGCCTCAGGCTACAGCTGAGATCCTGCTTCTGGAGTGGCTTCCATCCCTCCCACAAGGACTTGAAGAGCTTGACCAGGTACACGGTCAGACCTCTACCCACCCAACACTTGGGTCCTTGGGTAGCTGTTCTCCTTTCAGTTCACCTGTGGGGAGAGTTGACTTCTTATCTTCTCCCCTACCCTGAGGGCCTCTCACTGGAGACCAGTGTTTTCCCTCCTGCTTCCAGGTCCTCTCTGCAATCATTTGCCCATCTCCAAACCTGACTTCAGGTAACAGATTCGACTTTGCTCCAACTATCCCCAAAGCAGTCCCATGAAAGTGTTCCATTCAGGACAGTTTATTATGGCCAGGCCATCCGAATGAAACACAACTCTCTTCGGTGATGCTTGCTTCACTATAAACGTCATAGTGTTGAGAGACTGCTTGTGTGCACGTTTCCAAGTCAGGTGAACTTTCCCTTTTGGTTCCCAGTTCCAACTCCTCAGGCAAGGACATAAGGCTGGCCAGTGATGGTCCTAAATTTATCCCCATGGGCTGAGGGGAGCAATTCTTTCCCCTCCATATCAAAATAGTCATCTAGCAGGGGTTGTGGCGACTCTAATGTGCCCTGGGCAGTAGTAGATACAGGTTCATCAGGTCTTAGTCAGTAAACAGGAAGCACATGGTTGCAGAGCAGAGCTGGGCAGCTGCCACATAATTTTTTTCTTCTTGGCTCATGTATGAGTGTTTCTGTGGCTCCAGGTCTCTGACGGAGGCATATCAAAATCAAGAAATATTTAATGAGTCACTGATATATATTAACCACTGTAATTTAGCTTGACCAGAAAAGAAAATAGATGGGCTAGCAACGAAACATTTGGAATAAACCCTAAGCCATTACCAACTGTGGTCATTGGTCATTGGTCATTGGAAGAGCTGAACTGAGGTCACAGCAGGAGCCCCAGAGCAGGTTCAGGGCAGGAGGAGCCTGGGGAGGCCCCCTCCCAGCAGAAGGGCTCAGTGGTGAGCAGCTGCAGCATCCTTCAGGGGAGGGCACCCATCAAACATGACTGTGCCCTATAAAGGCGGGCCAGGGACAAGGACTGGTGAGGAGAAGGCCCTCGTTCAGTCGACGTGAAGAAGAGAGGCAGGATCTAGGGGAACACTGACATTAATACTCTGTTAAAGAGGCAACATCTCTGGAGAAGACCAAGAAGAGACAGATGGAGTAGAAAGATGGACTCTCTTAACCCCCTCATTAAGATGGGATAAAGGGCCAGGTCAGGTGGCTCATGCCTGTAATCCCAGCACTTTGGGAGGCTGAGGCAGGAGGATCACTTGAGCCCAGGAGTTCAAGACCAGCCTGGGGAACATAGCAAGACCTTGTCTCTACAAATAATTTAAGAATTAGCCGGGTGTGATGGCACACACCTGTGGTCCCAGCTACATGGAAGGCTGTGGCAGGAGGATCATTTGAGCCCAGGAGTTCATGGCTGCAGTGAGCTGTGACCATACCATGGCACTCCAACTTGGGCAACAGAGTTAAACCTTATCTTTAAAAAAAAAAAAAGGAGGGGGGGGTGGGGGATAAAGGAGGAAAATCATAGAAAAGCTGAGCTGACAAGTCGTATTAGAGGACAAAAGCTGATGACTTGAGAGGAAGCAACTGAAGGTGTACCTGGGAGGTCACAAGCCTTTGGAGCAAGAGGTGTTACTGTGTGTGAGGATAGAGCTCTAAAGAAGGTACCTATTTTACCCAAAGATAATTAGTCAAGGATAGTTTCCTGCTGCCAACCTATATTGGCAAATGACCAACCCCCCTCTCTTCCCTCTAAAACTCCTCTTCCCTCCTTAGACTCCCCCCATGTAGGTTTTGTACAATGGAGAGGGCGATTGGACTTTGTTAGCAATCTGTCTCCATGGACCTTGTTGTAAACAAAGAGATCTTTAATTGGAGAGCATTTTTCCACGCAGCAGTCAATGTGACATATATGTTAACATCTTGCAACTGCTAAGCTATACAATAAAAAGAAGACATAAGGCTTCTTAGTCAAATGTATGTTTCTTTGATCACAGTGAAATAGACAGTTTAGAGCTGTCTTTCAAGTGACTCATGTCCAAATCAATAACCCAGCCCTGGACAGAAACAATCAGGATGGCCTCTCATCAGAAACAGGTCCATGGGGGTGAGCCAGCGGTCACCAAGTCACAGGATAAACCTGGTACAGCATAACAGGAAGGGTTGGATATATTATGGGATTAGAGAATTTACATGACATTTAAAAATAAAACACAAAACTGCAAAAAAATGTATCCTTTTAGGGGGCTGCAATAGGCCACACCCCCAGAATCCCAAGAGGTTCTCCCGTGGAAAATTTGAAATGCTTTGCTTATGGAAATATAAGGAAGTCTCACCTAGCTCAGAAGCCCATATTCTCATTTTCTTCACTTCCCCCCTTCATGAAAAAAATCAAATATCATGTGTCATCACAGACAAAGAAAAAGCGCAATATCTAAATAAATATGCGAGCAACAAAAATCCAAAATACATAGAGAACATAGCTGCACACCCTCTTTCACATTAAAAAACAATTAACAGCAACCTCAGCTAACAAAGAAAAATGATACATGGGTTAATCCAGTGATCTGACAGGGCCAGGGGTGTGGTTCCTGACAATAAGGTAGGCTTTGTGGGAGGGTGTAGAGTAGCTCCAAGACGGCATGATCAAATATGAGGGCTGTAGGCTTAATATCTTCCCAGATGGCTTCAGCCTTCTTTCCTTCTTCTGTGGTCCACTGGGAGTGCAGTGGTCCAACCCTGCTTCACGCCCCTTTACAGGAGGTCCCAGAGGCTCCCAGGTTGGCAGCTCCTCTGGAAACACTGCTCCATCACATGCCCTGTGCAGATACCTGCGGGGTGCCCTGTTTCCTCCTAGATCCCACTTAAAATCCCACAATTTAGGACAACTGCCCTTCCTAGCCTTATATTACCTTCTTTTTTTAACCTTAATCTGACCAGGCCATTTGCCAGCTTTCAGCTGCTTTCTTGGATTTCTAGGCACTATGCTTTTTCCCAGGAATCTCCTCCTCCTGCCACCAGTGGGTGGCCATCCCTGCCTAGCAGAATCTGGAGCTCATTCTTTAAGGCTCAAACTCCACTACAAAGTCCTGACTAATTCTGCCTCTCCTGTGGTTCCATCACTTTGTAGCTCTATGAGAGTTGTCATGTTGCTTTGGACTTTTGGTCATTTGCTCTGACACTCAAAGCCAGCAACTTGAGAGTCAGCCTATGTTTTACTTATCTTGGTATTTTCCACACTCCTTACACATATGCGCCTTTCACCTGCTACATCTCAATTTGTTTGCCTTGGACAAGTCACTACATGTAAGACTTGGTGTCCTTCTCTGTAAAATGGGTCTAATAGTAATAAGTCCTTTCAGAAGGATTATCAGAATTAAATGAATTTATGCAAGTTCAGCATTTAGTGCGCAACTTGACACATAATGAGTGTTACTTGCTACTAGCATCAATATTTTATAAAAATAGAATTTTGGCCAAGCGCAGTGGCTCACGGATGTAACCCCAGCACTTTGGGAGGCCGAGGCGGATGGATCACGAGGTCAGGAGATGGAGACCACCTGGCTAACACGGTGAAAACACGTCTCTACTAAAAATATAAAAAATTAGCTGAATGCGGTGGCAGGCGCCTGTAATCCCAGCTATTTGGGAGGCTGAGGCAGGAGAATCGCTTGAACCTGGGAGGCAGAGGTTGTAGTGAGCCGAGATCGCACCACTGCACTCCAGCCTGGGAGACAGAGCGAGACTCCGCCTCAAAAGAAAAAAAAATAGAATTTTATTTATTTAATGCTATAACAGTCTCTTTCCAGCTTTTGGGACATTTCTTAATTTCCTTCCTTAGTGGAGAAAAAAGTACTTGCTATGTTTTGGTGTTCTTATTCCTAGCTGTGCGTCGAGATCATCTTGAGCCTTTAAAGATATTGATGCCTGAGACCCGCCCTCCAGAAACCGTCGTTCAGTAGGTGCGGTATAGCTGTGACTAATTTTTGTTTGTGGAGCATTTCTCATGCAGATCCAGGGTTGATAACCCCTGCAAATCACTAGATAGCTTACCATTTCTACCACAGGTCCCTTGGGCCTTTATTTCTCGAGTAACAAGCTGTAATTCGGGGCAATTCAATGGAGATTATCCTACTATTGATACCCAGAGATGTACATTTCACCTTTTGTAACCTCACCCCTGGTCACTCCGTCCAAGCTCCCATGATGACTCAGCATTCTTAATACCTCTTGGTTTTCCTTCTATTTCTGTAACAGTAAAGTACTTGTTCAGGATAACTTACTGCTAAGTAATAAAAACATGAAGTAGTGGTGAGTAGTAGGGGAAGAAGAACACATAAAATCTTTCCAGCTCTCCGTTTCTCATTTCTCCTCCCTAACTCATAATGAGTGGTAGGCCTGATCCCATCAGCCATGAGTGGGGAGGGCTGAGCTGAGGGCATGCATAGGAATGGCCTGGCCCCTGGGCCCACGTGAGCAACTGCACGGACAGTTGGGCTATTATAATAATAAGTCTAGGGTAATTGCTGATAGAGAGATGCAGATCCCTATTTTTTGCCCTGTAGCCGCTTAAAAACCTTTGTTCATAATTGTAGATGTAAAGCTTGTACTTCTTACTGGGCATTGGATTTCAATGGGAATTAGGCCAAAATATGGACCAGAGAATTGGCCCCACTGTGGCCAACCTGGGAATGCTGAGTCGGTCCTGTTCTGCTGACTCAATTCTCTCTTTGAACTGCAAGACTCACAGTCTAAGCATTGACACCAGTGGTTCTATTGCCAAGACAAAGGGGAAAAAAGGCTGATTAAATTTGAGACATGGCAGATAATGCCAAAAGGCAGAGGCAATGTGATCTCTGAAGAGAGAGAGACGGAATATGTGTTTTGGAGATACGAGTATTGGAAAAATGGAAATCTCATCATAAAATGACTGCTGTGAAGCAGTTGCTCTGAGGAATCCCCCTTTACCCATGTCCTCTTAGATTCCCTCTTTCTTTGTTCCCTTAGACTCTTCTAGTTCCAGATGGTCTCTGGTGGTTGCTGTTGTTTTTCTAACAGCCCGGGTTTTTAAGTCACTTAAAAACCCACATGAAAGGCCCATGAAATATCAAGGTGATTCTGAGGACTGGCTCCATTTGCTCCAGAGCCCAAGTTCTGGCTTAGGTAGAGGACACCCCAAGGAGACTCAAACCACAGATCCAACTTTGAGCTGCTTCCACAAGCCCCAAAATGCCTTGAGCCTAATCCAGACAGGCTTAAAAGTTTAGTTGGACAGGATCTTGGACATAATTTTTACAGGTTAGGAAACTAATAGCTAGAGAGGGTAAGTAAGTCACCCAGATCACATATCATGCCTGCGACAGAAACAGGACAAGCAACTGCCTTCCAACAGTCATGCACTTGCTGGGTTCCTTCTCTGAGCTGGGGAACGGCAGGCTAGCCCTAGAATGGCATGCGAGGCTGGAGAAGGAGACTGTTCCCAAGCCGTATACCCCATCCCCTTCAGTTTTGGGTGAATGCTTTTGGAAATTCTGTCTAGGCACCAATTACACAAACAAAACAGAAGAAGTGGAGACTGGGCGAGCCAGCCAGAGAGGACATTCTTTATGTATGAAGTCACTGGCTTTCAGTGCAAACTACTTACAGAAACAAGGTTCTTGTGTGGACTGCCACAAGTAAGGCTCTCCAAGGCCTCTAGTTGCAGCAGAGAAAATGTGATAAATCTACAAAACGTTCTGCAGCTTTACTCAGCTCTTTAAACTCAAATATTTGTTTTGGATGAGGAAATGGCTCAGGGCATGAGCACAATCTCACCAAGTGTGTGATCCTGGTGCCACGTGGCCACAGCGTGATTCAGGATTTCTCCTGCCTTAGCCACTCCTCTAACCAACAACAGCACCTGAGTCACACTCCTGGCGTCCTTGCTGGGGCTAGGACCCACCCCTCCATCGGCAGCCTTTGTCTCCGGGGGCGCGTGCAATACAGCGCCCCCTGCTGGGCACCCTGTCCTGCTCCTCTCCAGCTGGGTTTGCCTGCCTGGACTGGCTGCCCAAATTCAAGACATGGCAGCTAATGCCATGTGCGACTTAAAGGCTCTCCGCTTCCTATTTTACAAGAGGCTCTGTCTGCTTAAAGTGCTCAGTGCCTGGTGATGCCATGTTTTTTCCTGTCGCTAGCCCCCTCAAAAGAAGGAAATTCATTTGGGAGTTGTTTGAGGTGGATGAGGACATCCTTCCTACACATCTTTGGTGTCACTGGAACAGGTGGAATTCCTGGCTGGAGGCAGGTGATGCTCCGGTGAGCACATCAGAGTCAGTAGCCGCAGTCTGCTCACCCCGCAGCTGAGACGGGGGAGAAGCTTCGCCAGCTGCCTCATCAAATGGAATGCAAACAGAGAGGAGAGCCCCACTTGCTCATCATGCTCCTAGCTACTCCAGCCTCGCTCTAGGGTGCTCAGGGCAAAAGAGGGCAGCCCTCTGCCAAGGAGGGCTTCCTGGTGCGTCTTTCCATGGAGGAACGACTCCGCTGGGAAGGACTCCTGCTGGGGGGCTTGGGGCATCTGGATTGCCAGCTGTACGCAGCAAGGAGTGGCCGCAGAAAGTTCTGAGTGCTTCTTGAGGGAAAGCATAAGCCATCAGCAGAGAGGGAGAGAGTCAGAGCAAGAGCGAGAGCGAGCGAGAGAGAGAGAGAGAGAGAGAGAGAGAGAATGGGCCTCCCAATCTACAAAGTCCCTGCACCAGAAGTAAGGACATCAGGCTTGAGACCTTGAGGCTGCAGCTGTGCACACCCATTCCCCCAGCCACTGCTCATGCCTGCAGTTCCTGCCACAGAGAGAGGCCTTCCACCCCACAGCTGAAAATAAAACTAAAATGCACATACCCCTTTGACGGAAAAACAGTGACTTCAAAACCATCAAAACAAGAAGTCATTGATTTTAGATCCTTTACTGAGATTGATAGGGAAAAAGGATTATGCAGGAGCTGGACGTGAACCGTGGCTGCTACACAATTTGGGCTAGGGCTTACTCTTCTCTCATTAAAAAACCCTATTTATTCCACCAAAGTAGGTAGAGTTCCCCCTCTCCTCTTTGGATTCTCTACTATATTCCTTAGTAACGTCACGAGGCTTTCTCAGGACTAAGCCTGCAAGTTGTCTATTAACCCAGCTTTCCAGTGGGGACTGCCTAATATTGACCAAATACTTTAGAGAGTCATATCATCTGTGAGCTGGCAGAGATCCAGAACTCCAGTCTAGCACTCACATTTTACAGACAAGGAAGCCAGTGCCAGGGCCTTAGCCTGGTTTCACAACTCTTTCTCCGGTTCTCTTGGTGACTGACAACAAAACGACACCTCCCTATTCTGGTGTGGCTTGGGCTTCTGGCTGCTGGCACAGGAATAGCCAAAATCCTTCCTTTCAGGCTTTCTGTGTAATGGAAACCCTGCTTAACTAATTAGGGCCCACCTCTCTCGAACTCCTGAATCACTGGCATTCATTAAAGATAGAAAAGCATTTTATCCCCCTAATGAAGGAGAACTGGAATAACATAGATGAGTCACACACACTGAAAACTGTCATGACATTCAAGAAAGGTGACCTTGTCTCACACCTGCAGACCTGGGAGGGTGGATTGAAATCTACACCCAGTTTTCTCCTTGGGCTCTGACTGTGGCAGGAGGGTTTGTTGCTTGTTTTTTTTTTTTTCTCCAGTTCCTTGTAGTAGGATGGGGATGTGGGTTCTGTTTTACGAGGTGTGGATTGCGTGGGCTGATGGTGTGGAGGAGGAGACTAGAAGAAAAGCAATACACACACACACACACACAGAAACACACACATACTGCCCCCACACACGTTAATGCATACACACAAACCCCACAAAAACACACATGCAGAGATACACATGCACACACTCACACCACACACACAGACACAAACACAACCATACACTCACAACACACACAAACGCACACATAAACACACACATAGACACTCTCACGCATATGCAAACACTCAGACACATACACCCACTCACACTACACACAAACACAAATAAACAAATATGTACTCACATTCTCTCTCACACACACTCTCTCACACACACTCAAACACACACACACATACACCTTTGGTTGCCACAGACCTTGGTGTTTGTTCCCAGTGGCTGGCTCAGCAGAAAATGTGGCTGAGTTGTAAGACTCTGTTTTGAATGTGGGAGTTGGAAAGAGCAAAGACATTCCTCAGGTTCAGGAAGGCACCGGCCAACAGGAGCCGAAGGAGGAAGAGAGAAGAGATGATTTTCTTCCCTAAGAATAACTTTTGAAGTTGGAGCTGAATTTCACCCGTTCACCTTGGTGATGTCACTTTACCCCACTGTTTCTCAACGCGCAGTGCCTCTGATGAACCTGATGCCAGGCCTGTGAGGTACACCTTTAGCCACTTCTATGATGCCAGTTTTTGTTGACAACACATGTTCTGAATGCGCCATGGCTGGCTGACTTTGACTGGGCAGATAGCACAAATCTCCAGTCTGAAAGTCATCATAATACTTGGAATGTTTAGAAAAGTCATAACTTAGGGGTGGTTCATAACTTCTTAGAATTGTGCTTCCCTCAAATGATATATAAGCAGAAGAGAGCAGCTTTGGATGATGGGAGTAATCCAGGAGTAACCAGGGATCCCTAGATCTGGAAGAAGGAAGTAAAGTTAGTGCTTTCTTCAAAGGTTTCAATATTTCTTTATATTTTAGTGCAGCTTAAATCCAAAATCGTAACTAAGGATATCTTTGCTATGGGAAATAGCTTGTTAAATGGATGCTGTTGGCCAATTTAAAAAGAATGACATGAAATGATTCCACAAGCTGCAGTTCTACAGATGGGAATTAGATTGGGTATTCTGATTTAAGGAAACAAATTTGAGAGAAAAAGAATTCCATTTTATTGCAAAATTAGAGTTGAATAAATCAGGTAGGTAATGAAAGATTCAGGGAAAGATGATACTTCTAAAAACAAAGTTCTATAATCTCCAACCCAGATTTCACAAGCCCCCAGGATTGTTTCAATTTTGTCAATGGGCTTAAAGAACTTATCCAAAAATTCTTAAAATAATATTAAATCCTTTAAAGTATTTTGTAAGGTGTAAGAGTGCCATTGTAAAAAAGAGAATAGGGATTATTATGATATCCAACTAATTATGGGATACTGCAAGCACCAGAAGTGTACTCATTGCTGAATTGGTTTCTGAACTTCCAACTCAGAACAGATCTGGATTTGCTCTACAGGGTGTGCATCTCTTATCAGATTTGGAATATATATATATATATATTTTGGATTTTGGAATATTTGCATATACATAATGAGGTATCTTGGTGGTGGGACCCAAGTCTGAACAAACACGAAATTCATTTATGTTTCATATACATCTTATGCACATGGCCTGGAGGTAATTTTATACAATATTTTAAATGAGTTTGTGCCTGAAACAAAGCTTTGACTGTGTTTTGGCTGCCATCTGTCACCTAAGGCCAGGTGCGGAATTTTCCACTTGTGGTGGCATGTTGGCAACCAAAAAGTTTTAGATTCTGGATAATTTTGGATTTCAGATTTTTGGATTAGGGATGCTCAACCTATATTACTTTAAGGAGCAGTATTGCTGCTCCAAACAGGGTGGTCTTCTCTGTGGGAGTCAGAGAGATTATAGATATTTGGCGCTTTAAGTCCCATTAAGTTGGGCTACTCTTTCAGAAATAAATGATCTCAATTAGTATAATCTCCATAAAGTGACACCACTTGCTTATGAAACTCATTTTCTTTTAACCAAATGTCCCCCAAGTGCTTTAAAATCATTAGTAGGTTGCTGAATGAGAATGCAGGGAAGGAACTAGCACCTAATACTTCTATGTTCTTTATGGACTTTTCTCTTTCCAGAAATAAAAGCATTGCCTACTTTCCTGTGAACTACATTTGTGTTGAGAATTAGTTCACAATGAAAAGTGCTAAGCATTACTATATCCCCTGTAGTAATAACACAGGTGTTATAGACACAACCATGGTGTCCAAATGAGACCAGCAGAAGAGAGAACCAAAAAATGCATGGATGTGGGGGCATGGCAGAGAAGTTGAAATGAAGTTTCTGGGGAAACTGGATTTTATCCCTATATTTCTTTATGTATTCAGTTTGGTCTATCAAAAAGGAGCCCTGCAAATAAGTTTTCTTCATAAAAAAAGCTGATTAGAAAAGGCCATTTTAGGCCAGGCGCAGTGGCTCACACCTGTAATCCCTGCACTTTGGGAGGCCAAGGCGGATGGATCCCCTGAGGTCAAGAGTTTGAGACCAGCCCTGGCCAACATGGTGAAACCTCATCTCTACTAAAAATACAAACATTAGCCAGGTGTGGTGGCAGGTCCCTGTAATCCCAGCTACTTGGGAGGCTGAGGCAGGAGACTTGCTTGAACCCGGGAGGTGGAGGTTGCAGTGAGCCGAGATTGCACCATTGCACTCCAGTCTGGGCAACAGAGCAAAAAAAAAAATTTTGTCTCAAAAAAAAAAAGGAAGAAAGAAAGAAAAGAAAAAGAAATGGCTATTTAAAAAATGTGAAAGAATTTTTTTTTTGTTTTTTTGTTTGTTTTGTTTTGTTTTGTTTTGTTTTCACTTGAGATAACCAGAAACCTTGTTAAACCTGAGAGGCTGATTTTGTCTGGGATACAAAGATTAGAAAGCATTAGACCAGGAAGGACTTCATTTGAACCTGCCTGAAGACACATTTCAGTTCTGTTAACCAGAACTGTGCATTCTTCAACCAGAAGCACAACGGGAAATGGGGAGGAGAGAGGAAGGGAGCCTGGACGGAGGGAAGAGACCTACCTGCCTTAGCCTGACTTCCCTAGAAAGCAGAGCCTGAGGCAAAGTACGTGTGCTATTTCTAGATTGGGGAATGCCTTCCTAAGGACAGAAGAGTGAGGGAAGAGGGGAGCAAGGCAGAAAAAGAGGGAGAGCCAATAACGGGCTCTAACTGAGCTCGCTACTGCTGGATGTTCAGCTCAATTGATGATGCGATCTTGCAGGCCCATCTTCTGACAGGCCATGTGAAAGGCTGCATCTCAGGACAGCCCTTCTGTGGGAAGAGAGGGAGACAGTTTAGCCATTTGCTGCATTCGTCTATGGGTCAAAGGTTGGCACGGCAGATGGTGATGCCCCTTGCTTCTGGTTGGACACAGGTAGACACTATGTGGTCCGTGGATGTCTCACGACAGAGCTCAACAGAAAAGCCCCAGGCTGGAGGCGAGGCACTAAGCAGTTGCTCATGCATGCCTAGGATGGGAGGCAGTTTCAAGCTCCTGAGAAGTTGGTCACAGCCCGTGCAGAGTTGCTCAGCACAGCAGCAGCTGGAATAGAAAAAGGGGCCAAAGACCTTAGAGATGTGAGACCCAGAGAATCTGAGGCGTGGTACAAACCCCTACCTAGATTTCTGTTGGAAACATGGCCTTTTCTGTCTTTGAGTATGCTCGATACTGGGGATTGGGCATCTGCTGATGTCCATACACGGTAGACTGCTTGCTGTTTCTCCAGTATTCTTTTTCCTCTTCTTAGTAATAGAGCCCTTAGTTTTTAACTGTGCACTTGACTTCACAGAATAAAGACTGACTATACATTTTCTAGCCTCCTTTGCCAATTGGTGTAACCATGTGACCTAGTTCTGACCAGCGAGATGCAAGTGGAACTGATGTATGCAACTTCTGACATGTCCTTAAATGGAAGGGACATGCTCTTCTTTGTCCCTCTCTTCATTCAGGTAGCTGGAATTCAGATGTAATGGTTGGCACTCCAGTGGCAATTGTGGACCATGAGGTGACCTTGGGAATGGAAGCTGCATGTGGTAAGGCAAAAGTCACAAGGAGCCTGAGTCCCTGTCACTACAGAGTCACCAAACCATCCCTGAACTGCTTACTTCCAGACTTTTTACAGTGGAGAGACCTAAATTTTTACTTTACTTAAGCGACTGCTATTTTGGGTTTCCTATTCCTTTGGCTGAACTTTTGTTGTTGTTGTTGTTGAGACAGAGCCTCTATCACCCAGGCTGGAGTGCAGCAAGTATAGTCACAACTCACTGCAGCGTCGACCTCCTGGGCTCAGGTGTTCTCCCACCTCAGCCTCCCAGGTAGCAGGGACCACAGGTGTGCACCACCACACCTGGCTAATTTTTTTGCATTTATTGTAGAGATGGGGTTTCACCATGCTGCCCAGGCTGGTCTCAAACTCCTGGGCTCAAGCAATCTGCTCACCTCAGCCTCCCAAAGTACTGGGATTACAGGCATGAGCCACCACGCCCAGCCCCTTTGGCTGAACTTAATTCTAAATGATACAGCATTCAAAGCAGGGAGGATATAAAGGGAAGAGGGGCATAAGTATCCACTTTTAAGAATGACTCGGCTGGGCACGGTGGCTCACACCTGTAATCCCAGCACTCTGGGAGGCCAAGGCAGGTGGATCATGAGGTCAGGAGGTCAAGACCATCCTGGCTAACATGGTGAAACCCCGTCTCTACTAAAAAATACGAAAAAGTAGCTAGGCGTGGTGGCGGGCACCTGTAGTCCCAGCTACTCAGGAGGCTGAGGCAGAAGAATGGTGTGAACCTGGGAGGAGGAGCTTGTAGTGGGCCGAGATCACGCCACTGCACACCAGCCTGAGCGATAAAGTGAGACTCCGTCTCAAAAAAAAAAAAAAAAAAAAGACTCTCCTTTGTCTGTGTCCCACTACCCCTACCTTCTCATAGCACCTTTGACTACCCTGATGATAGTTAACACAGGCATACCTCACACATATTGTCAGTCCTGTGCCAGACCACTGCAATAAAGCAAAATCACAATAAAGTGAGTTGCACATTGTTTTGGCTTCCCAGTGCATATAAAAGCTATGGTTAAAGTATACTCTAGTCTGTGCAATAGCATTATGTCTATGAAAACAATGTACATACCTTAATTAAAATACTTTGTTGCTAAAAAAAAATGCGAACAATCATCTGAACCTTCAGCAAGTAGTCATCTTTTTGCTGGTAGAGGATACTTCAATGTTATGGCTGCTGACTGATCCGGGTGGTGGTGGCTGAAGGTTGGGGTGACTGTGGCAATTTCTTAAAATAAGAAAACAGTGAAGTTTGTGGCACCAGTTGACTCTTCCTTTCATGAAGATTTCTCTGTGGTATACCGTGCTGTTTGATAGCATTTTACCCACATTTTACCCTTTTGTCAACTAAGTTTTTGGAATAAATACTTTGTTGTCGTTTCAACAATGTTCACAGCACCTTAAGAAACCACTGTCTTTGGTTATGCATAAGAAGCAACTCCTCATCCCTTAAAGTTTGATCATGAGATTGCAGCAATCCAGTCTCACTTACAGGCTTCTCTTCTAATTCTAGTTCTCTTGCTATTTCCAGTGACTTCCTCAGCTGAAGTCTTGAACCCCTCAAAGTCATCCAGGAGGACTGGAATCAACTTCTTCCAGACTCTGGTTAGTATTGATATTTTGACTTCCTCCCAAGAATCACAGATGTTCTTAATGGCATCTAGAATGATGAATCTTTTCCAGAAGGTTTTCAGTTTACTTTGTCTAGATCTGTCAGAGGAATCACTAAGCAGTTATAACCTTACAAAATGTACTTCTTAAATAATAAGACTTGAAAGTCAAAATGACTCCTTGATCCATGGGCTGCAGAATGACTATATGTAAACTATCAGAAAAACAACATTCATTTCCTTGTACATCTCCATCAGAGCTCCTGCGTGAACAGGTGGGCTGTCAATAAGCACCTAAGTAATGAGTAATATTTTGAAAGAAATGTTTTTTTCTGAGTAATATGTCTTAATTTTTGGCTTAAAATATTCAGTAAACAAAATATGCTGTAAACAGATGTGCTATCATCTAAACTTTGTGTTCAATTTACAAAACACAGGAAGAGTAAACTTAGCATAATTCTTAAGGGACAAAGGATTTTTAGAATGGTCAGTGAGCACTTGCTTCACCTTGAAATCATCAGCTACATTAGCCCCTGAGAAGAGAGTCAGCCTGTCCCTTGAAGCTTTGAAGCTAGGCATTGACTTCTCCTCTCTAGCTATGAAAGTCCTAGATGGCTTCTTCTTCCAATAGAAGGCTGTTTTGAATACATTGAAAATCTATTGTTCAGAGCAGCCACCTCCATCAATGATCTTAGCTAGAGCGTCTACATAACTTGCTGCAGCTTCTATATCAGCACTTGCAGTTTCACCTTGTGCTCTTATGTTATAGATACAGCGTCTTTCCTTAAACCTCATGAACCAACCTCTCCTAACTTCAAACTTTTCTTCTGCCACTTCCTCACCACTCTCAGCCTCCACAGAATTGAAGAGAGTTAGGGCCTTCCTCTGGATTAGGCTTCGGCTAAAGGGAATGTTGTGGCTGGTTTGAACTTCCACCCAGACCACTCAAACTTTCTCCATATCAACAATAAGGCTGTTTCTCTGTTTTATCATTCATGTGTTCACTGGAGTAACATTTTAAATTTCTTTCAAGAACTTTTTCTTTGCATTTACAACTTGGCTAACGGTTTGGAGCAAGAGGCCTCACTTTCAGCCGAACTAGGTTTTTGGCCTGCCTTCCTTAATAAGCAGAATCTTTTCTAGCTTTCAAAGTCAAGTGGGAGACATGCGACTCTTCCTTCCACTTAAACACTTAGAGGACATTGTAGGGTTATTAATTGTTCTAATTTCAATATTATTGTGTCTCAGGGAATAGGGAGGCCCAAGGAAAGGGAGAGAGATGGGGTAATGGCCAATTTGCAGGGCAGTCTGAACACATACATTTATTGATTGAGTTTGCTGTCTTATGTGGGTGCAGTTGGTGGCACACCAAAACAATTACAATAGTAACATTAAAGATCACTGATCACAGATCATCAAAACAGATATAATAATAATAATGTAAAATATTGCGAGAATTACCAAAATGTGACACAGAGTCATGAAGTGAGTGCTATTGTTGGAAAAATGGCCCTGATATACTTGCTTGACACAGGGTTGCTGCAAACCTTCAATGTGTACAAAACACAGTATCTGCAGAGTGCAATACAGCAAAGCACAATAAAATGAGACATGCCCATCATTGCTACTACTCTGAGACAGGCATTATTAGGCACTGTACCTCTGGTATCTCATGGAATACTTTAAATGCTTCTATGAAGTAGGCATAATTACTACCGCTATGGCCGTTTTTCAAAGTTGGTCATCCTGCCCCGATCCTTGCTCCTCTGCAGTCCGTTCTCTACACAGTGGCCAGATGGATTCTCCCCCATGCATCGTCTCACTGCACCCTTCTGCTTCGAATTGCCCCATGGCGTTTTAGTTATATAACACCATCACCCCCAAACATAGTAGCTTAAAAAACAAAAATGATTTCTGCCTTTGTTGATGAGGAATTCAGGAAGGACTTGGTCTGGTAGTTCTCCCTGGGAGGTCCCTATCACAATTGCAGTCATGAGTTGGCTAGACCTGCCATCATTTGACATCGTGATGGGGCTAGACAGCCTGATCCTAAGATGGCCCAACCACACACCTGCCTGGGAAGCTGGGACTGGCTGGAGGCTGGAGGTCTCTGTTCTCTCCACACAGGCTTATCCAACAGAGCTGCTGAGTGTGGGGCGTGGAGGTTGGCTTCGCCATGGGAGCAATGCAAGGTGCCAAGATGGACGTGGTATTGCCTTTTATACTCTAGTCCTGGAAGTCACACCCCATCATGTCCACCATATTCTAGTGGTACAGGAATTTGCAAATATCTGCTTGGGTTTGAGGAGGGAGGACATAGACCGCGCCTCACTATGAAGTCATGTCAATCATCAGTTGTGGCACAGGGTACGTAGTGGGGTTTATGTTGGGGTCTGGGGAATATAAAGCCTGTGTCCAGAACCAAAGCACTGTTCTACCCCTACACAGAATACTCTCTATCCAAAGACCCTTTGGTTAGCATTGCTTTTTGCCATTTCGGCCTTGCTAAGGCATGAGAAATGTTGCCACATCCGTTGCATCTGCTACAAAGGCATGCTAGTAATTATCAGTGATAACAGAATGAAAAGAATACAGTTGGTTTTGAGCTTCTAACATATGGTATTGTTGGCTCTTTCTGAGAAGAGAGATCCTGCTTGTGCCCAAGGAATCCCTGAGGATCCCTACGTAGGACCCCCTCATCCCACTGCTTTGTCTCTCTACTACAGGGCAGGCTGTGTCCAGCCACTTCTGGGAAGTGGAGTATCTGATTGGTTACCCTGTGTCATAAAAGAGAGGGCATCTGAACTAATCTCTTTATGCAGAGTTTCACAGCACTTCCTCTGGGTCACACCCTCATAGCTCCATTCAGGCAAGGTATAGATTTGAGTAGAAATATCTGTCCTGAGCATCGAGGTACCGCGGTGATGCAAATGTAAGCCCCAGCACAGACAGCATGTCTGTGTTTCTAGTGAGCTGGCAGATGGCTTTTAAAGTCAAGTTACAAGTGTGCCCAGGCACAGGGACAGCTGTGTGAGCAAAGGAACACTTTTGTGCCAGGGAGGGAGAGAGGACCAGCTCTAGGGGGAACTATAGGCTCTGCAGGCTCAGAAAGAGGCAGGTGTGATGAAAACCTTCCAGGAGCACCTCATCACTCCGTTCAGGCCTCCTGACTCATTAGGAGATTCTGGTGACACCCCGCCTCCCTGACTTCAATCTCTCTAGCTGTAAGCCTGGGGATTGGAAGACTTGGCACAGTCTTTCCTCCCCAAGGGTGCTGTGCTGATGATGTTTGCAGAGTGCATCACACTCCTCTGATAAAAGGTGTATCCTGAGTACAAAGTATCATTGTCACTATATTCCACAATGTGGCTAAATATAGGTGTGCACCAATCTGCTGAAGAGCAGAGTGTCTCTTCAGCATTTGCCTGGGAGGAACAAGTGGCCCAGTGGCTGCAGAGGATGCAGCAGGAAAGAGCTGGCATGCAGCAGCAGTGTACCTGAGACCAGGGCATGGGGAGAGGGAAAGGCCCTGCATGCCCCCCTGGTGGGCAGCCCCAGCCCACTTGGTGACAGTGAGGCCTGAGTGCAGCAAGGCTGGAGCCATGCTGTGAAAGCCCACAATAGCAGAGCCCCTGCCAGGAATATAGCAAGGAGATCACAGATCACAGAGCACATTGCACCTGCCCCACGCAGTGGCGGAGCAAGACGCTCAAGGGTCTGGAGTTAAGAGGGACCATTCAAGGTTAAGAGGGGAGGAGTCTCCCTTGTTTTTGTTTTTTGTTTTTTGTTTTCCCACACAGTCCCAGAGGGTACTGTGGTGTTCTGACACACTCCTTGTGTCAGAGCTGTTTTTCATTATGTCCAAGACAGAGCAGGTGTGAGAGCTGAGCATCCTCCCCTTGCTGTGCTCCGCTGGTCTCCAAGGCACCCTCCCCATGCGCTGCTTCCTTCCACTTACCGCCCTCGCACGGCACCACATCCTGAGCTCTGCTTATTCCCTCTTCAGACTGGCAGGTGGTTATAGAGGTGTTTGGGGTGTCAGCTCTGAAATGCTAAAAATAAAACCAGGCTTTCTATCCTGGGATGTCTCATTAGTTTGCTTACAAATGAGTCCCCCTGCAGTTTTTCAGCAATTGGCTAACAAGCTCTAATTTGAGCATTTGGGCTGGACCTTGGCTCAGTGGGAGCAGACGCGGAGCAGATGTCTTCTCGGAGCTGCCTGTTTGGGGAAGCTGGTCAGTTTCCACTCTAGCTCAGCCTCCCAGAACAGGGAAGCTGCAGGAAAGTTGACAAAAGCACAGCAAAGCAGGGAGAGCCTCCTCGGTGGAGAGCAACGCCCAGGTGGGTGTGGGTGTGGAGAGCAGTGAGGCCCACCTGGGCAGGTGCAGGGGGATGGGAGGAGGGGCTGAGAGTGCGCTCTAAGTTAAGGTCACGGTGTGGAGGAGAGGACTTGAAAACTTCCTGCAGCAGCTTCGTGGCCCGGTGAAATGTTCTCAGCAGCAAGCATGAAGCTCTGATTTGTAAAAAAATCAATACGCCTTGCATGCCAACTATGCCTTCTCCAATCCTGCACTTGTGATGTCAGAGGTTGTCATTCTGGGCTATGGAGCAAACCTTTCAGGGTTGAGCCAGTCCTTCTAGGTCATGTGGAGTGGGCCAGCTTTAATGAACCTGTCTAAAAGGAAGGAAGAGAAAGAGCTCAGCTCCTTAGGGGAACGAGGTAGACCTTGGCAGCTGTCTCACTCCTCACCAGCTCTTCACCTCAGATCTTGTCCTGACTTCCTGGTCCACTAACGGCCTCCTGGATAGAAGAGTCAGGTAATGATCCCCGCCTCTCAATACTCATTGCTCAGTTTCAACAATCATCAACAATTTGCCAATCTCATTTCATCTCTCCTCTGATCTTTTTCCTTTTCTGGAGTATTCAGATCCTCTCACTTTCTGAGTGGAACTAAGAGTCTTCCTCACCTTCATCACCACTATTAGCTTATACACCTCTTTTAAGGACAGGGATTCACCTCAGCTCAGTTATGTTTTGCTACACACGTGGTACCCATCTTCTGTGTTGAGAGATGTTTGAATTATACAGTTTTTAGTGCATTAAGTGTTAGTATTTGGGATCCAATTTGGCTCACTCTAGATGAGCTATAGAGTCTTCATTTTTTCTCCTCTCCCTTTTTCCTTCTTGAGTTAAAAATCATAGTTACCCAGCCTCCCCATACCTCCCCCCGCACCCTATATTGCCACTTGTTTTACTTTCTTTTTTCTAACCACACCCTGAGGCATTTCACCAGCAACTCTTTATTATCTAACCACAGTTCACCAGCCCAGGAGATGTTCTGAAAATTGACAATGATCATGATATACCCTGGGTCCAGAATACTTCTCTATACCATGGGTGTGTATAAAGACAGACAGACCTGCCAGGCTCCATCAGGAGAGCTCTGTGTCTCCTTCACATGTGGAGGGACAGAATATTATCTGGAGATGGAGAATGCTTCTGAGAGCCTCTAGCACAGGGATCCCCAACCCCACAGCCTCGGGCAGGTCCCAGTCCCAGTCTGTGGCCTGTCAGGAACCGGGCCACACAATCGGGGGTGAGCGGTAGGCAAGTGAGCGTTACCACGTGAGCTTTGCCTCCTGTCGGATCAGCCGGTAGCATAAGAATCTCATAGAAGCATGAACTCTATTGTGAATTGCGCAAGTGAGGGCTCTAGGTCGGGTGCTTCTTATGAGAATCTAATGCCTGAGGATGAGGCAAAACAGTTTCATTCCAAAATTATCCCCCCGCCCCCCATCAGTGGAAAAATTGTCTTCCATGAAACCCGTCCCTAATGCCAAAAAATTTGGAGACCACTGCTCTAGTAGGCCTGCCTACTGGGCTTACTTTGTATATATGAAATTGGTAATTATTCCTCGTTTCAGAAATTTAAAATGTTACATTTATATTTCTTTCATATTTCCAACATTGTACCAAAGGTCAGTCCTAGAATGCTTTGTTTTAGCTGTTTTTCTTTCCTTAGGCAGAGAACAAAGATTGGTGGCTTCCTCCGGAGCACACTGGGATGTGGCATTACATCGGGGCTGCTGAGTGCCCTTACCTTCAGCTACCCAGATGCAGAGGAAGGTGGGTGGGGCCAGGGAGTTTGATGCTTCACCTCCTTAAGTGAGAACTGCATCATCCAAACAGTCAGCTCTCAGCCAGATGGCACCACAAGGTTCTGTGAATTTCTCTCAGCACAACAAGCACATCTGCCAGTTGGGTTCCAATGCTGTTTTCTCTTTTCTTCTCAGCACTAGACACCAGGGCTTTAATTACACAGCCAAACTCAGCCGCAGAACACTCCCCAGTCTCGTCCTGGCTGGGCCCAGGACCTCCCCACCTCTTCAAAAGCCCCAAAATGGAACGATCATGGCCGGTCATCAGGCCCGGCAGGTGCAAAGGTGCTAAGTGGGCTGAGCTGACCCTGTACTCCTCTTGGTTCTCTCTGTAATGATCCCCTCTTCCTCACAGGCCCCCTTTGCCCTGATCTCGCCCTCCCACCTGCTGTCGGAGGGCCCCTCATGGAGATGCTCAGCCAGGCCCAGACCTCAGCGCTCCCTTGGCCTGGCCTTTCCACTGGGCTTCCTCGTGTCCTTAGTGCCCGGGTCCCCAGGGGAAGGCTTGGCCAGAGAGCTGCTTGGAAGCAACAGTTATTACGTAGACAATTGACAGAAATCTGTGTGGTTGTGCGGCCACACTCCTTTGTCAATCCTGCCCAGATATCCTGCTTTCCTCATAACAGCCAGCATTTTTTTGAGTGCTCACTATGTGCCAGGCACTTTACTGTATTAACTCATTTAATCCTACAACAACCTTATGAGGTAGGTGCTGCTGTTAATCACATTTTACAGATAAGAAAACTGAGGCACAGAGAGGTTCAGCCACTTCCCCCAAATCACCCAGCTAGTAATGAGCAGAGGTGGGATTCATATCTAGGATTCAAGCCTGACTCAAGAGCCAAAAGGCTTTTAAAAGAAAACCTGAAACTACGTACAATTCCATATGACATGGAAAAAATTGAATAAAGTTCTTGGCTCAAAGGGTGGCATTCTGATGCTTTCCTTTTCCCTTTTCATCTTCTCATTTCCACTTTTAAAAAAATTATTTTTCTCACACAGTGACTGTGACAAGAGTAAATATGATAGTGGAGGTTCAGATAATGTGAAAAACCAGTGGAGGAGACAATTTTAGGTGGCTTTGCTGTGTCCTCTTCACCTGACAGAGGTGGGCACCCTTAGGTCTGGTTTATGATCTTGGCCAAGCCTCAAAAAGGGAAGACCAAAACTCCTAGAAGCACCCTGTGGTTTTAGAGTTGTTAGGGAAATGCGGTATGCAAAGCCTCTGAAAGGAAAGGATCCAAGCTTAGGGATGTGAGGATCTACTAAAATTGTAAGGGACACGTGAATAAGAGGGAGATTGATCTGTGACGACGAGTTGGCAAAAAATGAAAATATGCACAAACTCCCCACCATGGAGGAGGCCTCGTGTGTGGGAAAAGGCATTGTTTCTGCCCTTTGGATGTGTTGAAGGATGCTCTAGAATAGAGAAAGTCATTAAAAACTAAATCACAGAGGAGCCTGTGACACAAGGCATAGTGCAAGGGGAGTTTAGAGAGGGTATCAGGCAAATCAGCAAGGGGTAAGGGCAGAAGGATGAAGCTGTGGCTTTGAGAGAGGACTTGGAGGCTGAGGAGAGCTCAGATGTCACCAGGCAAGACCTTAGTCCCAACCCACATGGTCGTTGCCTCCACTGTCCTTCCAAGATGCTCCAGCCAGGGCCCATGTCCATGCTCCCTGGATCTCTTGCCTCCAGCTACAGTACCTGCCATGCAGCTGGTGCTCAAGATACTTTTGTTTTAAAATATCAGTGAATAAATGAATAAGCACAGCCGTTGAGTTTTTAACTATTAGGTCAGTCAGGTGTGTGAAATTTGAAGAGCCACTTACACGTCTTGATTGAATTCCCCTTTGTCTTGCCAGTTTCTCCCTCTTCCTTTACTGCACCTTTCAGATCTCTCAGCATAGCCTTCATTCATGGTGTCACTCACAGTGGGATACGTCAGGCTGCATCCACTGTGTTATTTGGTGTGTCACCAGTGCCTTGACTAGGACAGAGATAGCCTTGAAAGAGTGGTTACCTTCACTAATAAGCATTATGCAATGTCTTCACTGCCTTCTCTTGGCTCTTTTGGTCTCCATCCTGAATCCTACTGATGTGATCTTTGGTGATGGCGCTGGGTGAAGGTGGTGCTGACAGTAAGATGTGCACAGGCTCACCTCTAGCTCAGCCTCTACCTTACTCTGGAACCCCAAGCTCATCCCCCACTATACGATGGGGGTGGCAGGACTTGCCCTGGATCCCCGACAGGGTTCTCACCAGAGAGGCAGTTGGGAAAGCTCATTGAAAAGTTACTGTTCTGGCTGGGCGTGGTGGCTCACGCCTATAATGCCAGCACTTTGGGAGGCCGAGGTAGGCGGATCACCTGAGGTCAGGAGTTTGAGACCAGCCTGCCCAATGTAGTGAAACCCCATCTCTACTAAAAATACAAAAATTTGCCAGATGTGGTGGTGCATGCCTGTAATCCCAGCTACTCAGAAAGCTGAGGTGGAAGAATCACTTGAACCCAGGAGGTGGAGGTTGCAGTGAGCTGAAATCACACCACTGCCCTCCAGCATGGGCTACAAGAGCGAAACTCTGACACACACACACACACACACACACACACACACACACGAAAACAAAAGAAAAGAAAAGTTACTGTTCTATTAAATGTACTCTCTCTAATGAACGAAATCTTCCTGCATATAATGATTTGAGCCTTCTCCATAACTCTTCACTCCTTTTTACACCAATTTTTGTTTTAATGGGAAGAAAAAAACCCTATGCACTATTTCCTCCCCTACCTTTTTCTAGTCAGGATTAAACAGAAGAAAAATGGTGGCACCATTCCCAGAGGTCTTCAGCATTTGAACTTTACACTAGAAAACTCTCAATCCAAAGCTAAAATTCATATGTAACCAATGTCCTTAAGCTAACAGCTGCTTGCACATTCGAAAAAGCTTTGTATTTCTGTCTTCATGTCACTCTCAACTCTCTATTTCTCTTTAGCTATTTATCAGCCTCTGAGAAAATCTCCCGGCAACTCCTCCCCACATAAAACTATTCTAAATCCATGTGAAGCCCTTAATTTAATCAACACATTACCATTTCCTAACAAAGGGTAAATGAGATCAACTAAATTTACACCAGGAACAAAGGAAATTAATTTTACTCAATTATAAAAAGGAGGAGGCTTTACACAGGTAACAATTTAACAATTGTAGTAGTGGGGATTATGGAAAATTCTGAATCAGGATGCCAGGAGGTCACCCACTGCTGATAGGTTTCAAAATAACTCCCCAAATCCTGACAGTAACAATTTAGTGAAGGCCCAAGAGCCGAGATAGTCTTTAAGTAATGAAAAATGATGACAGCCTAAAAAGAGGGAATTGCATAATAATCAGAAATTAGATTTGACACTGATAAGTCACCTGTAAATAATCCGCAGAGCTTGCCTTTTAGCTACTTCGAAGACTTGCAGACAATGCATTGTTTAAGCCATGTTCAGAAGACACCCAGCACCTTATTTTCTAGAACCAGATTTTTCTGTGGGTAGAAGGGAAGAAATCCAGGATTTATGGCAGATGTACAGTAAAATATAAACTAAGATGATTAAAACAAAATGAACCCTGGACAGTAATGCTAACTGGCACATTAAGATCAATGGATGTGGATTCATATAAGCTGTCTAGAGATCAGCTGGTAAAAATAGGGGGAATGGTTAGAAATTATAACCCACTCCAAGCTGGAAAACATGCCAACCGTATTGTGTTATTCTGGGGCACAAATTATAATTCTACAACACATTAAAGAGAAAATTGTATGGGAAGCTAGAAGTCATTTTCTTATGCTTCCCGCTCATAGGGAGCCACATGCCATTTGGATTATTGCACTTTTCAAAGTACACGGAAAGACTTGAGACAATCCAGAGAAGAATGACACAAACAAAAAGGCAGAACTCATGATGGAAAAAAGGCCCCATGAGGAAAGGCTAAAGAGTCAGAACTACTGAAGCTAAAGAGGAAAACTCAAGTAACGAAACATTATTGCTTTCAAATATGTGACAGGTATTTGGCTAGAAGTTATCACTGATACGTTTCCGGAACACATGGAGGCCAAGGCAGACAAAAGTAAAGATGGAAACCAGACCAGTAAATAAGTCCTTTGATGATCTTCTGAGTCTCTACAGTTGAAGGCAAAGCTCTCTCACAGTTGCAGGCAACGTCTCATCTTTTGTCACTTCTGGCATGACACTGCACAGCCACAGCCAGTACAGTATCTCTGCCTTTGCCCATGTCCTGCCTTCTTTCTCCCTGGTCGGTATCTCCTCACCTCAACCAGCTTGGCCAGCTCCTTGGTCATTGGGGTTGCACCCACCCAGGCATGTGCCTGGCTCCGCACAACCTCAGAAGGTCTCAGTACAGTGCAGGACCAGAGGTTGAAACCAATGAAAGGTTGTTAAATAAAGAGAAAATGTTTAATGCTGAGAATAAAGACTAGGAAAGAGATGTCTAATAAGAAATTTTACAGTGAAATGCCATGTGTTGTGCTCTGTAACTTCCTCTCCATCTCCCTAACATAGTGTTTAGTGAAATCTACAGTGCTCACTCATACTTTGTGGAGTCTGGGGGTGAAAGCTTGTAGATATCCAACATTTGCATAACACTAGAAAGTCCATTTTGCCCTCTCGGAGAAAATCTAGTGATCCTGATGTTTATATCTGGTTCAGATCCCTCAATAAGAGTTCTCTTGGTCTCATTTTCATACTGATCCTAAGAAGCATTCACTAACTAGGCTGTACCTACCTAGTACAGCTCTGTCCATATGGTAGATCTGCAATAGATTCTTGGGATCTTATGGTAATTAGATAGCAAGCCTATTCTGGAATAGTGGCAATTTGGTTATTCTCTTACACTGACTAAGCATGTGTTAGCTCACTGATGCCCATCTATGTAGGTATTTCGAGCATTGTCCTGGGAGCCACCCAGCTTCCTGGGAAGATGGGGATGGAGAGTCTCCTGAAGTATCCTGAAGTTCTTCACTGTCTCCCTTGACAGGGATCCTGGGTAAACTTCATGAAGACCTACAGGGAACTGGCAGCTGGCCTGTTCTGCTGTGAGAGAACTCTCTCGATAAGCCCTATTATTTTCCTGAAACCATGTTACATTATAAGAGGCTGGAAGGGATGGTGAGAAATCATTTATTCCATGGTTCTCTGGGCAGAACAGCACTCACCCATCGCAGAAGCCTCCACATCCTCTCATTATGTCTTATCTTTTTATTTGTTTCCAAGCCACATTCATCTCCAAAGTAAACCTTTGT